>NC_082726.1:33862281-34233531 GCF_030144855.1 Hypanus sabinus | reverse complement strand
ATAACTCGTGGTCCGACTGGTAGCAATGCCCCTAGCTAGCAAGTACTGGCGCAGCTCCTCACTCATAAAGGAGGACCCTCTATCACTGTGGATATAGCAGGGATACCCGAACAGAGTGAAGAGCTGGCGCAGGGCTTTTATGACGGACGTGGCAGTGGTGTCGGGGCAGGGGATGGCAAAGGGGAACCGTGAGAACTCGTCAATAACACTGAGAAAATAGACATTGCGGTCAGTGGAGGGAAGGGGGCCCTTAAAGTCCACACTCAGGCGTTCAAAAGGGCGGGTGGCCTTGACAAGTTGTGCCGTGTCAGGACGGTAGAAGTGCGGTTTGCACTCGGCGCAAATTTGGCAGTCCCTGGTCATCGTCCTGATGTCCTCCAGGGAGTATGGCAGGTTCCGAGCTTTCACAAAATGGTAAAATCGGGTGACCCCCGGATGGCAAAGTTGTGCATGAAGGGTGTACAGCTGGTCGAGCTGTGTGCTAGCACATGTTCCCCGGGATAGGGCATCAGGGGGCTCATTGAGTCTGCCAGGCCGGTACAGGATATCATAGTTGTAGGTGGAGAGTTCTATCCTCCACCGCAAAATCTTATCATTTTTGATCTTGCCCCGCTGTTGGTTGCTGAACAGGAACGCAACCGAGCGCTGGTCGGTCAGCATGGTGAATCTTTTGCCAGCAAGATAGTGCCTCCAGTGCCTAACAGACTCCACTATGGCCTGGGCTTCTTTCTCCACCGCGGAGTGCTGAATTTCGGAGCCTTGGAGGGTGCGAGAAAAGAATGCTACTGGTCTGCCTTCCTGATTGAGGGTAGCAGCCAGAGCAAAATCGGAGGCATCACACTCCACTTGGAAGGGAGCGGTCTCGTCCACTGCATGCATCGTAGCTTTGGCAATGTCCGCTTTAATGCAGTTGAAGGCCGCGCAGGCCTCAGCAGAGAGGGGAAACAAAGTAGACTTGACCAGGGGGCGAGCCTTGTCTGCGTATTGGGGGACCCATTGGGCGTAATAGGAAAAAAAACCCAGGCACCGTCTGAGGGCCTTGAGAGTGGTGGGAAGAGGGAGCTCTAACAGGGGGCGCATACGTTCAGGATCAGGCCCAATAACCCCGTTTTCCACGACATACCCAAGTATAGCAAGGCGGGTGGTACCAAACACACACTTGTCCCTGTTATAAGTAAGGTTCAGAGCTGCGGCCACTTGGAGAAATCGTTGGAGGTTGGCGTCGTGATCTGGCCTGTCGTGACCACAGATGGTGATGTTATCCAGATAGGGAAATGTGGCCTGCAGTTGGTACTGGTCCACCATCCGGTCCATTTCCCTCTGGAAGACAGAGACACCATTCGTGACACCGAAAGGGACGCGCAGGAAGTGATAGAGCCTGCCGCCCGCCTCGAAGGCGGTGTAGGGGCGGTCCTCTGGGCAGATGGGGAGCTGGTGATAAGTGGATTTCAGATCTATTGTCGAGTACACCTTATACTGAGCAATCTGGTTGACCATATCCGCGATGCGGGGTAGGGGGTATGTGTCAAGCTGCGTAAACCTATTGATGGTTTGACTATAGTCCACCACCATCCTATCTTTCTGCCCAGTCCGAACAACAACTACCTGTGCCCTCCAAGGGCTTGAGCTTGGCTCAATGATCCCCTCCCTGAGCAGCCGCTGCACCTCCGACTGAATGAAGGCCCGGTCCCCCGCGCTGTACCTCCTGCTTTTGGTTGCCACAGGTTTACAGTCGGGGGTCAGGTTGGCGAACAGCGGTGGGGGAGGGATCTTGAGAGTGGAGAGGCTGCAAGTGTCGGTAGCGCAGCTGTTGGCCTGGTTCTGGATGGGATGTGTGTGTCTGTGTGTGTGTGTGGTCAGTAGCGGGGTATGAGAAGAAGTCCCACAAAACTGAGGATTCTTGACAGTGAGTGGTGGGAGGGGCCCGTCGTATACCATGGTCACACTTTCGAGATGGCTCTGGAAGTCCAGCCCCAATAGCACAGGTGCGCACAGATTAGGCATGACCAGCAGCTCAAAGTCCCGATATTCTGTGCCTTGCACCACCAATGTCGCTACACAACCCGCCCGGATGTCTGTGGACTGCGACCCAGAGGCCAAATGGAACCTCCGACTGACCGGCCGCGTTGCGAGTCCGCAGCGTTGCACTGTGTCCGGGTGAATAAAACTCCCAGTGCTGCCCATGTCAAACAGGCATCTAGTCCAGTGCCCCTCCACCTGGATGTCCATCATGGACCTTGCAAGCTGGTGTGGGGCGCTTTGGTCGAGGGTTACGGTGGCCAGAGTTGGATCGCCGTCGGGGTACCCGGTAAGCATCGGAGGGCCGGGGGCGGGGCATGCTGACGCCGACAAAGATGGCCGCTCACATCCGGGGTACCCGGTAAGCATCGGAGGGTCGGGGGTGGGGCGTGCTGACGCCGACAAAGATGGCCGCTCACATCCGGGCATGCAAGATGGCGGCCCCCACGTTTCACCCGCAGCGCTGCACTCCGCTCGAGGTTGAGACTTACAGACCTTGGCGAAGTGGCCCCGCTTTCCGCAGCTGGAGCAGGTCGCTTCTCGCGCTGGACAGCGTTGTCGAGGATGTTTCTTTTGGCCACAGAAATAACAAAGCACGAGTTTCTGACGGGCCACAGCCGTGGTCTGGGTCGGGGAGCGCGTGGAATCGCGACTGGTGGCGGCGTTGGCGAATTCGCTCCCGGGAGCCGGCGGTGGCGGGGTCTGAGGAGTCCACGGAACCGGCGGGGAATCGCGCGACTGGACAGCGTCGGCGTTATGCCGCGCAGCTTCTAGAGCATTGGCCGTCTCTATCGCCGAGCTTAAGGTAAGATCTGAGTTTTCCAGCAGTCGCTGGCACATGTACACTGACCTCAGTCCCGTCACAAAAGCGTCTCGCACCAGCAGCTCCGCATGCTGTTCTGCCGTGAGCGTCTTGCAGTCGCAAGGTCGGACGAGTGTCTGTAATGCTCGGAGAAACTCAGCGCACGATTCGCCAGGCCGCTGTTGCCGGGTAGCTAAACGATGTCTTGCGTAGACGGTGTTCACCGGCCGCAGGTACTGTCTTTTGAGGGCGTCCAGTGCCCCATCGTAGGTCGGCAGGTCCCGGATAATGGAGTAAACTTTGGAGGAGACCCTCGAGAGTAGGATTCTGTGCATAACGGCGGGTTCAGTCGCACGAAGCTCCGCCAAGTACGATTGGAAGCATGCAAGCCAGTGTTCAAAAGCGAGAGCTGCGTCAGGGTCTTGAGGGTCCAAATCCAACCGGTCCGGACGCAAAACGGGTTCCATGTTTTAAAACTTCCAGTCAATAAAATTGATGCACTATCAATAACTCACACTGAGACGTAGGCGAGATATCGGCTTTTATTGACTGGAAGAAGGAACCAGGAGTGAGTGTCTATCATACAAGGTCTTGGAGACTGAGGCCGAGCGTCAGGCCGCAGGTCTCCTTTATACAGGGGCCTGTGGGAGGAGCCACAGGAGCAGTTAGCAGGGGCGTGTCCCGACAGGCACATAGTTCACCACATTATCCTAATCCGTCTGGTGGGAAACAGCTAGATCAATTAGTGTGCTGGATGTCTGTGCCTATTCATTTTTACTGTTGGTTCCTCAGCCTCATTCGTGTCATATGGGACAGATCCTTCACCACTATTGCTTCAGAGCAGATGTATGGTTCATATTGACATCTTTGGCACCAGTTTCACCACTGCATTGATTTGGTCCTTCTTCATTTGTGTCAGCAGGATTCAGTGGTTAGTAAAGGTGATCAGTGCAGGGGAAGAGGCACAGAGAATTGTTTCTCTTATTCCACATTCAGGAGGCAGAGAAAGGACTATCCAAATACTAGAGGTAGTGTGCTGACAGGACTGACTTGGTTTCAGTAGGGAGTGGATCTAGGTTCACCACAATCACTTGGCAATTGTATTCAGTACAGCTCACCTTGAAGGTGATATCCCAGGGTTGATGGTGTTTGCTGTGCTGGGCAATATTACATTTTCAATGCTAAGGTCCCTGCAGGGTGAGCACAGAGCTTCTCTTGCCTGTAGTAAACAGCCTTTTCATCTTTACACAGTGGCTCAGTACAGATCTATCCTCATAGCCTCATATTCCCATTGGATTTTCAGGAGAGAGAGGTGTGCTTAATGGGCCCTTTATACCACAGGTCCAGTTGCAGACCACGATTTTATTTAAAGCAATGCTGTTATCCTGCAGAGTGCAGTCTACACATAGTTGCTGGAATGCTGGCTATGTTTTTAAATCAACAATGGACGTGTCAATAACTTGCAGGCTTGCAGAGACTTTAATGGTGCAAGGTGTCCTGTTTCACCTTGGAGGATATTATCAAACAAACTTTGAATCTGTGCTACAGAAGGTGCAGTTATGAAAAGTGACCAAAAGTTTGATCAAGTTATAAGGGGTTTAACAAGGGAATTCCAGAGCTTGGCCACCAGAAGGTACAGCTGCCTGTGGTGGAATGATTAGGTTCTTGGGAGTGCAGGAGTCAAGAAACCATGGAGAATGATTATAGCCTTATAGCCTGTTCCAGAATAGTGACAGAATAAGGCAGAATAATATAGAGTGTTTGGATGCATGCGTGGGGTGGTGGTGGTGCAGGGGATACAGGGAGATGCCTACAGACCAGAAAGCAAGAATGAGAATGCTAAAGTGTCATTGATTAGTTATTCTGGAAAGAGGCCTCTTTATCCCAACATCACTATGCTGACCAATGTATGCTAATCCCATTTGACTATGTTTGGCTTACACCTCTTAAACTTTTCCTTCACGTGTACCTCTCCATATGTCTTAAACCTGGCAATAGTAGCCACCTCTACCACTTCCTCTGGTAGTTTGATATAACCCCCTCTAAAAAACCTGCCCCTTTGAAATCTTTCCCCTTAATTCTATGCCCTCTAGTTTCAGACTCCCCCTACCCTGGAAAAATCTATCATACCTACCCACCCCCATGAGCTTATAAAATCATTACTCAAGCCCTCCAGATCTGGAAACATCATTTTGAATAATTTCGTACTCTCTCTAGTTTAATCACATCTTTCCTACAGAGTGGCATTCAGAACTACACCAACGTCTTGTACAGCTGTAACATGACATCCCAATTCTTATATTAAATGTCAGGAGTGGAGGTACTGTAGCTCGATGAGTGTAGAGAGGCAGGTGATGGAAAGTTTGAAGAGCATTAGGATCAATGGGTATAAGACATCTCAATATAGTGTTTCTGAAAAATGTACGTGCTCATATGAGCACTGGTGGTCACGGAGATTTCAGGAGTGGAGTAGTTGAGGGGAGCAGTGACCAATGATACATAGAGATGGATGTGAATGGGATTTATGATGTGGATCAGAAATCAAGGCTTGGCTCAGTGTTGACTGGGGTGAGTGGATGTGAATGATCTCAGTTGGTGATAGGGAGGCTTACAGGAGTGAGATGGATTGGCTGGTTTGAGTGGTTTCACAACAACCACCACACACTCCTCATCAGTAAGACCAAAGAATTAACCAGACTTCAGGAAGGAGAAGTCAAGAGAAAGCAACTTTATTTATGGATTCAGCAACAATAAATATATGAGTGAGGCAGGGGTTTTTATAACAAATAAAACATTTATTAAACAATGAAAAACAAACTCCCAAAAGTAAACAAATGACTAACGTAACCAGAAATCAGCTGCTGTGTGGCAGCTTAAACAGTTCTTAAAGCAATGAAGCTTAAACAGTTTTTAAAGCGATATTGCAAAACCAGTTCTTCAAAGTAGTATTGCAAAAGTAGTATGCTTACAGTCCATTTAAGGGAGAGACTTTTTAAGATGATTTAAATTCTCTTTCACGTCGTGTTGTTGTGGTTCCCAGTCGAACTACTTTTTCCACGAAGAATTTATGAAGATGGAAAATGAAATGGCTTAAAGGCTCTGACCTTCCCTTTACAAAACTGTTCCCAATCCTTTCTGCTATTCACAGGGATTAACACGGGAACAGTCAACGAATTCCTTCCGAATGAGGATCAAACAAGGTCGAACCCGTTTCACCGTCAAAATCTACTTTCCTCGATCTTTTAACTCCTGACCTCCGATCTTCACTCCACTGATTTTTAACTAGCAGTATTATAAAGAAACTGCTGGCAATGACCTTTTAAACTTTAGGCATTAAATAAAACTCCACCTTTCAACTAAACTGTGTCATAACATTAAATCACGCAGTGGCATGAAGTCAACATGGCAAATCCAGCCACGAACTGCCCCTCCTCACAGGGAGGGGTCCTCCTTTTATACCCTGTTAAAAAAACCTGTCACATGACCTCTACTGGCGGGAAAATGACGTCACTCCACCATCACAAGACCACTACCTCGAGTCCAGTATAGCTTCAACACCTGTCACGTGACAAGTACACCTCTGTCATGTGTCACGGGTATGTAACACTCTGCACTAAACAACAAACTTCAAGTTATATAAGATGATGATAATAAACCTGATTCTGATATCTGTTGGAGTTCTGGGACCTGGAATGAGGTCAAAGGCAAGGTTGAAGAAGGTGGACAATATTCAAACAGGGATGGAGAATTTCTCAAAATACAGTGATAAAATTCCATGTAGTCTTTGTTTATACAACAACACACACACAATGCTGGTGGAACACAGCAGGCCAGGCAGCATCTACAGGGAGAAGCACTATCGACATCTTGGCCCGAAACGTCAACAGTGCTTCTCCCTATAAATGCTGCCTGGCCTGCTGTGTTCCATCAGCATTTTGTGTGTGTTGTTGTTTGAATTTCCAGCATCTGTAGATTTCCTCGTGTTGAGTCTTTGTTTATTATGCTTTTAAAACAAAAATATGAAGTGTTGGGGAGGGGGCTGCCAGAGCCCTTGTGGCTTAGATCCCTGTTTGGTTACAGTGTCCCAAACAAGGCTGAATGAGTCAATGGATAGGAATGGTGGAGACAACAGACTGTCCTGTCATATCTTGTGGTATGGTCACAAGAAATTTCTTCTCATGCAACTTGATGTCAGGAAGCAGTAAAAATATCGGAGCCCAGGGAGAAGGAAGCATAGCAGCCCCTCGGGTAGTACTGGTGCTTCATAATTGCAGTGATCCAGGTTCAATCCCGACACCTGGTGTTGTCTGTGTGGAATTTGCACTTTCTCCCTGTGATAGTGTGGGTTTCTTCCCACATCCCAACGAGGTGCTAGTTGTTTAATTGGCCACTGTGAGCTACGTCTAATGTAGGTCAGAGAATTTGGATGGGGAAAGTTGATGGGCACATATGGACAGACAAATTACAGAGAAATGTGGGAAATTTGTGGTATTCGTCAGAGAGCCAGGAGGAACTGTATGGGCCAAATGGCCTACTTTGCATCGTATGGAAGTGCAAGCGTAATATGAAAGGGGTGGGGGAGCTAGTGACAAGATAGGCTGAGCATTCCCATGGATCATGGGATGATATCACAGAATGGGACTTTGCAACAGGGTGAAAGCATTTCCTTGGTGACTCCAGGGGTAATGGGGCGGGTTTGAGGATAGGGATGTCTTGCCATAAGAAGTTAAACCAAGGGCCCATCTTGGATAGATGTGAAGTATCCCACTGAACATTTCAAAGAACAGATGAGTTCTTCACCAATTAAATTGTGGCTGCATTTCCTTTATTAAAATAGTGACAGCAGTGAGAGCCCTTAGAGACTACTGTTCACTAGGATAATGATTAAACAGTTACATAACGGGCAAATAAATTTAGAAAAAAAACCTTTTGCTTTTGCTCTCCCTGCCATGCTCAGGTAGTTTTAGGTAATTTAAATATTGTGTCTGGTTGCCAGAAGATCTTTAAACCAATTCTTCACCCTGACTTCTCCCTTTTAAAGCTCTTTTTCTCGCCCCTTCATGCTCCAACTTGTATTTATTTATTTACTGACATACATTTTGGAGTAGACCTGTCTGGCCCTTCAGATCAAGTTGCCTAGCAACCCCTGATTTAATCCTAGCCTAATTATGAGACAATTTACAATGGTCCATTAACCTACTAACCAGTACTTCTTTGGATTGTGGGAGGAAACCAGAGCACCTGGAGGAAGCCAACTTGGTCATGGAGAGAACGCCCAAACTCCTTATCGTGGGAATTGAACCCGAGTCGCCAGTACTGAAAAGCGTTGAGCTAACCACTATGCTACCATGCCACCCCTTATTTTTGAGGGGAGAGGGGTTGTGGATATTTTACTCTTGGGGCTAGTTTTCATTTTGGTGGTGTTTGGGCAATTTTACGGCCAGATTTTTAATGACTGAAAACCAGTTATAGGGTGGTTTGCTTGTTGAGTAGGAGCCAAGAGGGATGGAGTTCCATTGGATATGTGAACCACTTCCGGCTGTGGCGTTTCTGTACAGTCAGAGTATTTAACAAACAAACAAATCCATTCTGCAACATGTCATCATGTTCAATGTAGAAGGTTTAAAGACCGCAATGTTAAATTTGAGAGTCAAGATTCATTTATTGTCAAAGAACGCATAAATTATACAACCTTGAGATTTGCTTTTTCAAAGATAGCCACACAGCAAGAAACCCTAAAGAACCCAATTAAAGAAACAAAAAAAAATTAAAAAAAATAAAAGACCAACTCTTGAGGCACAAGTGAAAAAAAATACAAATCGTGCAAACAATTGAAGTGAACAGCATTCCGAACCAAAAATGCATTTTTCAGTGGAAAGAGGAGCGATACAATAGGGAATATACAGAGAATTATTGCTGGTGGAGTGCAGTGGATGGTAAAGAATGCTACAAAGGTTAAGTTCAGGAGTGGTTAACTTGTTGGAGAAATAGGCTGTCCATTTCCATAGCATCAGTATTCTCATTTCTGTTGCATTCCTTTATTACTTGTGTGAAACTTTGGCAAGGCAGTGCTGTACAGTGGGAACATTAACACAGCAGTCATCTTATGTAGCCTGAGAAGTCAGTACTTTCATGCAGTATTGAATCTGGTGAAAGATTTTTGATTTATTTGCATCCAGAGGAATTCTTGTTTCTAACATTTTCCCCTGTAACATCTGTCTGAATTTTTATGGCAAGCCATTTTGTCATTTTGCGTTTTAGTTTGGAGGGCAAGGAAGTTTGGGTTTGAAACAAAACATTCATGAGATTCAATTAACCTTTGCCTGTGAGACATACATTTTCTCTCGTGCAGCTGTGCTTTATTAATAAAGCTCAGTTCTAATCATTCATCGCAGCCACTACAGCAAAGACTTTTACTAGAGATTCTAAGTTTTTCATTTGAAAGTTTACACAATTTTTGTACTGTTTAAAAAAGCTGGCAGAACATTTCCTAAGTGCTATAACTTCCTGTAATTGATCAAAAGATAGCAATCTGCACTTTAATTTGTTTGTTGTTCTTTGCTTATAGATTAGATACATTGTGAAAATTTGAAGCTAAGAGAATTTTTTGTCAATCTTTTGTATGCAGTATAGAGGAAAAACTAGCTTGAGAGTTTCTTTTTGTTATTAATTCTCATCTTGCAGATTGTTAAATTGTAAAATGTGATAAGTTAATGCCCTTTTTTCCGTGATCATAACTTTATAGGAAATGTTTAACTAATATTAAACTAGCTCATTCTGGCTGGAGGGACATAAATCAAACCAGCCTCCAATTGCCACTGAATCTGGAATATGGACGTGGGGGTGGGTGATACAGTAAGTCGTTAGGTTGATAGAAAAGCATAATTCTGAGGCTCATTTTTGGTTGGAGAAGAGGAGGTTCTCTTTATGTCTGCAGGCATCATTTAGTGAGTTCACAGTAAGGCAATTCTCCAGGGACAACTGATTACAATCGGAAAAATTCAGCTCAATGGAGATGCAAATTGATCTGAAATGAGTTTTAAACTTAAAGCATACTATGCAGAAATAAGTAGTAATGCACCCTTTACATCAGTGCAATATACTTTATACTCAGCTTACTTAAGGAACTAAAAAATCATCAATATCATGAAAGATGAAAAAGTTAGAGGACTAACACCAGGCAGATTCCCTGGGCCTGAAAATTTGCATCCTATAGTTCTAACATGAATGACTGCAGAATTACTGGGAGAATTAGGATGCTCTTTTAAAATCTCCTTGATACTAGAGCTGCCCTGGCAGCTCACAGGGTAGCAAATATAACATGCAATTCAGAGAAACAGATAAAATGAAGGGCTGGATGCCAACTGGTCTGTTGTCAGACCAGATACATTAACTGGGCACTTAGAAAACTGTCACATGATTTTATATGTTTGTATATAGGGAATTGTGTTTTTTTTTAAATGTAATCAAAAGGGTGACAATTGGATGGAGCATTTCAGGATTTATGAGGTTTCAAAAAGGTTGTTGTTTAAAATATGAGCTCACTGATTTAGGATAGTGCATCAGCATGGGCAGCAGATAGGGTAAAGAAGAACAAGCATATTGGAGTATAGTAGAGTCATTTTGGATTAACAGACTGTTCTGCAGGGGTACAAAGGGGTCTCTATGCTGATCTCTGTTGTAGGACATTGCCAGGTAGACAGAGCAGATGCATCTGTGGAGAGATGTAACATCCACACTGACCCGTGGAAATTTCTGGCCCACAACTACTTAGAGCGACAGAGGAGCATTTGGCATCGTATAGAGAGTTTTGAGGCCATGTGTCAGGGGCACAAAAATTCTCCAACCATCCGAAGAAACATGCCCCCCTCAAAACTGAGGCAGGCACCTCCTGTCGCAGAGTCTGTGGTTCCCACATTAGCCTCATCATCCGCCTCGGATCCCTACAAAGACAAGTGAAAGCAAGTTATCATGAATCTGCAAGAACTGCTTGAGAAGAAGACAAAATGGATCAGCCCGTGGCCCTGAACTATTCACCAGCTGTGTAAATGATTGTGGGTTGCCAATGATGTAAAGTACAATGGGAAAGTAAGCAGAGAGGAGGATTCAGTGTTACAGAAGTGTTAAGGGCATGGTAGTCAGATTTAGACCACAAAATAAGACAGTGTGATTTTGTACACAGTGGTAAAGTGAATACTCTTGAAACAGTGATAAGACTTGGTGTACAGAGAGATCTGGCTTTATTGGTTTCTGATGCTTGGAGGTAGCTACAGCAAACAATTAGGAAGGTTATGTACAGCATGAGACCTAATGTGAGTTTAAGGATGTATGTCTCAGATTGGACAGGGTTTTTGTGAAATGGCGCATTTGCCATTTTTATTTCTTTATCCACAATTCTGAGGAGTCACTGGTTTGCTTGAAAGGAGAGAGAGTTAAAAGAAGTGAGCAGGGGCAGTTAGCACATTTTGCGCCCCACAGTCCCAAGGCAATATTGGGTAGCGCATAATTAGGCACTTGGCTCGGACCAATAAAGAAAAGTTAGGTTTAAGTGGAGGGGCTGTTGTGGGAGTGGCCCAGTGTTGGAATGGGGGCTTGAGGGCTTGGTGAGGAGAGGCGAAGCCGTTGGCAGATTTTTTTTGTTATTTATTCTTACGTTATCTCTAATTGCACAGTTAGAGTTGTGGGGACGTCAGAGAGAACACTGGTATACTCCATTTATGGGATGTGGGAAGGTAGGGAGACCTCCAGTGTCCCTGATAACTACACATGCAAGAAGTGCATCCAGCAGCAGTTTCTAACAAACCACGGTCAGGAGTTGGGGCTGGAACTGGATGCATTCTGGATCATTTGGGAGGCTGAGGGGTTCATAGGACAGGATATATAGGGAGGCAGTTCCACCCAAGGTGCAAAACACAAGTAACTGGGTGAGTGTCAGGAGGAGGAAAGGGGCTGGGCAACCAGTACAGAGTGCACCTGTGGCTGTTCCCCTCAACAACAATTATACCATTTTGGATACTGTTGGTGGGCATGATCTAGCAGAGGACAACAACAGTAGTCAGGGCTCTGACACTGAGTCTGTCTCTGTGGCTAAGAAGGGAAGGAGGGAGAAGAGGTGAGCTGTAGTGCTAGGATAGTAGTCACCAACCTCTTTAAGCCCAAGATCCCCTACCTCGGCCTTAGTGAAAGGCAAGATCGACCCCAGATCAATTAGTTACACGCATGCACACCGGGGCAGAAAAGACCGTAAGTAAAACCCCGCAACCCGGAAGTAGAAATAATGTATAAATACCACCCTTTTTTTTACACCGTGGATCGATTTAATATTGACAATGTTCTTGCGGACTGGCCGACGGGGGCGGGGGGGGGGGTGTTAAACACGACTGGAATACAGCGATACTCGAAGCAGTTTCCTTATGTCCAGTTTATTCCGCAATTTAGTTTTCGCGGCTCTCAGCACTTAGCTGCTGTCCCGCTTGCTCACGTTTTTTCCGCTCACAAAACTCAATGGGTTTGTCTTTAAGTGCTGGGTGCTTGGACTCAAGGTACTGAAGCAGTGTTGAGGGCTTCATTGCCTCATTAGACAGCCTCCCGCCTGCTGCCTGCTGCCAGCTGCCTTGGCCAGGTGTGACTGATCGTGGGTGGGGTGAGAGGACAAGTTAAGGGCTGGAGGTCCCTATGCTGGGGCCGCAGCAGTCGCAGTCCAGAGAGAGCAACCAAGGGAGCGAGGAGTGCGGCAGGATGCGTGCCCGCCCCCCTTGTAGGATCTATCGGCCGACAAAAGTTTGTTTCAGTAGATCGCAGCGAGGTAGCTGCTCTGCTAATTATGAAACCCTGAGCCCGAATTAGGTCGTCTGCCAATATTTTAGCACCGGATTCTCACAAACATTCGGTGTGCTAAACAGGTTTAGAGACAGTGCCCATCTGTCCGCGCTCCAGGCCGGTACCAATGGCACTTCCCGCTGGTCGTGCGAGGCCAACCAGTGATCTCTGGCGCGAGTGTATCACGGCGTTTAGGTGACTGATGACCTTGCGTGGGTTCAAGTTCAACAGTGGCGTGACGGAATGAGGAGAGGTGCAGCTGACTCCTATCGTTTCCTCACAGCCTGGTGGTTGGGGGCCACTGAATTACACTGTGTAGTGCGGGGGAGCTACACACATGCGCACTGGGCAGAAAGAACTGAACTAAAACCCCGCAACCCGGAAACAATCCCTCAGCAGTATTTGTGTATTTATTTTTCTATTTTTTTCGGGATCCACTGGGAAAGTCTCAAAGATCCACCAGTCAATCATGATAGGCGGGTTGGCGACCACTATGCTAGGGGATTCATTGGTCGGGGGACCAGAAAGGAGATTCTTTTGACGAGAATGAGATTCCTAAATGGTTTGTTGCCTCCCAGGTGCCAGAGTCAGAGGCATCTCCGATCAAGTCCACAGTATTCTTAAGTAGGAGGCTGAACTGCCAGTGGTCATGGTCATGGTGGTGAGGTTCTGCAAAGTGAGTTCAGGGAATTAGATGATAAGTTAAAGAACAGGATCTCCAGGGCTGTGATCTCAAGATTCCTACCTGTGCTACATGCCAGTGGCACCAGAAATAGGACAGACATTTAGTTTAACATGTGGCTAAAGAGTTGGTGCTGGAGGGAAAGCTTCAGATTTTTGGATCATTGAGTTCGTGTCCAGGGAAGGTGAGATTTGAACAGAAGCGATGGTTTGCACCTGAACTGGAGGGGTACTATTCTGATAGAAAGGTTTGTTAATGCTGTGGGGGGAGGGTAAGAGGGGTGGGATGTGATTTAAACTACAGTTGCAGGGGGATGGAAACAAGTGTGCCCAAACAAATAGTGGAGTGGTAATGGGGAAAGATGTTGCTAAATCTACATACCAAGTCAGGAATAAAAAGGCTGAGCATGGTGGGCTATTGTTCTAAGTTGCATATATTTCAATGCTTGGACTATTGTAGGAAAGGCGGATGAACTTAGGGCATGGAATTATGACATCGTAGTCATTAGTGAGACTTGGTTGCAGGAGGGACAAGACTGGCAGCTCAATGTTCTGGGATTCCATTGTTTTAGATGTAATAGAACAGGAGCATTTAAAGGGGGAGGGGAGACATTACTAGTCAGGGAAATTGTCACAGAAATGTTCAGTCAGGACAGACTGGAAAGCTCATTTAGTGGGGAACAAGAAAAGTATGATCATGTTAATGGGATTATATTATAGAGCACCAACTGTCCTTGGGATTTGGAGGAGCAAATTTGTAGCAAAATCACTGATTGTTGTGTGAGACATAAAGTTGTGACAGTTAGTGATTTTAACTTTCCATATACTGGCTGGGGTTCCCGTACTGTAAAAGGGATGGATGGGAAAGAATATGTTAAATGTGTTCAGGAAAGTTTCCTTAATCAATACATGGAAGTTCCGACTGGAGAGTGTACGACACTAGATTTCCTGTTTGAAAATGAGTCAGAGCAGGGGATAGAAGAATGTGTCAGGGAACACTTTGCAACTAGTGATCATAATACTATTAGTTTGAAGATAAGTATGGAGAAAGTTAAGTCTGATCTTTGGGTTGGGATTCTAAATTGGAGATAGGCTAATTTTGATGGTGTCAGAAAGGATCTAGCAAGTGTGGATTGGGACAGAGTGTTTTCTAGCAAAGGTATGCTTAGTAATTGGGGGTCATTCAAAAGTGAAATTTTGAGAGTACCAAGCTTGTATGTGCCCGATAGGATAAAAGGTAAGGATAACAGATTTAGGGAACCTTGCTTTTCAAGAGATGTTGAAGCATTGGTTCAGAAAAAGAAGGTGCAGAGCAGGTATAGGCATTCAGGGCCAAAAGAAGTGCTTGAGGAGTACAGGAGATGTAAGAAAACATTTAAGAAGGAAATCAGAAAGGCTAAAGGACAGGGTGAAGGAGATTTTGCAGATATATTTTGAGCAAAAGGATAGTAGCAAGCAAAAATGATCCTCTGTACGATCAGAGAAGTAATCAATGTGTGGAGCTGAAAGATATGGGTGTGGTCTTAAATGGAATTTTTGCAATCATATTTATTTGGGAGATGGACGTCCATAGAAGTGTGGCAATGCAGCAGCAAGGTCATGGACCCTGTACAGATTACAGAGGAAGATGTGCTTGATGTCTTAAGGGTTTGAGGGTGGATAAATCCCAAGGCCTGACAAGGTGTTCCCTCGGATACTGTGGGAAACTAGTGCAGAAATTGCAGGAGTCCTAGCAGAGATATTTAAAGCATCATTAGCCATGAGTGAAGTGCCAGGGTGCTAATATTGTTCCAGCATTTAAGAAATTATAGGCCAGTGAGCCTGACATCAGTAATGGGAAAGTTATTGGAAGGTATTCTAAGGGACCGAATATTTTAGTATTTGGATAGACGTGGACTAATTAAAGATATTTTTATTCATGCCTGGACTGAGTCACTGCAGGCATGTCTTAGTCAGTCCCTGGTTGTCCTTGTTTGTGATGAGCTATTGCCTTTAGCTGTTGTGGTTAGTTTGGAAATGTACTTCCAGGGTAAGTTGGGTGAAGCGTTCCAGCATTTGGACCTAGCAACAATAAAACAGTGAACAGTACATATTGTTACGGATCTTGCAACTAGGGAATTTCCATGCTCCTGTTGTCCTTATGCTTTTAAATGGTAGACGCTGTGGTCTTTGGCGTGGAGAGGGAGAATGGTTAGAATGGAGTTGTGTTATTTGGAGGTGCTTTCTGTGAAGCTTGGCTATTTCTCCCAGTGCATTTCTATAGGTGGTCCACACAGCAGCCATAGTGGTGATGAAAGGGAATGGTTAGATTGGAGTTTAGTTGCTGATTACTGAGGCAGCATGGATCGTGTTGAGTTTATATGCTGTTGATGGAACTCTGCTCACTGAGGCAAGTATATCATCACTACACTAACCTGTGTATTGGTGGAACGTCTTTAGCGAGCTAAAAGTGAGACTCACAGCAGTGCACCCTGTCTCTGAACTACTTTTGTAGCCCCACTGTTGTGACCGTCCAGATAGATTGAGGGACGCACTCAAACTCGGTGTAGCCACTGCAAGGGCCCAGTGGGGAAGGAGCACAGTCTAGAGTTCTTCTCCCGCGGGAGTTGAGGGGTAGGGGGGTTGGGGGTAAACCCCCTGAATATAAGTACGAAAGAACAGAGTGCCATGTGGATGGCAAAAAATTTGAATTTTGAAAATGTAAAGACAGTAATGGTAACAACTGTAAAGAATTGAAAGGCATTGAATGGTTATTGTATATAATTTTATTTTTGAATAAAGTATATTTTGTTTAATTAAAAAAATATGTCACCCAGGATGCTGGAGCTGGGTGAAACTGAGTTGACATTGGAAGGACTCAGCCTTGTTGGAGAGGGTCATAATTAGAATGTCTGTGTTGTGAATGTTGTGGCGGTGAAGGGTAACCAAAGCAAATTTTTTAGGACAGTGAGTGGAGGGAACTATCTTGGAATATCATAAGGCAAAGAAGAGGATAGAAGTGGACACCTGACTTTGATTTCCCCCACCTGCTGTCCTAAACTCTACTGGTGTTGAACTCTAGTCCCATCTGTCTCATCCCTACCCTCTTGTTCAATGCCTAACACTGGATGTGCAAAATATTCTACATAAGCAATATTGAGAAGGCTGAAGCCATTGTATTCAGTCCCACTAACCTCATTAATCATCAAGTACACTAATTATTATAATGTATAGATGAATCAATGCAAGTCTAAAGCTGCTGTCAACAAACTGCTGTACTTTCCATTAGCTTCTGCGAGAAGAGTGGAGTCAAGACCATAATATTGCATAATCCTAGACCTATTTTCACCTGTATGCATCATCCAAACAATAACAGTGCTGAATTGGGGAAAATGTAAAATTCTTACTTGTAATTTAATGATAATTGAAAAGCAGCCTTTTTGCCACTCTGTCCCTCCGGAATATTGAAAGGAAGTTTCTGCTTGAACAATGCCTTCTTCTTCATTTTCCCGGTGAAATTCCCTTCAATCTAGTCTTGCTTCCATTCATGCCCAAGCTGTCTTTGCTGCTCATTGTGTCCAGATGCCCAAGGTTTCTTTGCTTCTTTCCATTCTCCAAACCAGTAAAGAAATGTTTGCATTTCTGTTTGCATTAGTCCAAGCTGTGGACTAATTTGTATAATCTTGTTGATGTTGTGTAGGAAACAATTACCTATATTCACTCTGAGGAAATGTCCGTTTATTATCACTCAGAACTTTCTTTCAACAACTAGTCTTGTTGAGAATAAAGGAGGCCTTTTCTGGTTAGTTGCCAGTGAATAGTGGTGTTACACAGGGGTCAGTGTCGGGACTGCTTCTTTTCATGCTATGTGTCAATGATGTAGATGACGGAATTGATGGCTTGTGGATGATACATGATACGTGGAGGGGCAGGTAGTGTTGAGGAAGCAGGGAGTCCGCAGAATGACTTAGACAGATTAGCAGAATGGGCAAGAGAGTGGTAGATGGAATATAGAGTTGCGAAGTGTATGGTCATATACCTGTGGTAGTAAAAACATAGTCTATTTTCTAAATGGGGAGCAAATTCAGAAATCAGAGGTGCAAAGGGACTTGGGAGTCCTCATGCAGGATTCCCTAAATGTTAACTTGCAGGTTGCAGTAGAGATAAGGAAGACAAATGCAATGTTGGCTTTAGTTTTGAGAAGACTAGAATATAAACGCAGGGATGTGATGCTGAGGTTTTATAAGGGATGGGTCAGATTGCTCTTCGAGAATTGTGAGCAGATTTAGGCGCTTTATCTAAGAAAGAATGTGCTGGCATTGGAGAGGGTCCAGAGGAGATTAATAAGAATGATCCTAGGAATGAAACAATTGACATATGAGGAACACTTTATGACTCTGGGTCTGTACTCATTGGAGTTTTGAGGAATGGAGGATCTCATTGAACCTTGTCAAATGTTGAAAGGCTTAGATTGGATGTGGAGAGGATGTTTCTTATAGTGGGTCAGTCTAGGACCAGAGGGCACAGATTTAGAATATAAGGATGTCCTTTGAGGAGGAATTTCTTTAACCAGAGGGTGGTGAATCTGTGGAATTCATTACAACATTTAGTTGTGGAGGACAACTCATTGAGCATATTTAAAGCAGAGCTTGATGGATATTTGATTAGTAAGGGCGTCAAAGGTTATGGGGAGAAGGCTGAAGAATGGGGTTGAAAGGGATAATGAATCATTCATGATGACAGAGCAGACTTGATGAGCTAAATGGTCTAATTCTGATCCTATGTTTTATGGCCCTGTGGTATTAACATAGACTTCACTCATGGACACCGACAAAATTGGACACAACAAAGCTCACCAGATGAATGTAGGTCAGAGCACCTATTGCTGTCCTTGGATGAGAGTGGAATGCTAGCCAGGCCTCCACTAGGACTCCATGTTGCTTGTCGACCAGTGCCAAATTCAGCAATTAGAAATGTTCCCATCTAATTTTTACGGCTCTCTAACTGATATCACCAGTCTGATCCCACCCACTTCGCTGAGTTAAAACCCATTTCCCGGAACGGCTGCCTTGAGTCTTTCTGGGCTTGTTCAAATGTTGGGTACTAAAATGACTTATGGTTGGTTTGTGGTTAGTGGATACCCAACAAGCTGCTGACTTACTTGCGGAAACTAACCCCCCCGCTCCACATACTTACAGATTTTAAGAATATTTAAAATGCTTTCCAGCTGATTGAATAACTGAATTTTTGAGAGAATATGCTAGCCAATCCATACACAGGAAGCTACCAAAGACATTACTGAATTAATGAGGAGATAGTTGCATATTTGTGTTGGTTCAGAGATTAAAATCAGGCCTGAAAACCCTGAGAGAATTATTTTATTCTTCTTAAATTGATTTGTAAAAATGCACAATTCCAAGTGGAGTTGTTAAGATCAAAATTGATTGTAATGTCATCTGCACAAGTACAATGTCTGTACACGCATGCACAGATACAATGAAAAACTTGCTTGCAATAACGTTACCGGCACACAGTATTAGAGAAGTAGCATATCCAAGAAAAACATGATATTTTCAAGAAAAACACGCAAATGGAACCAAAAAAAACAAAGTCAGTTTAATGCAGTGATGTTATTGCTAAGCTGTAGTGATCATGATTGTGTCATGAGTTCAAGAGCCAAATGGTTGAAGATAAGTAGCTGTTCTTGAGCTTACCGGTGTGGGATTTCAGACTTGTATACCTCCTGCTCAATGGTAGCTCAATGGTACCTCCTGCTCAATGGTAGCTCAATGGTAGCTCCTGCTCAATGGTAGCTCAATGGTAGCTCCTGCTCAATGGTAGCAGCGGGAAGATGGAATGGCCAAGATGGTAGGGATCTTTGAGTGTTGCCAGCTTGAGGTAGTGCCTCCTGTAGATACTACTTGTAATGGGGAGGATTGTGCCAGTGATGTATCAGGCAGTGTTCTAATTGTGCATTCGAGTTGTTGCACAAGACCAGAACCTAGCCAGTCTCATCTGGATTGCAACCCAGATGTTGGATATAGAGAAAGTAATGATTTCAGTTTTGAGGCTCGCAGCCTGAGATCTAGATTCAGGGACATGAGTTTGAATTCACTCCGGCAGCTGCAGATTTAAATTAAAAATAATGAAACAAATCCGGGATTGCAAAAATTTGACTCCAGCTGATTATTAAGGCCTCTCGTGTTCACCTGTGTTGTTTAATGGAGACAATCTGCCGGCCTTGCCCAACGCAGACCACATGTGATATAAGTTAATAATTTGCTCTGTCCCGAGGCAGTTACAGATGGGTAATTAAAGCTGGTATCGACAGGCATCCTCTACATTCTCTACCTCTACATTTTCTTAAAAATCCATTATTTTCTTGGGATATGCGGTAAGTTCAGTATCTATTGCCCATCTAAAATTGTCCTTAAATTGGGTTTTGTTACCACCTTCTGGTTACCTAAGTACAGGAAAGATATCAATAAGCTTGAAAGAGTACAACAAACGTTTACACGGATGTTGCCAGGACTTGAGAACCTGAGTTACAGGGATAGGTTGAATAGGTTAGAACTTTATTCCCTGGAATGCGGGCAAATGAGGGGATATCTTTTCGAGGTATACAAAATTATAGGGATATACAGTAGATAAGGAGAATGGATGTTGGCTTTCTCCCCTCAGCTTGGCTGAAACTTGAATCTAAGGTCATACATTTAGAATGAAAGGAGAAATATATGAGGGGAATCTGAAGGGGAGCTTCTTCACTCAGAGGATGTTGTGAGTATGGACAGAGCTGCAGCGGAAGTGATAGATGGGCCTTCAATTGTAACAGTTAAGAGAAGTTTGGTTAGGCCAGGGGTCAGCAACCTTTACCACTGAAAGAGCCACTTGGACCCATTTCCCACAGAAAAGAAAACACTGGGAGCCGCAAAACCAGTTTGACATTTAAAATGAAATAACACTGCATACAACGTTTTGTTTTGCCTTTATGCTATGTATAAACAAACTATAATGTGTTGCATTTATGAAATTGATGAACTCCTGCAGAGAAAACGAAATTACATTTCTGCATGCAACAAAAACATTTTGAACTCTGAAAAAAAGACGTTGGGTTGAAGGTTACTTTTAAGTAAAATACTCAACGTCTATTTGAGTCCTTCTTGTATTTATGAAAAACGCCAAACTTAAATTTGCCGCCAGCAGCAAACCAAAAATAACGTCAGCCAGCTGTCAACCTGAAAAATAAAAGGACTATTTCACTGAACAATGAAAACATATGAATATACGTAAAATAATAGGCAATTAAAATATTTATCATACTTGTTCAGGTTGACTCACACCTGACAATGCAGTCGTATTCAGTAGGGATGGATCGATGCTTAGGGGAGTGACTGGGAAGGATAATGTGTTTTTTTCCTCTCTGAACTCACAGAAGCGTTTCCCAAACGATGTTTGCATTGCGATGATTACAGAATGTAAATACTCCGAATTTATCATGTCGTGACCTTGTTTGAACTCTCAAATTGGGTAAGTGAGACAATGTGCCTTTCTGTAAATCTCTGGCAAGCAACGTCAACTTGCGCTCGAATGCAAAACATCCTCCAACATGTGCAGGGCTGTACGTCCTTACCCCGTTGAAGAGCTGTGTTCAGCGTGTTCAGGTGCGCTGTCATGTCTACTATGAAGTGTAGCTTTTCCAGCCACTCTGGCTGTTCCAGCTCAGGAAAGTTGAGCCCTTTGCTGCCCAGGAAAGTTTTCACTTCTTCCAGACACGCGACAAAGCATTTCAGCACCTCCCCTCTGGACAGCCAGCGATAAAAACACGTTGTAGCGGTGTGCTACACGCAGTCAGTAAACTGCAGTCAAAGATAGCTTTATTCGAACTAAACAGCCTTGCTTTTAAGCCTCCCTCAACCCGCCCCCCATGGGCGCGGATGCTGCAAAAGACACGTACTCACAAACCCCCGTAGGCTATCTCCCTTAGCCTGAACGCTGGCTAATTGTGAGCCGGTTCGGATGTGTCAGGAAATGGGTCGCCACAACGTCTTATTTAGATTGTACAAGATCACCATAATCTTCAAATTTAGATTTACATTTCAAAAACTAACAAACTAACATAAAATACATTTTAATTAAATACTGACCATGTAGCGGTGTGCTACACGCAGCGCTAAAATTACGACACGGAGTCGGTAACTGCAGTCGAAGGAAAAAACTTTATTCGAAATCTTCAGCCTCACTTTTAAGCCTCCCTCAACCTGCCCCCCATGGCGCAGAGGCTCCAAAGCTCTGTGCTCGCAAACCCCCGTAGGCTATCTAATTGTGAGTCGGTTCGGATGTGCCAGGAAAAGGGTCGCCACAACCAATTATTTCCCAAAGCAACAGGGAGCCGCAGCACAGACGTAAAAGAGCCACATGTGGCTCCGGAGCCGCGGGTTGCCGACCCCCGGGTTAGGCACGTGAAGGAAGGAGGTATGGAAGACTGTGGTCTACGTGAAGGTAGATTATACTGGGCAGAAAACCAGGCCTGCATGGACTCAGTGAACTGGAAGGCCTGTTTCTGTACCTGAATGCTTTTTGATTCTGTGATTCTAACCGTTTACACCTGAGAGAGAGTTAAGAGATTTCCCATATTTTCTTAAGACTTTGAAGCAATCAGTTTGGAACATCCAGTCCATAATGGCACTCAGAACATTCTTATTCATCCCTTTAACCTGCTGTTTTTCTCTCTCGCATAGCCACAAACTTTCCCGCGCCACCCCTCTGATTCTCGTGCCATGCATGTGCAGGAGGTGTAATTTATAGTGGTCTATTTACCCAGCAGCTAGCATGACGTTGGGATGTTGGATGAAACCAGAGTTGCCAGGGGTCACAGGGCAAATGTGCAAACTCTAGTCCAATGCCAGTGGCAATCAGGATCAGGATATTGGAGCCCTGAGACAGCGGCTGCACCTCTTTACCACCATTGGAACCAGCAAGGATGGTGTGCAGTTTGCAGGAGGCCTGTAGTGGTGACATTCCTATGCACCTGCTGTGGGACCCAGGGCCCCGCCCTGAATATCTCTGGTTGTGTTCAGGATGATCAGCCTTTAGCAACCACAACCATCTTCCTTTGTATAAGGGGTGACTGATCAGTGAAGTGTTAACATTGACTTCTGTTTTCCCAGGTCTCCTTGATTTCACACACAGTCAAAAGCTGCTTCATTGTCCAAAGCAGTCTCTCAGCATGTCTCCCTGGAAATTAGTTCTTTGGCTTATGTTTGGAACAGGTCTATGATGAACCCTGGGGCAAGATAGTCCTGGTGAAATCTAAACTCTGTCCCAAATAGCTGGCATCGATGAGCAAATGTACCGTTCAAGAGACATTTCATCATTTTGCTGATGAGTTGATTGGGTAGTAATTAGTTGGATTGAATATGTCTTGCAGGATATATTAAATTCACTTATTACCACCCACACCTAAATGGAATCTATCTGGGCAGTTTTACATATTGTCACAGACATTCCAGTATTGTAACTGTGCTGGAATAGCTTGGTCGGTCCACCTCTGGAGTGCAGGTTCTAGATCTAAGCATCTGGTTCTTGTTATATTCTGTAATCTCAGCTCTTCTTCATGTCATTTCTTGACTTTTACTTGGACACCTCTGCACAATGTCAGTAGTGTTTCCTACACTATAGCCATTGATGAGGGAACTTTGGATGTCCTGAGGTTACAAAGGATGTTGTATCAATTCATTTTTTCCTAATAGTCTATTGATTTTGCATTAATAGCTGTTATTTTAAAAATTGTGATTGCCACTGTTGGAAAATTTACAAAAAGAATACACTGACAGCTGTGGCTATTCTTTATAAGAAGTTTCTGTCACTGGTCTGCAACATAGGCTGCTTGTACTCCCTTCAGCCAGCATCATGCTACACACGATCAAGGGATGTGTGTCGCCAATTAAAACGTTTCAGCGTCGCTAGTGAATGAATAAGGCTTTATTAGTGCCTGGCTGTGCAGCGTGGAAGTCCAAGACTGACTTATTGTATGCTACTGGAAAGATATGTTTACTGCCTCCCGGTGATGCTTCTCAGTGACTCAGTGGGTAACATTCTTATTTCTGAGTCAGAAGGTGGTTTGATTCTTATGCCAGAGATTTTGAGCAGAATAACCAGAGCAGACATCAACTTAGGACTGGAACATTGTCAGGGGCAGCGTCTTTTGGATAAAATATTAAAGTAAGATATAATGTTCCCCCACTTTCCTATGTCCTGGGTACAGTAAACATTGTTAATAAGTGATAAGTGTCTTGGAAGTTCACAAGACATTGTGAGGTTGTGGAAGGCACTACAGAAATGCGTTCAACACAATCTAAGCTAAGTAAATGGGGGTGGAGGGGTGTGGGATAGGTGGGGGTGGGAGAAGTACTGCAGCTGCTGGAAATCCGAAATAAAAAGAGCAGAAAATGCTGAGAAGTCCCGGCAGGTCAGGCAGCATCTGTGGGGAGAGAGGGACAGTTATGTTTCAGGTCTGGGACCCCTTGTCAGAACTGGGAAAGAGAGAATCTCTGTTCTGACAAAAGGTTCCAGAGTTGCAACATTAACTGTCTCATTTTACACACACTTGAGATAGTGTAGTTCCCAGTCTTACAATGACTGAAGAATTGTAAACTTCCATCAGGTTTCTGAATGGTGAATAAGTGCATGAACATCACTAATCCTTGCACTATTTATTTATTTAGTATGTTTTAGTGATTTTTATGCTTTTACACAAAACAACAAATTTCATAACATAAGTCACTGATAATAACTGATTCTAGAGCCTCTTCTTTGCTGTGTTTGAGCAATGCTATGGACCTTTTGCAGGTTTGCCTGCCTCAGATTTCTGGTTGCCACAGCTGGCCACAGTCCGCTTACTGTCCATTTCCATCACTTTGTTGAATCGCTGGATTGCAGTGCAGATAGAAACTGATCTGAGCCAAAATCAATATCCGCAGGCCAAGTGATGAGTGGATTGTAAAATTACTGGCATGGAATCTCACTTGTTGTTACAACAATGAAGCTTTCTGCTGAAGTTTCCTTTTCTGGATAGCGGTGTCCTGTCACTATCATCTTGTACAACGACATCGTAACAGGGGAACTTCTATACTCAGTGCCCTGACTGGCCTGCCCTCTCAAAATCCAGTTAAAAAAGTAAAAAGAAGGGTAAGTCTGCTCTGTGAGCTTGCCGGGCTTGACTCATGGAGCAGGCACACGTGACATTGGTGCTGGAGCACTCTGCTCTGGGTTACAGCACTGCGTCATGTCCTTGCAGCCCATACTCACCAGGTACTGAAAGGCCTGGACAGAGTGGTGCAGAGAGAATGTTTTCATTAGTAGGGGAGTCTAGGATGTGGGGGCACAGCCTCAGAATAATGCAATGACCCTTTGATCCTGACGAGGAGATATTTCTTCAACTAGAATGTGGTGAATCTGTGTAATTTGTTGCCATGGAGGGTTACGGGTGCCAATTCACTTGGCGTATTTAAGGCAGTGGTTGGTAGATTGGTAAAGGGGTTAAAGGCTATTGGGAGATTGTGGGAAAACAGGGTTAGAAGGAAAATGAAATTTAATTGAATGGCAGAGCCTACTGGATGGTCTGATTGGCCAAATCCTTGCTCCTACATCCTGCAGTCTTATTGTGGTAAGTCACTGCACAATATCATGCAGCTGCATAAATGCCACCAAGCATTTGCTGGCAGGGATCTATGAGCTCAGTGCCCTCACTGTCATTTTGCTGAGATTCCCATGCCTTTTTTTCTGTGGGCAAAACCAACCTCCCCTTCACAAAGGCTTGAGGAAACTGATGCAGCATCTAGGAAGCAAGCAGTGTCTGGTCCAGACCCACTTTCCAGTTGGAAGGAAAGTTTGTGGGAGCCAGTGCAAGGAAAAATAATAACTCATTACTATTCCTAAAGAAATAGCAAGTGGAGCTGAGCATCTAAAGGTCCAAGTGGTGACTCCAAAACCTCACTTTACCCATTGCTTATAGTAAAGATCATCCTTTTCCCCTGCTGGTTTGTCCTGTGCTTTGAGTTGTAGATCTCTCTAATTTTGCTTTAGAGGTGAGCCAACATGATCATCTGCCTTCTTGCAGAGATCTCACGTAACACTGGACAGCAAATGTTTTTGAATGTTTTGCTTCTTCAGAATAGTTTTTTAGTTATGATAGACTGCTTCTAGATGAACACAAATATAATCTTAGACTACTTGTATCACATCGGCATTTGGAGAAACAAGAAATTAACTTTTATTGAATGTAATATGTTGAACTGCATAATGATGCAGATGAATTACAATAGTTCAACTGAGCTAAAAATATTTTGTTCATGATTTTCATTTGTACTCAGTGTCTGAGGCTTCTCACTTAAGTGTCCAACAATAATTAGCCAGCATTGATAGATTCCAAAACACAAGGTACACTGCAGATGTTGTGGTCAAATCAACAGGTACAAAAAAGCTGGATGAACTCAGCAGGTTGGGCAGCATTCATTGAAAGGAGCAGTCAACGTTTCGGGCTGAGACCCTTTGGCAGGACTGAAGAAGGAGGGGGCAGGGGCCCGATAAAGAAGGTGGGGGGAGGGGGAAGGTGCAGGTGAAAAACCAGTCAGAGGAAAGATAAGTGCCACACCTGTCCCTACACCTCCTCTCTTACCACCATTCAGGGCCCCAAACAATTCTTCCAGGTGAGGCAACACTTCACTTGTGAGTCTGTTGGGGTAATCTATTGCATCTGGTGCTGCCGGTGCGGCCTCCTCTACATCGGAGATGGCAGATTGGCGGACCGCTTCGTCGAGCACCTCTGCTCTGTCCGCCACAACAGACAGGATCTCCCGGTTGCCACCCACTTCAACTCTGCTTCACATTCCCCATTCAGATATATTTTGTTACGAACCCCGTAACTGGGTCACTTAGCAGCAAAGATAGAGAGGTCTGTTGAAGTCTGATGGTACTATTTTTAACAGTATTTATTGATAAAGGGGCACAAAAATAAGATCAATGCAAACATACAGATAATATACGTCGTCAATACTAAATCTAAAAGCGCGGGTATAATAATAATCAATAAGAAATAGCTCTATCATTGTCTAGGGGATAATGTATTGTCCGATGGAAACATAAAAGTCACTGTTAGTTCGGTCAAGTTGCAGCGTTTTGGGTTTGAGAGAGAGACGGGTTAAACTTGCTCAGTTCTTTTATGATGCCAATCCTTCGAGTCGTGGGGAATTGGTTTCCCCGTTGTTAGCTAAAAGCCATTTTTCCGTGGTAGAAGCCACTGGTTCCGGGCAAATGGAACCGAACGCACGTGGCCTCCTCCCACTGGCTTCCGCTATTACGGGATTGCTAGTGTTTCTTCTGGTGCGTCTGAGGGGCTGTTCCCACAGACCCTCTTTTATCCTGACTCACAGGGTCGCAGATGTCAATCAGGTTGGGGTGATGCAATCCCTCCCTCAACCAGCTCACTTTGCCTGAGGGCTTCCATGTAGCACAGGATTGCAATACACAGGTTCGTCTTCAAGAGACAATGGCTGAGTCCCGTAGCTTTATATCTCCGGGGGAATGAGACATTCCGCACGTCTCTCTCTCATTTCCTGGGTCTCCTGACTCAAATCAGTAGTGATCTTGCGATTTTCACAAAGGAGGGGGCTACCCCGCACCCTTTGGCCGCTCAGAGCTGTGGTACATTCATAGCAGTCCATACATGGCCTCCTCTACTGCAATGATGAGGCCAAACTCAAGTTGGAGGAGCAACACCTTATATACCATCTGGGTAGTCTCCAGCCCCTTGGTATGAACATCGAATTCTCCCACTTCTGGTAATTCCCTCCCTCTCACTTCCCCCATCCCACTTTCACTCTGCCTCCTCTTCTAGCTGCCTATCACCTCTCTCATGATTCTGCTGCCTTCTACTACCCATAGTGCTTTCCCCTTCATTCCTTCTTCACCTTTCCTGCCTATTCCCTCCCTGCTTTCCCTCCCCCACCCCTTGATCTCTCCTCTGATTGCTTAGATTCCTGTTGTCCTGAGTTTGTTTCTCCACGATGCAATTTCCTGATGAAACCTTTCACCATGCTTGACACTGATAGCACCAACATTTGCAGAGAAGAATTCTAAATAGGAATGCAGAAAATGAATCTTTACTGTCATGTTTCACTTCAAGGTTTTGTATTCTGAAAGCATGCTGTCAACCAGCTGCACGTAGTTTGGTGCTCTGTAGTTGCCAAGAAAATTTTCAACAGCATCGTTGAATGCTTTCCATGCGATTATCTCTGGTCCCACGAGAAGTTCTTCAAATTGCCTGTCATTGATGACCTGTTTGATTTGTGGACCAACAAAAAATGCCTTTCTTAATCTTGGCATTAGTTATTCTGGGAAACATCTGTCTCAAATATCAAAATCCTTCACGGAAATTTTTGTGCCTGGTTATAGCAGATTCCATCCTTGCAGTCTTGAACACAGTAATTCCAATATTGCCTTTGACAATCTGACCAGGTTACTTAACTCATATTGAGTTATCAGATGAAGCTTACTCAACATAAACAGTTTAAAAGCTGTATAAGTATCAGTGTCATCTTTTATTTCTGTGCATCATGGCATCTTCATCTGCCTCCTCTGGACTCCATGTCTCTGGTGGCTTCGGTAATGGAAGACTATCCCTGCAGCACAGGTTTCCTGACTGAAGGGAGATCGGGGTATTCAATGGATTTCTTGTTCTAGCATAGAAACCAGACATACTGTTCATTCTGTCACATGCTCCTTCTGATCTCGCCATATCATCAGGACACTGAACAGCAATGACTTCCGAGTACCTCTCGGAATGTCAACAGCGCATTTTGCACAACAAATGTGAGAAGCCCAGGCTTTGTCTTGGTTGCCAATTTTCACCCAAAGTAGAGCTCATTGGCTTTCTCAACAAGATGAGTCGTGCTCCGTCTTTGAGATTTAAGTGTATGCTTGCCACAAATATGACAGGAGGTATTATAGCTGCTGCAACATTGTTGAGACATCTCATGTCACAAATACTGAAAATACAATTACTTTATTATGGTGAGTTCACACGATATGCTATGTGCGTAAAGCATGCATTTCAATGTGATCGCAACCGATATACATATAAACATAATGTATAGAACTGTGTGTGTGTGTGTGATGCTTTTATAGCCTTTCTAAAACTTGTCCTGCCATGCAGCATCAGCCCTGCCCAGGCAAGCCTGGGCAAGATACTAGACCTTTACAGCTTATATTGTGGGCACCATTTTAAACGACAGAATTATGAATTGAAATTACAAATATAGGCAATTTCAAAAAATGTGCATGACAGGAAAATATCATGGTGATTTTCATGATCAGCAGCTCAAAATTCAAAAGAAATACCCAGAAGTATTCAGGATGCTAAATCTTTGTTGTTCAGTGTAATCTCTGGACTCTGTAATTAGAACATGTAAACTGAAAGAGTTTGGAATCATTCTCTTTTTGATTACAAAATCACCCCTTTGTTCTGTTGGCTGGTATTGTGGGACAGTTTCTGGCGCAGTAGATGATACAGAACATTGAAGGGAGTAGGAAATGCCAGGCAGTTCTTCTTCCTCCTAGAAGACTGAAAACTTGCTCAACATCCAGCCTTTGTGCTATTTCTAAAAAGAGAGCTGCCCTTCCAACCTATGTATTTATTTCCCAAAGCTCATCTATTTGTTTATTTCCCTGAAGGGTGACACCTTCAGTGATTTTCTTCTGTTGTAGAACAAAGAAATCAGGCCCTTCAGCTCACTGTCCATGTTGACCTTTTGTCCATCTGCTCTAGTGTTATTTGTCCATATTAGGTTCATATCCTTTTTATGCCCTGCCCTTTTAAGTCTCTATCTAAATACCTTTTCTATGCAATGATTTGTATCTGATTTCACCACCTCCTCTGGCAGCACATTCCAGCTATCACCCACACTGTGTATAAAAATAAAACGTTTCTCCCAAATACTTCTTAAACTGTTTCCTTTCACTTTACATCTATGTTCTGCAGTTTTTCATACTCTAACCATGAGAAAATGATTTTGACTACCTCTCTTAATCTTGTTTCAATTTATAAGATCATTTCTCAACCTTCTTCACTCAATGGAAAACATATCTAGCCTCTCCAGTCTGTCTCTATAATGGAGATACTCCAGTCCAGATAAGTTTGTGATTCTACTCTGCATTGTATTTAAGTGCTTCCAAAAGTCCAAACATTCCACATCTAAATGTTGCTTCTCTCTAATTATAAGCTCAAGTTCTACCAGTTTCAGCAAACGATATTTCCCTTTCATTGGTCCATCGGTCATTGGATACTAAGTTTGAAGTGTCCTGCATTCCCTAATAACCCTTTCATTGATACTGGTAATCGCAAGATGATGCCAGAGTGTAGTGCTCTTTGCAAATCCTTTCATTACTTCTATTATAACCATTCTATTCTTTTAAATCTAAATTTTATCCTCCTTTGAATTGCTACCAGCACTGTACTTTCTCAGCAGCTGCTACACTTCATTCCACATTCTGTTATTGTTCTAACTTGTACTATCTCAATGCACGGTGTAATGAATTGATCTGTATGAACAATATGCAAGAGGAGTTTTTCATTGTGACAATAATAAATCAATTCCAATTCCATTTCCAATCAGGCTTCAGTTTGTTGCCAAGTCCCATCTGCTGTTCCTCCAGTGAAACACTTGTTGGTACATCATCATGTTAAATATATTGCATTGCCGTGGGGCAATCTAGTTCTTGATTCCTCAACCTTGGGAAAAAGACTGTGTGCAGTCACCATATCTATGCTCTTGTGATGTTGTAGCCCTCTATAAGATCATACACTATTCTGCTCAACCTCACTGCATAGCTCTGTCCCTTAGTTCCTGCCAACACGCTTGTAAATCTCCTCTGCATGTCTTTCAGCTTAATGGTATCTTTCCCATGGCAGGGTGACCAAAACTGAACACAATACAGGTTTTCCCCGCTATCCGAAGGTAGAACATTCCTATGAAATGGCTTGTAAGCCGAAATGTCGTAAAGTGAAGAAGCAATTACCATTAATTTATTTGAGAAAATTTTTGAGCATTCCCAGACCCAAAAAATAACTTACCAAATTGAACCAAATAACATATAAAACCTAAAATAACACGAGTATATAGAGAAAGCAGGAATGATATGATAAATATACAGCCTATATAAAATAGAAATATTTTATATACCGTGTAGTTTCACTTATCAAAATCGGGAAGACAGCGAGCCAAAATTGATGTGGAGAAAAACAATCGACACCTACACGCATAAGCAGTACATGCATGCGCGCACAACTGCCCGCACAAGGTTTCATGGTCATTGTAGTCTTTCTCGGGGTAAACCCACGTAAAAAGCGGGCATCTTTTTTTCGTAAAAGTGAAAATCCTCTTTGGTTAGCAAAAACAGGTACTAATGCAGGTCTTTCATAACAGCGAGCTGTCGTAAAGTGAACATTCGAAAAACGGGGGCCACTTGTATTCCAAATGTGATCTCACCAACATCCTGTACAGCTGCAACATAGTATGCCATCTTCTATAGTCACTGCCATGACTGATGAAGACTAGCATGCCAGAAGTCTTTCTCACCACCTTATCACCTACGATGCTCCTTTCAGTCAACCATGTACAGCACTGGGTAAAAATCATAGACACATACGCAGTATATAGCGAAGGTGCCTCAGACTCTTGTACAGTATTGTATTTGTCAATGTGGAGCAGAGAATGAGTTTGTAACTCTGGTGGGAGCAAAGGATGTTGGGAGTGGCGAGGGAGGAGTGTGGAACAGGTGGCAGAGAAGGGGATTATGGGGCAGGGGGTTGGCGCGGGTGCAGATACACCCAGCCCTGAGACACCAGACAAGGTCATTTGATTCCAAATAACTGGTTCATTGTTTATTACAGAATGTCTCTCTAGTGATTCCCGCTCTCTTTCTCTTTTCCAAACCATGATCTCTCTCTCCCTGCCCCCTTCCCACTTTCAGTTCACAGTAGAGTGCCATATCAGAATCAGGTTTATCGTCACTCATGGTATTTGTCTTTTATTTGCGCAGTAGTATTGTGCAATACATAAAATTATCACAGTATTGTACAAAGTCTTAGGCACCCGAAATCTCCATGTGTGCCTAATACTTTTGAACATTACTGTATTTGTACTGCCGGGGCCCTCTTTTCTGTAACACTCCCCTGTGCCTTACCATTCACTTTGAAAACTCGACCCACATTTGTCTTCCCAAAATGCAATGCCTTGCACTTATGTAAATTAAATGCCATTTACCATTCCTTGGCCCACTTACCCATCTGATCAAGATTCCATGGTAAATCCTGATACACATTTCACTGTCAGTGACACCACCTATTTCAGAGTCATCAGCAGACTGACCAAATGTACCTTGTACATTTTAAAATCATTAATAGGTTGTAGATGCCAAATAGCCATGGGCCTCGAACTGACTCCTGGGGAATACCAGTGGTCATGCATCTCTGGTCCAAGAAATAACTATCAACCATCACCCTCTGCTTCCTACCATCAAGATAGTTGTGGTTCCAATCAGCCAGCTCTCCCTGGATATCAGTCGATCTAACTTTCCATAGCATCCTATCATGTGGAACCTTATCAAAGGCCTTACTGAAGTCTATAGAGACCACTTGTACCAACTAGCCGTCGTCAACAACCTTGGTTATTTCTTGAAAAAAGACTCGATCAGATTTCTGAGAGTGATCTCCCATGCACAAAGCAACACCTAATCAATCCCTGCTTTTCCAAATGTTTGTATATCTTGCTCCTCAGTAACTGACTAACCACAGATGTTAGGCTGATTGATGTACAGTTTCATGTTTTTCTTTGCAGCCCTTCTTAAGTAAAGTCACAATTTTAACTATCCTCCAGTTTTCTAGCCTTCAGCCAGGCCTTCTGCAACTTTTCACTTTCTGGGAATCGCCAAACTGTTTTGTCCAATTGGAATTAACTGTACAGAAATTTTGGGAATGGAGCACAAAAGCTCAGTTTTGAAACAAGGCCCTCTTGAATGAATCAATGAATCACATCTCCCAGAGGTGTATTGAGAATCTAAGTGGCAGGAAGTTAGTGATGTGGATCACTAGAATATTTCAGCTGAAATGAACCAGTCTTTTTCTTTAATTTATTGAGATACAGCGTGGAATAGCTGTGCTGCCCAGCATCCTGCAAGTTAACCGCAGCCTAATTGTGGGATGATTTACAATGACCAATTAATCTACTACTCTGGATAGTGAAAGGAAGGAAACCACAGCACCCGGAGAAAGCCATTCATTGTATGGGGAGGATGTACAGACTCCTCACAGGTAACGTTGGAATTGACCTCTGAACTCTGACCCCCATGCTAACTGCTACACTACCGATAAAAGGAAAAGGACCACGTGAATAACATTCATTGGGCTGTGGGAGGTTGGGGGGGGGTCAGCAGGTAGGTGGTTCATAAAGACCGGGCCATTCTGTGCTATTGACATGCAGTCCAACCAAAATACATCAGCCCTGGGGATGTTCTTGTTTGCCTCCACTTCACTGACCACTATACCCAGGGATGTACTGGGGGCAGATGACAAATATCCCCCTGACATTCTGGCACCAGCGTAGCATGCCTACAGTGTTCAGCAGAGCAACATAAACAGCAATAACAGCAACAGAATAAAATGACAGCAACAAAGCAAGCCCCTTCCCCACCCATCTTCACCGTCACACACAGAGATGTGTCTTCAACCCCAGGACAGGCTGTCTCCAGAACCCAGACTCGCAGACATTGGGCCTCCAGTCTCCAGTCTTTTGGCTCTCCTTTCACCAATCGCATCATTCCCAATTGCCAGTTATTCTTATGTGCATCATCCATCCACCTTGATACACATCCAGTTGCCACATTCCCAATTGCCAGTTATTCTTATGTCTTATCATCCATCCAACTTGATACACCGTCCAGTTGCTACATCCCCAATTGCCAGTTATTTTTGTGTCCATCATCCATCCAACTTGATCATCCTGCTCAACTTGAGGCAGTGAATTCCACACTGAAAGTTTGTTGGCAGCTGAGGAGGAACACCGGAGCCCAAACTTGATGGCTGGGATCTCTGAGGTAATGAGAGTGTAGCTGTTTGGAAGGATCTATTCCAGGCTGCATCTCAATGACTAACTATATGAATAAAAATATAAAGGTACCTCTGGCCCTCTGCCCTCTCATTTTCACTTGGATTGCTGCCACCTGAGATTTCCACACTGCCATCACAATGATCTCTCTGCCACTTCTTACAAAAAGTGCTGTCAACATCTCGACGTTGGGTGTAGCCAGTACTTCTGCTGAGCTGGAGTTTGGCAGATGTGCTGATGGGTGAATTGTTGGGATGTGATATGTGTAGGCAATAAGGAGCCTGATTGGATTTTGAATTATTTTTCAGTGTAATTATTGTAAAGATCATTGTCGCTCTGATCTTTGCACATGGTTTTAAACCATAGAGTGTTACGTATTCAGGCAACAATAAATATATGAGTTCGGCAAGGGTTTCTTATAACAAACAACACGTTTATTAAACACAGAAAACAAACCCCCCAAAAGTAAACAAACACTACCGTAACTGGAAACAGCTGCTGAGCGGCAGCCCAAACAGTTCGTAAAGTGGTATTCCAAAAACAGTTCTTTAAAAGTGATATTCCAAAAACAGTTCTTAAAAGTGGTATTGCCAAAAGTTCGATATGCTCACAGTCCATTTAAAAGGAGAGACTTTATAGGACGATTTAAATTCTCTTTCATGTTGCTTGCTCCGATCCCCGACGTCGAACTTCTCACGAAGAATTTACGAAACAGAACGGCTTAAAGGCACTGACCTTTCCTTCTCCACTACCTTCAATCCTTTCTAGTTAAACCTAGGGATTAACACGAAGATAGTCAACGAAATCCTTCCAAATAAGGATCAAACAAAGGTTGCCCCCATTTCACCGTAGAAAGTGATTCTCCTCGATCTTTAACTTCCAACCTCCAATCTTCATTCTCCACTAATTTTGAACTAACAGAATCATAAAGAACCTGCTGGCAATGACCTTTTAAACTTTAGCATTAAATAAAAACTTCATCCTTCAGCCAAACTGCGTCATCACTTCAAACACGCAGTGGCATGAAGTCAACCTGGCAAATCCAGCCACGTACTGCCCCTCCTCACAGGGTGGGGTCTACCTTTTACAACCTGTAAAAAAAAACCCGTCACATGATCTCTACTGGCGGGAAAATGACGTCACCACCATCACAAGACCATCACCTCAAGTCCAGTACAGCTTCAACCCCAGTCACATGACAAGGGCTCCACTGTCATGTGTCACGAGTACGTAACAAGAGAAATTTACAAGCAGCTCTAGACTGTATTTCTATAGCACTGAAGCACCGATCAAAATACTGTACATCAGAACCTATGCAGAGCTCGGCAATTTTTATCAAATTTGTCTCCAACTTCCACCCTTCCTTAAATTCACTTGGTACACTTCTGACACCTCTTTTCCTTTTCTTGAAAGTTCTGTCTCCATCTATGGAGACAAACTGTCTTCTGATAACTTTTATAAGCCTACTGACTCTTAGAGCTATCATGACTATACCTCTTCCTACCCCGTCACTATCCCCCTTTCTCAGTTCCTCTGCCTCTGCCACATCTGTTCTCGGCAGATGTGCGTCCTTTTTCAAGTAATGGTGTTTCCCTTCCTCTGCTGTTGATGCTGCCCTCACCCAGAACTCTTCCATTTTTCAGACATCACCCTTACTCCCATCTTTCCGTTGATATAACAGGGACAGGGTTCCTCTTGTCCTCATTTGCCACCTCATGAGCCTCTGCATCCAGCACATTATTCCCCACAACATCCGCCATCATTAATGGGATCCTATCACCAAACACATCTTTAACTCCCCATTCTTCCTTTCTACAGGGATCATGTACTCCTAAATTCCATTAGACATTCATCCCTCATCACTGATCCTGACACTTGACCCTGCAAGTGGCACATGTGCAACACTTGCCAATTCTTTCATCGCTATTCAATGAAACACATAGTGGATCTGACACTGGAAAGATAAGTGGTTTCAGATCAAAAACCCTCTGTCCGTATTTGCTGCCTGACCTACTGGGTGCTTCCAACACGTTTAGTTTTTATTTCAGATTTTCAGCATCTGCAGAAATTTGATTTCATTTTCTGTGCTGGAACCCAAAATAATTCTCTGGGCAAAGAGCTACTGGAGGAAGCGTATAGGTGTGGGAAAAGGGAGTGCTGCCGACACAAGTGTTTGGGTGCTAGATCTGCAAAAGATTGAAAAGGTTTTCAGTCGTACTGCAGTCAAAGGTGAAGAAGGAATGAATGATTGCTCTGCAGAGAACAGTGAAGTGGCCTTGGGAGAGAGTGCCAGAGGATGAGGGACCTTCTGCAGCTTTGGAGATCTCCAGTAGAGGAGGACCTAGATGGACTAGAGTGGGTTGTGTAAAGGTGTGGTCATGTAGGATTTGATGAGGTGTGTAGACCATGCTTTGTGGAGCAGATGAACCTCAGTATAGGTAAGGTTTCCCTCTCCAGCTTAAATCTCAAAACTAGCACAAAATGCCTGAGCTGAAACACTTCATGTTTACCAAAAGACCAACATTTGTTCAATGACGTGTGCAGTTCAACACTGAAATATCTATATATAGGTCGTGCAGTCGTGGCATGATTGAATCCCTTCCTGGAACAGAAATAAATTGAAACTGGATATTTAATCCGACATCTAGAATCCAATTCTGTATTTGTGTAGTGAAGACAGGTTCCCTTGATCATCTCCTGCACCGTTAAGGATCTTAATTTAGTCCCAGTTTCTGGAATAATAATTTCTTGACTCCATTCCATCCTGTGCTTGGCACTGATAGTTGGCTCTGGCAGCCAGTTTTTCAGCTTGTGTCATAGAGTAGCTGTGTTGGAAGCTTGCTACCATTTCTAACTTCTTGGTGCACTAGTTTCTTGCAACATTGCCTTGCTATAGGCCAGCCAAAAGTGTTTTGTAGTGGAAAGTACAGCTGCTTCAGGCTTCACGATGATTATTAATCTTCATTCTGGGAATGAAAGGGTTACCTTATGAGGAGCATTTGATATCTCTGGGCTTGTACTTGCTGGAGATTAGAAGAAAGAGGGAGGTCTCATTGAACCATACGGAGAGGATGTTTTCTATAGTAGGTGAGTCTAGGACCAGAGGGCACAGCCTCAGAACAGAGGGGTGTCCATTTAGAACAGGGATGAGGAGGAATTTCTTCAGCCTGATGGTGGTAAACCTATGGATTCAATGGCTGTTGAGGCCAAGTCGATGGGTATATTTAAAGTGGAGATTGATGGGTTTTTGATTAGTAAGGGCATTAAAAGTTATGGAGAGAAGTCAGGAGGATAGGGTTGAGAGGGAAAATAATTCAACCATGCAGGAATTGCAGAGCAGACTGAGTAGGGTGAATGGAGTAATTCTGCTCCTAAGTCTTATGGTCTTATGTGGGAGGAAACAGAAGTAAGTGGGGGAAAAATTAAGTGTTGTCACAGAAAGAACATGCAAACTCCTTAGAAAGCACCCTAAGTCAGGGTTGAACCTGGGTGCTGGAGCTTTTGCACAGCAGCTGTACCAGCTGTGCCTCTGTCCCGCTATTACTGGTGAATATGAAGTCACACTTACGACAGGTTGGGAAAGGAGAGCAGATTTCTTTTTATTAAGGATGTTGGGTGAACTAAATGAGTTCTTGCTATAAGACCATGAGACCGAGGTTCAGAACAAGGCCATTTGGCCCAATGAGTCCACTTTGGCATTCCATTGTGGCTGATTTATTATCAGTCTCAGTTATTCTTCTGCCTTCTCCCTATAACCTCTGATGCTCTGATATTTGATAGGTTTCAATAAGGTCCCCCCCTTGTTCTTCTAAACTCCAGTGTGTACAGGCCCAGAGCCATCAAATGCTCCTCATATGTTTACCCTTTCATTTCTGGGATCATTCTCGTGAACATCCTCTGGACTTTCTCCAATGCCTGCATATCCTTTCTTAGATAATGGGCCCAAAACTACTCACAACACTCCAAGTATGGTCTGTCCAATGTTTTATAAAGCCTCGGCATTACACCCTTGCTTTTGTATTTCCGGTTCTCTTAAAATGAAGTCTAACATTGCATTTCCCTTCCATACACACTGACTTAGTGTTCAAGGTAATCTTTAGGGAATCCTTCATGAGGACTCCCAAGTCCCCTGAACCTCTGATTTTTTGAATTCTCACCCCATTTACAAAATAGTCTATGCCTTTACACCTTCTGCCAAAGTGCATTTCCCTACATTATATTCTATCTGTCATTTCTTTGCCCATTCCCTCCGTCTGTCTACATCTTTCTGAAAACTCCCTGCTTCCACAACATTATCTGTCCTTCCACCGATCTTCATATTGTCCGCAAACTTTGCCAAAAAGCCATTAATTCCTTTATCCGAATCATTGGCATACAACGTGAAAGGAAGCAGTCCCAACGCCAACTCCTGCGGCACATGGTCAGTCAACCAGAAAAGGTCCCCTTTATTCCCACACTTTGCTTCCAGCCGGTTAGCCAATCTTCTGTCCATACTCGTGTCTTTCTTGTTATTCCATAGGCTCTTATTTTGTTAAGCAGCCTCATTTCCAGCCATCTGAAAATCCAAATAAGCAACATTGCCTGACTATCCTTTGTCTTTCCTGTCTGTTATTTCCTCAGAGAATTCCAACGGATTTGTCAGGCAGCATTTCCCCTTTAGATAACCATGCTGGCTTATTTCATCATGTGCTTCCAAGTACCCGACCTCATCCTTAATAATAGACTCTAACATCTTTCCAACCACTCAAGTCAGGCTAGCTGGCCTATAATTTCCTTTTGTTTACCTTCTTAAAGAGCAGAGTGACGTTTGCAATTTTCCATTTCTCAGAAGTATTCCAGAATCCAGTGATTCTTGAAAGATCATTATAAATGCCTCCATGCTCTATTCAGCTACCGCTTTCAGAATATTCTCTCTTCGGTACCTCCTCCCCCTTAGGTACAAAATGGTGTTGTTGGCACCATTATGTACCAAAACTTCCAGCAGTTCACCCTCCCCCTTTAGTATGTCATGGACCTGATTTGAGACATCCCCGGCCCTGGCATCTGGGAGGCATACCATCTTGGTGTCTCTATCATGTGTACAGAATTGCTTTCTGTTCCTCTCATTAATGGAATCCCCTGTCATTAGTGTACTCCTCTTCTGTCCCCTTCTGAGCCACAGAGACAGATTCAGTGCCAGAGACTTGATCACTGCAGCTTCCCCATGGTAGTTCAACTGCCTCCCAGTCTCATCAATAGCCAAGTGGTATACCTATTATTGAGGAGAACGTCCACAAGGGTACTCTGCACTGGCTGTCTTTTCCATTTCCCTCTCCTGACACTTACCTAGGGACCTGCCGACTGCAATACGTGAGTGACTATCTCCTTGTGCTCTGATCTATCACCTCCTGAGTTTCCCATATTAACTGGAGGTCATTGACCTACAGCTCCAGTTCCTTAACACAGTATCTGTGGAGCTGCAGCTCAATGCACTGCATGCGGATATAGTTATCAGTGAGACCTGAAGTTCCCACATCTCACACAAGGAACATACTCCTACTTCTGGTTCTGTTCTCAGCACACTACCTGTGTGCTAAGAGAAAAAAAATTTACTAGAAGACTTTGATGCTTACCTACTTAGAGCCTGTGTCTGCGCTTGCCCAAGTCTGTTGAGTTAAGCTGGACCATTATAGCGATGCCCCACTTCCAACCATGGCCATACTCCTTTCTTTTTATTGGCTCTGCATTGATTGCTGCCTGCCAAGGGAAAAAAACTGAAAATTACCCAATCTCTTTTTAAACCATGCACTGCGTTACCAACAACCAACCTCTTGCAGTGATTTCCACCCGTCAAGAAAAATACCGAAAAGGTAAAGTACTTGAGAACTCTAAACCTCCAACTGTGTCGCCATTGAATGAATTCTCATGCTGATCGCTGCCCTCTGAGAAATCCCCTTGTTCCAGATGTGCTGTTCCTGAGTCTAGGCTAGTTGTTAATGATAAGTGCTGTTCCCAGAAACGATGACTGTTTTGCTTTCCACCAGTAGTCTCTGTCATTCATTTCCTGCTTTTGTTTCTGATTTCCAGCATTTGCAGCTGCTTTGACTTTCATTGTGACTGAACTCCCTGCCGCTAGCAGCAATGGCAACCTCCAACAAGTTCTTTTGTATTCACATCTGGGACTTCTGCCTGTCCTCTATATCTTATAGTCAGTTCTGATGAAAGGTTCTGTGGTAACTTCTACTTTACAAAAGAACACTTGACAATTTGATGGCCAAAAGAACACCTTTATCTGGGACGGCAAATGATATTTACAATACAGAGGCTTCCAGGTACCTCGTGCGGCCTGGGTGGAGGAACTATATACAATGCATACTGGGAGTAAAAAGAGCGGAAGTAAAAACCCCGCCAACCCCGGAACCTGCCTCTTGTTACCAACAGATTCCCGATTAGTATTAATTTACTTTTAATAATGCTGGCATTACAATACTTCTCCCCCTTTAAAATCCAACATTCCCCAAATACAGAAGAACTGGGAAATAAAAACAGTGGTGCCATTAGCAACAGGTTACCAATACAAAAACACCTAAAATAAAAGGCAAATTCACCATTCAATCTAACAACAAAAAAATCTATCCAATCAACGATTCAGTCTGTCAGGAGGTTTGCGAGGGCTGTGCGATCTACGCACTACCCCCGGTGACCCAGCAGGCACCGCTGGTGAGGATTTTTTTCAGTGAATCTAGTGTTGGGGACACGAGAAGGGTCTGTGTGTCCATGTGAGAATGTCCATCCTCTTCAGGGGACTCTGTCCCCTCTGCCAGTGTCTCTCTCTCTAGCAAAGTCACTGGTGGACATGCTTCCCCAGTAGTCAGTCTTACCGTTGGAAACTCCATGGAACTGTCTACCTCTGAGCCGGAATCATGACGTTGGCGCAAATGGTCCTGATGTCTGCGGAAAACACGCCCATCAGTCAGCTTAACAACATAGGAGACCGGAGCACTCTGCTTAGGAATAACACCAGGTAGCCGTTGCTGATTGTTTCTCACCATTTTATCTGCCTTCAAAACTGGATGGGCTCAATGATGCCCAGCCCCTGTAAACGTTCCAGCTCCACCTCGACTTTGCCTTTCATGGCAAAGGGCACTGACCTGGGCTTAAAAAAACGTGGTGTAGCCTCAGGGTCAACAAGGAGTTTCACGGTCACGCCCTTCAGTGTGCCCAGCTCGTCCCTGAAAATGTCACTAAACCGCTGCAGAATGTCCTCCGTCGTGTGTGTGTACTTAATTTCATGCCAGTTGAGCTGGATTTTGCAAAGCAATCGCAACCCAAAAGACTGGGCCCACTGCCCTTAGCTATCACCTTCTGGCCCCCGGCTGAAATATCCACATATAACACCCCTAAATGAGGTATTGGCTGCCCCGTATAGGTCCTGAGTTTGAGCTTAGATGGTCTGATGGGAGGCAGGTTGGACCCCCATGTCCTCCTATAGGTCTCTTCACTATGACCGATGCAGTAGCCCCTGAATCAATCTCGAACTTAATGTCCTTTCCCTTGACAGTGACTGTGGCATAATATGGTTCAGGTGGTCCCTCATCCGTTTCCACCTCAGACAAGTTGTAGGCACACGCTGCCTCCTCATCTGCTTCTCCTAGGTGGGGTGTGGCTGCCCAAGTCTGTTGAGCTTTCCCCTGCCCAGGCTTAACCTCACCCTTTATGCTCCTGCACTTTTTAACTAAGTGTCCCTTCTTGCTACAAGCATGGCAGACAGTATCTTTGAATTTACAAACATTTGCATAGTGCGTTCCTCCACACGGAAAACATTCCACCCGCTTTGCCTGTCCACCAGTCTCTCTCCTGACTTGGAGCACTGCCGTTGACTGCAACCCCCCATATCCTTGGCGTTATTAGCAGCCATCTCCATGCCTTGGCAATCTCTAGGGCTTTCTTGAAAGTCAACTGTGGGGCTCCCCCAGCAAGTGGCGTTGTGCGGTGTCATTATTAATTCTGCATACTAACCTATCACAGAGTATGTCATCCAACCCTACCCCGAAATCGCAATGCTCCGACAGCTGCCGAAGCTCGGCCACAAAATCACTCACAGACTGACCTGGCTTCCGGACATGGCAGTGAAACTTGAATGGTTGGACTATCATCAAAGGCTTCGGATTGTGGTGGCTCCCCACGAGCTTGACCAGTTCATCATATGGAATTTCTCCCAGTTTCCGCGGTGTAGCTGAGTTCCTTATCAGCTTGTACGTCTTTGCCCCACACACACTCAGGAGAATAGAGCACTTCTTAGTCTCCTCAGTAATTCCATTAGCATAGAAAAAGTGGCCCAACCTTTCCTCATACTCCGACCAGTCCTCAGTCCGCTCCTCGAAATCACTGATTTTACCGAACGTAGCCATCCGAACACGAGACTCCTCGACCGCTCACAGCTCCAGTTTGAAACGGGCCGACCCGTCCACAAAACCAGTTTACCTTGTTACCAAAAATATGTAGTAACTTCTACTTTACAAAAGACCACTCGACAATTTGATGGCCAAAAGAACACCTTTATCTGGGACGGCAAATGATATTTACAATACAGAGGCTTCCAGGTACCTCGTGCGGCTTGGGTGGAGGGACTATATACAATGCATACTGGGAGTAAAAGGGGCGGAAGTAAAACCCGCACCAACCCCGGATCCCACCTCTTGTTACCAACAGCTCCCCGATTAGTATTAACTTACTTTTCATAATACTCACATTACAACAGGTTTGGCTTCACACTCTCCAGTGAAGCTCCCTGATCTGAGCATATACAACATTTTCAATTTTTGTTCCTGATTTCCAGCACCTACAAGTGCTTGACTTCCAAATTATAACAGTAAATATAGAGGATTTCCTGTATCTTTGTACATCACTTTAAATTGATATCTCCTGATTGTTGAACCATCTGGGAATGGGACTATCTTCATTTGCTCTATCTAAAGCTGGTGTGATCTTTTCTATCTCTGATATCTTTGTTTGTTTCCAGAACATGATTGAATTGCTTCAACTCTATGACCTTTGTCTGGTCAGGGAAGGTGAGGAGGTGATAGAGAGGAGCTATAGGCAAATAGGCACACCTGGGCCTCAGGAGACAAGATAAGTGGGTAGCAGTCAGGAGAGGGAAAGACAAGAGTCAGATACTAGAGAGTTACCCCTGTGGCTGTCCCCCTTAACTCCTGTTTGAGTACTGTTGGGGAGGGGGGAATCGATTACCTACCTGGGGGAAGCAACAGTGGCCATGCCTGTGGCTCAGAGGAGTAGGGGAAAGGAAGAGGTGGGCAGCAGTGATAGGGGACTCTGTAGTTAGAGGGGTAGACAGGCAATTCTGTGGACACAAGAAAGAAACGCGGATGGTAGATTGCGTCCAGGATATCCTGAAGTGGGAAGGCGAACAGCCAGAGGTTGTGGTACATATTGGTAGACCATAAGATATAGGAGCAGAAGTAGGCCATTTGGCCCATCAAGTCTGCTCCTCCATTCAACCATGGGCTGATACAATTCTTCCAGTCATCCCCACTCCCCTGCTTTCACCCCTTACCCTTTGATGCCCTGGCTAATCAAGTACCTATCTATCTCAGCCTTAAATAAACCCAATAACTTGACCTCCACAGCTGCTTGTGGCAACAAATTCCATAGATTTATCACCCTGTGACTAAAGTAGTTTCTCCATATTTAAGTTCTAAAAAAATGTTCTTTAATCCTGAAGTTGTGCCCTCTTGTCCTAGAATCCCCTACCATGGGAAACAACTTTGCCATATCTAATCTGTTCAGGCCCTTAAACATTCTTAATGTTTCTATGAAATCCCCCCTCATTCCCCTGAACTCCAGGGAATACAGCCCAAGAGCTGCCAGACCTTCTTCATAAGGTAATCCCCTGGAATCATTCTCGTGAATCTTCTCTGAAACTTCTTCAATGTCAGTATATCCTTTCTAAACTAAGGAACTCAGAACTGCACACAATACTCCACATGTGGTCTCATGAGTGCCTTATAGAGCTCAATATCACATCCCTGCTCTTATATTCTATACTTCTAAAATTAATGTCAATATTGCATTTATCTTCTTCACAACAGACTCAACCTGAAGGTTAACCTTTAGGGTATCTTGCACAAGGATCTGCATTTTGAATTCTTTCCTCATCTAAATAATAATCTGCCCATTTATTTCTTCCATCAAAGTGCATGACCATACACTTTACAACATTGTATTTCAGCTGCCACTTCAATGCTTATTCCCCTAAACTATCTAAGTCTCTCTGCAGGCTCTCTATTTCCTCAACACTATCCACTTCTCCACCTGTCTTTGTATCATCGGCAAATTTAACCACAAATCCATTAATGCCATAGTCCAAACATTATCATACATCGTAAAAAGCAGCGGTCCCAGCAGCACCTCTGTGAAACTCCACTGGTCACTGGCAGCCAGCCAGAATAGGATCCCTTTATTCCCACCCTCTGTTTTCTGCCGATCAGCCAGATTACAGGGAATTAATTTCCCTGTAATTCCATGGGCTCTTACCATGCAAAGCAGCCTCATGTGGGGCACCTTGTCAAAGGCATTCTGAAAATCCAAGTGCACCATGTCTACTGCATCTCTCTCCTCTGTCTACCCTGCTTGTAATTTCCTCAAAGAATTTCAGTAGGTTTGTCAGGTTGGATTTTCCTTTCCGGAAACCATGTTGGCTTTGGCCTATCTTGCATGTGCCTCCAGGTACTCTGTAATTTCATCCCCAACAATCGATCCCAACAACTTCCCGACCACAGATGTCAGGCTAACAAGTCTATAGTTTTCATTCTGCTGCCTCCCACCCTTCTTAAATAGCACAGTAACATTTACAATTTTCTAGTCATCCAGTACAATGCCAGAATCTATCGACTCTTGAAAGATCATTGTTAATGCCTCCGCAATCTCTCCAACTACTTCCTTCAGAACCCGAAGGTGCATCCCATCAGGTCCAGGAGATTTATCCACTCTCAGACCATTAAGCTTCCTGAGCTCCTTCTCAGTTGTAATTTTCACTGCACAAACTTCACTTCCCTGACACTCCCTGGTACCAACGACATAGGTAGGAATAGGGAGGAGGTCCTGAAAACAGACTAGAGGGAGTTAGGAAAGAAGCTGAGAAGCAGGACCTCAATGGTAGTAGTCTTGGGATTACTGCCTGTGCCACGTGACAGTGAGCATAGGAGTTAAGTGAGGTGGAGGATAAATGCGTGGCTGAGGGATTGGAGCAGGGGGCAGGGATTCAGATTTCTGGATTATTGGGATTTCTTTTGGGGCAGGTGTGACGTACACAAAAAGGATGGGTTGCACTTGAATCTGAAGGGAGGTTTGCTAAGGCTATTGGGGAGCATTTAAACTAAAATTGCTGGTGGGTGGGAACTGAACAGAAGAGACGGAGGAAGCTCACAATAAAGAGAGAGCTTGAGGGCAGTGTGAGAGGGAGGATAGGCGGGTGATAGGGAAGGGATGCACTCAGACTGATGGTTTGAGATGTGTCTATTTTAATGCAAGAAGCATCATGAACAAAGCGGATGAGCTTGTAGAGCACGGACCAGTACTTGGAGCTAAGTTGTTGTGGGAATTACAGACATTTGGATGGCTCAGGGGCAGGAATAGCTATTTAGAATGCCAGGCTTTAGATGTTTCAGAAAGGACAGGGAGGGAGGCAAAAGAGGTGGGGGCGTGACACTGCTGATCAGAGATAGTGTCACGGCTCTTGAAAAGGAAGAAGTCATGGGGGAGATTGTCTACGGAGTGCAAGTTAGAAAAAGGAAGGGGTCAATAACTCTATTCTTTTCTTTCTTTCTAAATCTTTTTATTAATATTAATAATATGGACAAAATACAGATGATATATTGATAAAGAAATTACCAACATACACATTCCATTACATATGAAAAAAAAACATACATAATAGTTACAATATAAATGAGTTTACCAAGACATAAGCCATAAGATATATGTATGGACATAGTAAATCTAAATATTTCATAATGTATAATATAAAAAAAACAGAAAAAAGAAAAAAAAAACAAAAAAAAAATTTATATAATGCAGAACTAACTAATCTAATCTAATAACTATAGCTAATAAGTAATATAAAAGAAAAAAAAAACAAACAAAAGAGAAGGAAAAAAAAAAGTGGGCTGTTTATAATATCTCACAAAAATAAGTATTCATCAATGCCGTCACTTCCGGTCCTCTCAAAATCCATAAGCTAAAAGCTGGGAAATCAAATGTACTTGGCAAAGGGTCATATTACACCATATGAAAATGTTGAATAAATGGTCTCCATAACTTTTCAAATTTAATAGAAGTCTCAAAAGTACCACTTCTAATTTTTTCTAAATTTAAACATAACATAGTTTGAGAGAACCAATTAAATACAGTGGGAGGATCAATTTCTTTCTAATTCAACAATATAGATCTTCTAGCCATCAAAGTTAGAAATGCCATCATTCGACGGGCTGAAGAAGATAAATGCTGTGAATCTAACATTGGTAAACCAAAAATTGCGGTAATAGGATGAGGTTGTAAATCAATATTCAAAACCGCAGATATAATATCAAAAATATCTTTCCAATATTTCTCCAAAAATGAACACGACCAAAACATGTGAGTTAAAGACGCAATTTCAGAATGACATCTATCACAAATAGGACTTATATGAGAGTAAAAATGAGCTAATTTATCCTTGGACATATGGGCCCTATGTACAACCTTAAATTGTATTAGTGAATGTTTGGCACATAACGATGATGTATTAACTAATTGAAGAATTCTATCCCAATTCTCACTAGAAATACTAAAACTAAGCTCTCTTTCCCAATCCTGTTTAGTCTTATAAAGGGGCTCTGAACGTATCTTCATAATTATATTATAAAGTTTTGAAATAAGCCCTTTTTGAAAAGGGTCTAATTCAAATAAACTCTCCAAAGTATCTGAAGGCACAAAATTTGGAAACGTAGAGAGTACAGAACTTAAAAAATGTCTAATCTGTAAATATCTAAAAAAATGAAATCTCGGCAAGTTATATCTGTTGGATAATTGTTCAAAAGACATGAAACAATTATCTAAAAATAAATCAGAAAATCTTAGTAATCCCTTAGTTTTCCAAGCTGAATAAGCTTGATCTATAATGGAAGGGTGAAAAAAACAATTAGATACAATAGGACTATTTAAAACGAATTGAGTCAACCCAAAAAATCTCCGAAATTGAAACCATATACGCAATGTATGTTTAACTATCGGGTTGTCAATTCGTTTCGGCAATTTAGAAAGAGCAAAAGGGAGAGAAGTCCCTAAAATAGAACCCAAAGCATAAGCTGATACCGATTTAGTTTCTAAACTCACCCAACAAGGGCCAAAAGATCCACCCCCATCTTTCAACCAACATAACAAATATCTAATATTAGCTGCCCAATAGTAAAATCTGAAATTAGGTAATGCTAACCCGCCTTCCTTTTTAGTCTTCTGTAAATATGTTTTACCTAACCTGGGATTTTTATACTGCCATATATATGAAGAAATTTTAGAGTCAACATTAGTAAAAAAAGATTTCGGGATAAAAATTGGTATCGCTTGAAAAATATATAAAAACTTAGGTAAAATAACCATCTTAATAGCATTAATCCTGCCTATTAGAGATAGAGACAAAGGTGACCACCTAGTAAACAAACCTTTAATCTGATCAATTAAGGGTAAAAAATTAAATCCAAACAAATCTTTATGGTTCTTTGTGATTTTGATCCCTAAATAAGTAAAAGAGTCATTAACTAATTTAAAAGGTAAATTTCCATAAATTGGGACCCGTTTATTTAATGGAAACAATTCACTTTTATTAAGATTTAACTTATACCCAGAAAACTCACTAAATTGAGCCAATAATGGTAAAACTGCTGGAATGGATTTCTCCGGGTTAGAAATGAATAGTAATAAATCATCTGCATACAAAGATAACTTATGAATATCTGTCCCACGATTAATACCCAAAATATCCTGTGATTGTCTGATGGCAATTGCCAAAGGTTCTAAGGCAATGTTAAATAGTAATGGACTAAGAGGACATCCCTGTCTAGTGCCCCGAAATAGGCGAAAAAAGGGAGATCTTTGATTATTGGTAACCACTGAGGCTACTGGAGTATGATAAATCAATTTAATCCATGATATAAATATCGGACTAAAATTAAACTTCTCCAACACATTAAATAAGTAAGGTCATTCAACTCTGTCAAATGCTTTCTCCGCATCTAATGAAATCACGCATTCTGAAGTATCATGTGAGGGAGTATAAACAATATTCAACAATCTCCTAATGTTAAAAAAAGAATAACGATTTTTAATAAAGCCAGTTTGATCATCTGAAATAATTTTGGGTAATACCTTCTCCAATCTAGATGCCAGTAACTTAGAAAAAATCTTGGAGTCTACATTCAATAAAGATATAGGTCTATAAGAAGCACAATTAGTAGGGTCTTTATCTTTCTTCAATATTAGAGAAATGGAAGCTCTATAAAAAGATTGTGGCAAATTCCCTAATCTAATGGCCTCCTCAAAAACCTTACCTAACCAAGGGGAAAGAGTAGCGGAAAAAAATTTAAAAAATTCAACTGTATAACCATCTGGACCCGGTGCTTTCCCAGAATTCATTGAGGAAATAGCCCCTTTAATTTCTACATCCGTAATAGGAGTATCCAATATCAAAAGATCATCAGATGATAACCTTGGAAAATTTAATTTCCCCAGAAAATCAGACATGATATTATAATCTTGAGGAAATTCAGATTGATACAGGGAGGTATAGAAATCTTGAAATGCCTTATTTATCTCATCATGATTAACTGTCAGATTCCCATTCTGCTGACCAATCTTAGTGATTTGACGTTTAACCAGAGCATTCTTCAATTGACTAGCTAACAGTTTACCAGATTTATCACTATGTATATAAAAATCAGATTTAGTTTTCATTAATTGATTTTCAATCGAGGATGTAAGTAATAAACTATGTTCCATTTGAAGTTCAACCCTTTGTTTGTAAAGCTCCTTACTAGGAGCAATCGAATATTTCTTATCAATCTCTTTAATTTTATCAACCAATAAAAGAGTTTCCATCTTGATACGTTTCCTCAAACCAACAGAGTAAGAAATAATCTGTCCACGTATATAAGCTTTAAAAGTGTCCCAAAGTGTTCCGTAGGAAATATCATCCGTAGAATTAGTTGAGAAGAAGAAATCGATCTGCTCCTCCATAAATTTAATAAAGTCAGAGTCTTGCAACAGGGTAGAGTCAAATCGCCATTGTCTAGCATTAAAAGCTGTATCCGTAAATTTCATAGAAAGTAATAACGGAGCGTGATCAGAGATAGCTATAATATCATAGTTACAACCGATTACCAATGGAATAAAACAAGAGTCTACAAAAAAATAATCAATTCTTGAATAAGAGTGATGAACATGTGAGAAAAAAGAAAACTCTTTGTCATTAGAATGCCGAAATCTCCAAACATCAAAAACTCCATTGTCAGTCAAAAAGGAGTTAATACAAGTGGCCGACTTATTAGGTAAAGTCTGAATAGATAAAGATTTATCCATCAGAGGATTTAAACAACAATTAAAGTCACCACCCATTATTAACTTATATTCGTTTAGATTGGGTAAAGAAGTAAATAAAGACTTAAAAAAGTCAGGACAATCCACATTTGGAACATAAACATTAACCAAAGCAACCTTTTTATTACAAAGTAAACCCGTAATTAACAAAAATCTGCCATTCGGATCCGAAAAAATATCATGTTGAACAAATGAAATAGAGGAGTCAATAAAAATTGAAACTCCTTTTACTTTAGCATTCGAATTTGCATGATACTGTTGACCCCGCCAAAATCTAAAAAAACGAAATTTGTCCTCCCTCCTCACATGAGTTTCTTGTACAAAAATGATATGAGCATTAAGTCTTTGGAATACTTTGAAAATCTTCTTTCGTTTAATTGGATGATTTAAACCATTAGTATTCCAAGACACAAAATTAATGGTCTGAGCCATAATTCTATAATCAACCCTTTGGTATAGAAAGGGTTAACCAACTTATAAACTCATGCACCCGGAAGAGGAACAAAAGTAGTGAGAAGACCCGGAAGTGACGACAACACAGACATATTTGAAGTTCAAAAACAGCCCAAATAAAAAAACTAACACAAACTGGTGTAAAAAAAATAGAATTAGAAAACAGAACATCCCCCCACCCCCCGAGAAAAAGAGAAAAAGCCAAAATATGACTTAAAAAGAGAAAAAGTAAGACTAATCCTACCCCCATGTCAGCTGAAGAACACTCCATATAAAAAGGATATATATAAAAGAATCACCCCGACTTTAAAAATAAAATCGCTATAATAAAAACCATATTTCTAAGTATAGTTAGTTGTAAAAAGAATAAAAATATAATCACTAAAAACAATTATAACTCGGGCTCTGGCCCAGACAAAACAAAAAATATTTAAGCTAAGATAAGCGATGCCTTGTCTAGAAAAAACACGAAAAATATAAACATAATGCCATCTTAAGCAAAACCAAAAATCTTTTCCAAAAAACCACCATCTTAATCAAGGAAAAATTTACCTTCAAAGAATTAAAAATATACCTTCGAAGGAACAAAGTTAATAGACAAGTATGTAGTTAAATGATTAAAGTGTATAAGGCAAAAACAATTAACATGACGCAAACACACTTTAACTTGAGTATAAAGTGTAGGATGAACCTACACCAATAACCAGATTATAATTCTGGTTTAAGAGATCGAGAACCATCTTATACGATCAGAATCATTCATTTATTAGAGACTGGTGTCTGTAGCAGTAGGGAAGTTCTCCTCCAGATATTTTCTCGCTTCTGAAGTTGAAAGGAAAATTTGTCGTGAAGCATTCGACGGAGAAATTCGAAGCTTCGCAGGGTATAGAAGCGCAGGTTTCAGATTTTTCTCATAACATTCAGCCATCAACGGTTTAAAAAGAAGCCTTCTTTTTAAAAGATCTGAACTAAAATCTTCGATCAGACGGAAGGAAAAATCTTTGATTTTAATCATTCCTAGTCGACGAGCTGCTCTTATAACTTGTTCTTTGTCATGTACATAATGGAACCGGACAATTATCACCGAAGGTTTGTCTGTAGCACTCGGTGATCGACGCCGAATTCTATGTGCCCGATCCAATAAAGGAGGGTTATTCGGGAAAATTGTCGGAAACGCTTCTTTTAAAAGTTGAGCAAAATATTTCGAAGGGTCATCTTTTTCTATGCCGTCTGGAAGACCAAGTATACGTACGTTCTGTCTTCTGGAGCGATTCTCAAAATCGTCACTCTTGGCTTTAAGGGCTTCCATCAGCTTAATGGTCGAAATTAAATCCTGTTGCAGTTTTCCAATAGTCAAATCTCGCTTCCGAGCTTCTTCTTGCAGAGACGCAATAAGAGTTTGTTGCTGTTTAATTACTAAATCCGTCTTAACCATGTACTCTTGAAAAGCCTTTATATCTTCTTTAAAAAATTGTTGTAGTTCAGCAAATTTTTGATTCAAAACCTCCATAAACAATTCAAAAGTTAATGGTGTTTGTTGTGTCGGAGCCTGCTTTTTTCCGTTACCGTTCGGATTACGTCCGGGATCCCGTCCCTTAGACCTGAGAGACATTTCTGTTTGCATATCTTCAAAAGTTCACAACAAACGCTTAGCAGTAAATCCAAAAAAAAAGAATAAAGAAACTTTCGGTATAGGTAAAAATACGCTGAATAAGGGTGATCAAAGGTTAAAAAAAGTAAAAGTTACGGAGCGAATCCAAAACGGTACTCACTCCATGAGCGTCTCCAGCTGACTCCTCAATAACTCTACTGGGTGTTTTTTATAGACCACCCAATAGTAACAGGGACATTGTGGAGCAGATATGGAAACGGATTCTGGAACGATGCAGAAATAACAGGGTTGTCATGATGGGGGACTTAATTTCCCCAATACTGATTGGCATATCCCTAGAGCGAGGGGTTTAGATGGGGTGGAGTTTGTTAGCTGTGTTCCGGAAGGTTTCCTGACAGAGTATGTAGATAAACCTACAAGAGAGAGAGGCTGTACTTGATCGGGTATTGGGAAATGAACCTGTTCAGTTGTCAGGTCTTTTCAGTGGGAGAGCATTTTGGAGATAGTGATCATAATTCTATCTCCTTTACCACAGCATTGGCGAGGGATAGGAACAGACAAGTTAGGAAAGTGTTTAATTGAAGTAAGGGGAAATATGAAGCTATCAGGCAGGAACTTGGAAGCATAAATTGGGAACAGGTTCTCAATGAAATGTATGGCGGAATTGTGGCAAATGTTGGAGGGTTGCAGATGTTGTTCCCTTATTCAAGAAAGGGGACAGAGATAGCCCAGGAAATTATAGAGCAATGAGTCTTATTTCAGTGGTTGGTAAGTTGATGGAGAAGATCCTGAGAGGCAGGATTTATGAGCATTTGGAGAGGCATAAAATGATTAGGAATAGTCAGCATGGCTTTGTCAAAGGCAGGTCGTGCCTTATGAGCCTGATTGAATTGTTTGAGGATCTGACTAAACATATTGATGAAGGTAGAGCAGTAGATGTAGTGTATATGAATTTTAGTGAGGTATTTGATAAGGTACCCCTTGCAAGGCTTATTGAAAAAGTAAGGAGGCATGGGATCCAAGGGGACATTGTTCTGTGGATCCAGAACTGCCTTGCAGACAGAAGGCAAAGAGTGGTTGTAGACTGGTTATATTCTGCATGGAGGTTGGTGACCAGTGGTGTGTCTCAGGAATCTGTTCTGGGACCCCTTCTCTTCATGATTTTTATAAATGAACTGGATGAGGAAGTGGAGGGATGGGTTAGTAAATTTGCTGATAACACAAAGGTTGGGAGTGTTGTGGATAGTGTGTGGAGGGCTGTCAGAGGTTACCATGGGACATCGACAGGTTACAAAACTAGGCTGAGAAGTGGTAGATAGAGTTCAACCCAGATAAGTATGAGGTGGTTCATTTTGGTAGGTCAACTATGATGGCAGAATATAGTATTAGTGGTAAGACTCTTGGCAGTGTGGAGGATCAGAGGGATCTTAGGGTCTGATTCCAAAGGACAGTCAAAGCTGCTGCATAGGTTGATTGTGTGGTTAAGAAGGCATACGGTGCATTGGCCTTCATCAACTGTGAGATTTAGTTTAAGAGTCAAGAGGTAATGTTACATCTATTTAGAACCCTAGTCAGACCCCACTTGGAGTACTGTGCTCAGTTCTGGTCACCTCAGTACAGAAAAGATGTGGAAACTATAGAAGGGGTGCAGAGGAGATTTACAAGGATGTTGCCTGGATTGGGGAGCATGCCTTCTGAGAATAGGTTGAGTGAACTCAGCCTTTTTTCCTTGGAGCGTCAGAGGATGAGAGGTGACCCAATAGAAGTGTATAAGATGATGAGAGGCATTGATTGTGTGGATAGTCAGAGGCTTTTTCCCAGAGCTGAAATGGCTAACACGAGAGAGCACAGTTTTAAGGTGCTTGGAAGTAGGTACAGAGGAAATGTCAGGGGTGAGTTTTTTTTTACACAGAGAGTGGTGAGTGCGTGGAATGGGCTGCTGGCGATGTTGGTGGAGGTGGATACGATAGGGTCTTTTAAGAGGCGCCTGGATAGGTACATGGAACTTAGAAAAGTAGAGAGCTATCGGTAACCCTAGGTAATTTCTAAAGTAAGTACATGTTTGGTGCAGCATTGTGGGCTGCAGGGCCTGTAGGCTGTAGGGTTTTTATGTTTCTGTGTTTCTGTTTTTAAGAACATAAATTTTGTGATTTAATTTAATAGATGAAATTCCTCAACCTACTATAGAGGTTTATATTGTACATCTTCTGTACCCAATCCAAAGTGTCCACATCTTTTCTGTAACTGTGTGACCAGAACTGCACACAACACTCCAACTGCAGCCTAGCCGAAGTTTCATGCATTAGACAGTCTGCTGGAGAAACTTGACGGGTCAAGCAGAATCTCTGGGAGGAAAGGAGTTGTTGATGTTTCATTGCTGTGACATTATTGTCTGACTCTTATATTCAATGCCTTGACTGATGGAGGTAGGTATGCCATAATACTCCATTCCCACTTCATCAACCTGTGGTGGCACTTTCAGGGAGCTATGGATGGACTCTAAGATCCATCTGTCCATTGGTGCTACGAGGATCCTACCATTAGTTACAAACTATTTCCTTGCAGTTAACCTCCCAAACTCTGTATCTCAAACTTGCCTGGATTCAACTCCATCTGCTGTTTCTCTGTCTGTGCCTCTTAGTAAGCACCTGCCATTTCTTTGTCCATGCTTTTAACTGACCTACTCTATATCCTGTGGAATAGTTTGATGATCTTCTTTACTTTCCGCAACTCCGCCAATTTTTATGTTGCCTGCAGTCTTGTTAACCGACCTGTCTACATTTCCATCCAGGTCAGTTATGTATGTAGATTATAAACATCAAAGGTCCCAGCACTGATCCCTACAGAACACCACTGGTCATAGACCTCCAGTCAGAATAATAAACTTCCACCAGTGTTTCATCTATAGGCAAACCAATTCTAAATCCAAATTACAAATCATTGTTGATCTTAATCTTCTGGATCAGCCTATCATTTAGAGTTCACTGAACCTTTTAAGGTGGATTCTATCCGGGACTGTGACATTGCCTCATATATTAATGATGCAAAACTATTTGCAACTTGTCATGTCATTTTATGGGTCACCTGTTAAAATCAGATGCTGTCACCATGCAAATACATTGCTGCTCTCAGTGTGTACATTGTGTTCCCTTTGAGACCCTATTTGTGAATTTGTGCAGCTGTGAAAGGTTGTGATTTCCACCTGTATCCTTGGCAAGGAAACAAGTTAAACAATGGAATGAAAAAGTGTACGCTTGATAGCCTATACCTAGTTTTTTTTTAAAAGGCGCATTCATTCTGAATCTAAAGGACAGGTACAAAGACACAAAATCATAAAGGAATGCACAATTCCATATCCGAACAATGTTCCAAAACCTCATCATTGCCTCATTATGATCACTTGTCTCTGATGCTCACTTTCTCCTCCACAGCAGTTGATGTTATTACTGCCTTTCCCCATATTTTTTTTCAATGGCGAACAATTCTGAATCTAAGCTATCCTGTGTATCTTAATCTTCTGGGTCAGCCTACCAAGTGGAGTCCAAATAACTTTTTAATAACAGCCAGTGGAGCTGAGAGGCAGCAGCACTGCCTGCTGGTATTCTCTGCTGCCCCATAACAGGAAAAACTCCAGGGGCACTCTGGATTTTGACCAGGGCTAACTTTGGGAAGAGAACTCATGGCCAAGGGTTCATTCTTTGCAGAAACAAAAATAAAGAGCTGGAAAAACTCAGCAGGCGACAAGCAGCAACTGCGGAAAGAGAAACAGTCAATTTTTGGGTCGATGACATGCTAAACTTTTCCATCATTTTCTGTTTTAGTTTCAGATTTTTGGCAGCTGCACTTATTTTGCATTTTCTTTCTCTGTCCCATTAGGCAGTTCACCACCTTAACCGCTCAGTCACACACAGCACCCTCGCCAGTTGTGCGCTGTATCCCATCTGACAGATACACTGCATTGATTTGCAAAGGGTGACTTCACGCACACATGGGATCTCCTTCAGTTGGAAATGCGAGAGCTATAAGTTATTGAGGACACCGTCACCTCCTACAGATCTCCAACCACCATCACATCTTGAAAATATATCTCTGTTCTTACTTCATTACATCATTAAATTGATTCTTCTGTGCTTTGTCTCAGCCTTTCCTAGTAAGGAACAATTGCATCTGCTCAAAACTCTGCACGTTGAAAAGAACCTGTTAACTTTAATTCTGAATTTATTTTTCAGTATTCCGATGCTGCACTCCATTATAAAGTTCTCCCCTTCAGAATAAAAAGTCCAAGTTGCTCCACTTTTCTTTATAACCCAGTCTCTTGGCCCAGGAGCCAGGTCATGAGCTGCCTTTGTTCTGCTTTCAGCAGCTTCTCATTTTGTATGCGGCCTGGACATTGAGACAGTGTTCGTGGAGCAGCCAGGCCAGAGCACTGGACACCCCACTACACTTCCCCTCATTTATATTCTACTGCTGCTGCCTCTGACTTAGCACTTTGGATGGGGCTCAGCGGTAGTTTGTCAAGTTAGCCCAGGAGTTGTTTTGAGTAGTGCTTTTCTCTTGGCTATGCAATCCAAAGTCAACTTTGTCATGAATAAATCTCATTACTGTTCATTTCCTAGTGAAATTGCACTGAGTACTAAATTAGATTAGGCACAACTGGTCACATTCCATGTTGGTGCTTCTGACGGCCCCCCAGCATGAGATGGTTACCTAATGGGGGAATGTATGTGGGTGGGGGGGAAGTTGGGAATGATATGAGAATCTGGGAGGGGATGAGTTGAAGAAGAAGCAATCTGTTAGGAAAGGACTGTAGACCATAGAATAAAGAGAAGGAGGTGGGGACCCAAAGGGAAGTGATGGGAAGTCATGAAGGCAGGAGAAGGGAAGAGAAGTGGTAGGCAGGGACCACCAAATTAGGGAATGAAAAAGAAAGAACAAGGGGAAGTAGGGGGACAGAGGGAAGTGGGGGTCAGAAGTTGGAGAAATCAATGCTTATGCCATCATGTTCGGTTGAAGTGTCTCATCATCTCTTACCTCCTCTTCACCTATTGCTTAAAGTGTAGTGCAGGAGTGGTGAAAGAAAAGGTGTAGTGATGTTAGTTAAGATTCCTCTGTTATCCTTTGCTCCTGGATTGTGTTTCAGTTACATTAATAAAAAATTCTCTGCAAGAGACCCTAGTGAAGTAACTGGGCATTGCGGGTCTTGCTGGCAGTTGGGCACTGACTCATACCACTATAGTACTTACAGCTGCTAATACATTAAATCTACCTAGGGACACAGAAAGTGTGGCCGAAATTAGGCTCCTTCAAGACCAGAGGCCATGGCTGAGTGGAGCAAAACAAAATTTTGACCTCTATGGTTACCCCTAAGCCCCTAGTTCTCCTCACTCTCTCCCTTTCTCCATTCTGCCACAAAGAGAGTGCTGGCAAACATGTTCCCACAAATGACTAAGTGATGAACATTATTGACAGGATTCAAAGGCCCGAGTTACAGAGAGAAGATGGGTTTTCTTCCTTGCATAGCAGACTGATGGGCTGCCCTTTCAGGAGAGTATCGTTAATGGGGCGGGCATAGATAGGGTGAATGCACACAGTCTTTTTCTCAGGAAAAGGGAATCATAAACTAGCGGGGATAGATTTAATGTGAAAGGGAAAAGATATAAAGGGGACCTAAGGGGCAACTACTTTACACAGAGTGTGGTGTGTATATGGAATAAGCTGCCAGACACAATGGTTGAGGCAGGTATAATAATATTTAAAGGAGATTTGGACAGGTACATGGATAAGTGCAGTTGGATATGGGCCAAATGTTGGCCAATGAGACTAGCTGAGATGGTCAGCATAAGTGAGTTGGGCAGAAGGGTCTGTTTCCATTCTGTAGGACTCGACAATAATTAACTGTGAGACAGTAGTAATGAATCGATCTCGCCTTCTCTCTTCCTCTTCCACACAGAATACCAAAAGGAAGAAAGGAAGACTCGTTCAGTCTCTGAGAAACTTGTCTTGTGATCTGCCAACTTTTAAGCAGATCTTGAGCCAACATGTTTCCTTGTTATTTTGACATGAAATTTCCATCTTCACGGCTTCTGGTTTAATTTACGGTAGCTTTTGTGTTCATGCTGTGCATAACATGTGAAAAGAGGTCTCCCTCCAAACAGCTACTTATGAATCATGGATCAAAGATCAGCTTTATTCACCAGATACATTTACATGCATGCGGGATTTGCTGTGGTGTGTTGGTCAGAGTGTGACGTGCAATGAAAAACAACAACTTTCAACAGTTATAAAGAATTAAAGACAAAATAAAGTTAGAGGTTAAAGGACAGATGTGGAATGAAATGTGCACAACTACATAAATACCAGCATGTATTTACAAGTAAACAGCAAAAGTGGTTTTAAATGTCTACAGGGCAGGGCAGAGACGTGTATAACGGATAGATGGGGTTGGGGGGAGCTACCTAGAATTGTTCATTAGATTAACTGCCTTGGGGGTGGTGGGATGGGAGAAGCTTTCCAGGTGACGTGAAGTTTTTTTTAATAGCCCTATTAAAAGTAGGCAGTTCAAGTGGTCCAGCACGGACTAGATGGGCTGAAGGGCTGTTTCATGACCTGTACTTTTCTATGACTCTATGGCTCTGGAAGGGAACATTTGGAAAAGGCAGTTTGCAGGGTGGGTAGCGTCTGCAATGATTTTCCTGGCTGTTCCTTTGTCTGTGACACAGACAAGTCCTGCTGACCTGACAGTTTGCTTTAGTTTTTGTACACAGTTTGAGTTACCCCTTATCCAAAATGCTTGGGACCAGAAGTGTTTTGTATTTTGGATTTTTTCAGATTTTGGAATATATAATGAGATAGCTTGGGATTGCCATCATTTCTGACTCTGAATTTTTGTGCTAGCGGTAAGCAGTCTTTGTCTTACACTTGTTCATCACACATAGGTAGTCACAGTAAAAATTATTACATACCATTAATATAATGAAAATAGAAGGTATGCAGGGTAACAAAAGCAGCGTAGCAGCATCAGGAGAATACCTGAATCAGCTGTTGAGTGACAACAAACAACAGTCGGCTTTCAGTCTCCACCTACGATGCCGTATTTTGATGAAAAGGTTTCAGTACACTGTATTTGTATGCTACTTTTTAAAGATTTATGTAAGGTATAAAAACAATCAGCATCATAGACTTGCTCTGGTGGTAGATTTTCATCAGTGATGCTTTAAAAATTTAGTGCTGTTATGTAAGGTACAAAAGCAACCAGCATTGTAGACATTTCTGGTGATAGATTTTCATGATCAGCAGGCTCTTTAAAAACGTAATGCCATGCCTTTTCTTAAATTTCTGCAACCAGCCTGCTGAAGATTCACAATTATTTTCAATTTTCAGTTTCTTGTGATAGATCTTTGCATGTTGCACAATCAGTATACTGTTAAAGCGGACGCTGACGATGCACGGTCAAGATCTTCATTTTTCGCTTTACGCAGTGTTTTTCTATTTTTCATTAACTTCTGTTCATTACATATGTGAGGGCACTCCTCAGAACTGTCTGTACCGCGCAGAGACCTGAGCATCGCCTGGGAAACTTCCCAGCACCTTGCTGAATTTTCTACTGTGATGTCATATCAGTGCTCAAAAATAAAATTTGGAATTTGTAATTTTGGATAAAGAGTACTCAACCTATATTGTGAGAGGATGCTGCACTAAACCAGACAGAATATAGAAATAATTCCTGAAGTGTGCAGTTCCAGTGGAAGTGTGGCCGATTGGGAACATACATGGGAAAATCCATGTTTGTGCAAATCGGAATATCAGACATCTCCTTTCAGATTCTCAGGTTCATATCAGCAGTGCATAATGAAAAACTAACTCCCAACAAGCCTGATGTTGAAGCATAGATTAGTGGAACCAGTCGTATAATAGGAGACCAAATGACCCATAGTATCTGTGCCAGATCCAACCCATCCTCCCCATTTCCCTGGGAATTTGCTCCCTTACATAATTCCCTTTCTCTAATACTCATTGTAACTCACCCTGTATCATTCAAATTAAACACCACTGATTCAGAGCCAGCATGTCGATAATTTGCCAAGGCATGCAGCAAATGAACAGTACCCATTCAGAACTTTCAACACTAATCTCCAGCCTTTCTCCAATGAAGCCTGTTAAATTCTGACACATAGTTAACAGTATCAGCCGTGGCCCAGAGGGATGAAATCTGATTCCCTAATTAGAAGGTTGCTTAAAACCTGATCCAGAGAGCTGATGTGAATCCTATCTGGACACACCACAGCTTGCTCTACTCAAATCTGCAAAAAAATTGCAGAGCCCTGTCCATTACTCAAATGTGACCCACCTCTTCTCTATGGACTCCATCACTCCATTGACACCCACTGCCTCAGGAAAGAAGACAATGTAATCAAGAAATCTTCTCACCCAGGTCATTCTCTCTCCAGACTGCACACCCCACCACCATCAGACTACGAAAGCATGTGCCATCAGGTTCCAGGACAGCTTTTATTCCACTGATCTACAACAAATTTTTCATACACTAAAGATGAATTCTTGATTTCCGTATCTACCTGGTCCCCTTCACACTTGGTTTACCTTACTGCTCTTTCTGTGTCACTGTAACACTATATTCTACATTTTAACACTATATTCTACATTTGTTTTATTGCCTCACATGTAGCATAATCTGCTGGTCCGCACACAAAACAACTTTCCACTATATCTCGGTACCCATGACAATAGTAAACCGAGCCAACCATTAAACCTGTCTGTGATTACAGGCCAATGTCACTCAAAGAGCAGAGTGAGTCTCAGAGTGGCCCAGAGATCTTTGGCGCTTGGTCAAAATGGCTGATGTTGCTGATTGCGCAATCCTTCCTGGTTTCCCACAGCAAATCACTTTAAAGTTATCACAGTGTTTGTGAGGCACTCTGAAAGTGCTATGTAAATGCAACTTTTTTTTCTTTCTAATAGAGACTTCTAATAATTCCCGATTCTAATGATACCCAAGTGTATTGGCAGCAATGCGTGACTCCCGTGTCACAATGGGGTTTCATGGTGACGTAGGGTTGATTGGTGGATTAAAACTGAACATACTGTGCTAATTTTTGTGCTTGTTCGGTGAGACTCGGATGTTAAGTGCAACCCCTTCATTAGCCACCTTCTCATTTAACACGACCAGTCATGCAATTTAATACATTATAAGCTTGAAATGTATGTAATTACCATGCAACTCAATTCAGTGAATCTGCCTATGCAGCTGAAAGGCTTCCTGCTTACTGGTAATTTGAAGCCCTCCTGCATGTTTAATTATTCATTAGTTCTAATTGTGTCTCAACTTGCAAGGCTGATATGTCTAAAGGCCAAGTGTATTATCTGTGGTACAGTGTAGCAGCTTTTCACATGCCAGCAAGGAGCCTTTAGCATTTGTTCAGATACAGACGATCGGTATACCTGCTGACATGCGTCTTGTCGTGAATTGGAGACTGACGAGACATGGGGCTATTGTGGGTGTACCATGTGAGGATCACTCGGTTTGTGTTGGGAGTAGTATTGTACAGGGTCCTTGTGAATATTTCCTGTTAGTGAGTCCTCTATAACCTGTGCAGCCTGGCTTGTCTTGCTGCTGTGCAGGGAGGTGAGGTTGTAGATGTTGAGCAGGACATTATTTTTTTCCCTTACTGTCTTTTGATCTCCAGACTCCTCCGTCCTTTGGGCTCCAGGGCATCTTGCTGCTCTTCACCTGTTCAACGCACACAACATGCTGGAGGAACTCAGCAAATCAGGCAGCAAGTATGGAGGGGAATAAACAGTCACCATTTCCCAAAATGTAAACTCTAAATGCTCAGTTGTGTTGATAATTAGCTTATGATGGCCACATGTACTGAGGTATCATGGAAACGTGCCATCCACACAGATCATTCACTGTATCAGTGCATTGAGTTAGAAGAAAGGACAAGCACTAATAGAATGAATGCAGAATTAAGGTTACGGTTGCAGGGAAAGTATAATGAAACAATATCCAAGGCCATAACAAAGTAGATTGTATAAGTTTTATTGACTAAGAGGTCTGTTCAAGAATCTTCTCACAGTAGGATAAAGGTTATGCTTGAGCCTGGTGCCCTTGTGCTAGCTGCTTCACTGAGGCAGAAGGGAATGTGGACAGAATCCATGGATGCTGTGCTGAGCTGTGTCCACAACCCTCTGCAGTTCCATGCTGTCATGGGCACAGGAGCTGCCTTACCAAACACAATGCGTCCAGATGGGGCGTCTCCTGCGATACATCGTTAACGGTGGGAGCTGAGCTCAGCTGCTGTTGTTCGAGTGTGCACGGGTATAAGGAGCCAGGGAAGTTAATGGCTGAGCTTGTTACCCAGGCTCTGTCATGTGGGAATTGCTAGCGACGAAACATCTCCAGCAGGGCAGTCCCCCCGTAGAGAAGTTGCCTTCTTGTAAGCGAGGTTATCACCAGGAGGATTTTTAGATGACCTGTCCTTTGAAAGACTGAAACTCTGTCCTGCTGGTGTAAAGTACTGGTTATTAATGGGAATCTGGATGGACACACAACTGCAGTCAGTAGCTACCTACGCTCGTTGGAAGGCACCAATACTGCCGAGTCATTGTGCATCTCAGTCGTTTCCTTAAGAGGACTACATTTGAACACCAGAATCGTTTTATATCAGCAAGTTTTTATAAGCACTCATTATACTGTTGTACCCTATAATATTGTTTATTTGTGTAATAAAGAGATTGACTTAAATAAATCCTGTTGTACTGGTAGGGCATCAGTTAGATTCTCAAGTAAAGAGTGCTTAAAGTATTATTTTGCTATTAACTGATTATCTTAGCTTTGCAAATTGGGCCATGACCCCAAAAGTAGAAGCTGTTGCTTTCAGTATGAGAACAAAGATAATTCAGACCAAAATTACAATAAATAAGTGATTATTTCATCAGAAATATGCAGCTTAGAGAATAACTACAATGCACAAAGATGGGTATTAAATCAATGCATCATCACATGTTGGGCAGAGTTAGTCCTCTTGGGCAGAACTGGTGGGTCCGTGTGTTCTGGGTAGTGCATCTCGGAGATGTGTTGGTGATGGCCTTGGGCTGCGGGTTTTGCCTTGTGGGTGATGTTATCTGGCCTGTAGCATGCAGGAATATTGAATCCTGGCAGAAATTCTATTAAGGCCATAAGACAATATGACAGAGGAGCAGGATTAGCTCATTCAGTCCATCAAGTCTTCTCTACAATTCTTCTCAATTTGTTATCCCTCTCAATCCGATTATCCTACCTTCTCCCTGTAATCTTTGATATCTTTACTAAACAACCTCTGTTTTAAATATACCCAGTGACTTAGCCTCCAAAGCATCTGTGGTAATAAATTCCACAGATTGACCGTCAGCTGTCTAAAGAGGTTCCTCCTTATCTTTGCTCATTCTGAGGCTGTGCCCTCTGGTCCTACTGTCCCTAATATAGGAAACATCCTCTCCACACCCTCTCTATCTAGGTCTTTCGATAGGTTTCAAAGAGATCCCCGCTCATTCATCTAAACTACAGTGAGTACAGGCCCAAAGCCATCAAATGTTCCTCATACATTAACCCTTTCATTTCCAGAATCATTCTTGTGAACTTCCTCTGGACCTTTTCCAACGCCAGCACATCTTTTCTTAGATTAGGGGGCCCCAAACTGCTTATAAAGCCTCAGTGTTACATCCTTGCTTTTATATATTTAGTCCTCTCACAATGAATGCTAACATTGCATTTGCCTCCCTTACCACTGACTCAAACTGCAAGTTAACTTTCAGGGAATCCTTCACGGGGACTCCCAAATCCTTTGCACCTCTGATTTTTAAATGGTCTCACCATTTAGACAATAACCATATAACCATATAACAATCACAGCACGGAAACAGGCCATCTCGGCCCTCTTAGTCCGTGCTGAACTCTTAATCTCACCTAGTCCCACCTACCTGCACTCAGCCTATAACCCTCCACTCCTTTCCTGTCCATATACCTATCCAATTTTACCTTAAATGACACAACTGAACTGGCCTCTACTACATCTACAGGAAGCTCATTCCACACAGCTATCACTCTCTGAGTAAAGAAATACCCCCTCGAGTTTCCCTTAAACTTTTGCCCCCTAACTCTCAAATCATGTCCTCTCGTTTGAATCTCCCCTACTCTCAATGGAAACAGCCTATTCACGTCAACTCTTATCTATCCCCCTCAAAATTTTAAATATCTCAATCAAATCCCCCCTCAACCTTCTACACTGCAATGAATAGAGACCTAACTTGTTCAACCTTTCAATGTAACTTAAGTGCTGAAACCCAGGTAACATCCTAGTAAATCATCTCTGCACTCTCTCTAATTTACTGATATCTTTCCTATAATTCGGTGACCAGAACTGTACACAATATTCCAAATTTGGCCTTACCAATGCCTTGTAGAATTGTACAATAGCCTACGTCTTTATTCCTTTTACCAAAGTGTATGACCACACACTTCCCTACACTACAGAATATTCCGTCTGCCACCTCTTTCGCCATTCTCCTAATCTGCCTTGAGTCCTTTTGCTGATCGCCCGCTTCCTCAACACTACCTGCTCCTCTAATTAACTTTGTATTTCTGCAGACCTGGTCACAAAGCTGTCAATTCTGTCATCCAAATCACTGAGAAGTGAGAACTATACTCACTCCTATTTCCTACTCTTGAACTTATGGCATACTCTGTTGTCTTCCACAGTGAAGACTGATGCAAAATATTTTTTAAGTTTGTCTGCATTTTTTTGTCCCTATTACTAACGTTCCTTCATCATTTCCAGTGGTCTGATACCCACTCCTGCCTCTTTAAAAATATATTTGGTATCCTCTATTATATTATTCGCTAGTTTATCTTCGTATTTCATCTTTTCTGTCCTTGTGGCTTTTTAAGTTGCCTTTTGTTAGTTTTTAAAAGCTTCTCATTCCTTAAATTCCCACTAATTTTTGCCCCCTTTTTTGCTTTGATTTCCGTTGTCAGTGACAATGACCTCATTTTACCTTTAGAATACTTCTTTGAGATGTATCTTCCAAGTCTTCTGTGTCTTCCGAGTTGCTCCCAGAAACTCCGGCCATTGCTGTTCTGCCATCATCCCTGCTAGTGTCCCCCTCCAATCAACTTTGGCCAGCTCCTCTCTCATGCCTCTGTAATTTCTTTTGCTCCAATACATCTGATTTTATCTTCTCCTTGTCAAATTGCAGGGTGAATTCTATATTATGATCACTGAGTGTTCCTTTACCTTACGGTCCCTAAGCACAACACCCAATCCAGAATTGCCTGTCCCCGAAGTGGGCTTTAAGCCAACTTGATTTTCTCAATCTCCTTTCATATTGAAATCCCCCATGACACCATTGACTTTTTTAACATGTCTTTTCAATCCCCCACTTTACTTGTACCACACCCTAGCTACTGTTCAGATATCTGTATATTTAACTGTTAGCAGGGTCTTCTTAACTTTGCACTTCCTAAACTCTACCCACAAGGATTCTCCATCTTCTGATCCCATTTCACCTCTTTCTAAGGATTTGATTTCATTTTTTACCAACAGAGACCCTTACGTACAGATCATACCTTTCCTAGAAGAGATCTCAATGATCCAGAAATCTGAAATCCTCAGCCACACATTCTTTTGCCAAATCATGCTTTTCTTACCCTCATGGGTTCATGGCACAGGTAGCAATCCAGAGATTACTACCCTTGAAGTCCTGCTATTCAGCTTTCTATCTAACTCCGTATATTCTCTCTTCAGGACCTTTTCCTACCTGAGTCGTTGGTACCAATATGTACCGTAACTTCAGGTTGTTTACTCTCCCTCTTTAGAATTCTGTGGACTCATTCTGAAATATCCATGACCCTGGCACCTGGAAGGCAATGTACTGTTCGGGTGTCTCGGTTGGTGCAGCTGTAAGAAACCCAATTTCCCTCAGGATCAATAAAGTATGTCTGTCTGTCTCTTAACAATGGAATCTCCAATCACTACTACGTTTCTCTTCTGAGCCACAGAGCCAGACCCGGTGCCAGAGAGGCAATCACTGTGGCTCCCCCAAATAGTATCCAAAGCGGTATGCTTATTATTGAAGGGAAGGGCTACAGGAATACCCTACACTGGTTGCCTATTCCTTTTCCCTCTCCTGGCTGTCATCCAGGTATCAGCTTTGGGGTGACTACCTCCCGGTAGCTCCTAACACCACATTCTCCGATAGAAGCTGAAGGTCATTTAGCTGCAGCTCCAGTTCCTTAGCATATCTCTAAGGAGCTTCAGCTGGATGCACCTCGTGCAGATGCATTTACCATGGAGTTCCCATACCTTGCACAAAGAACATTTGACAAACCGTGGACTCATCCTTTCTGTATTAGCTGTGTACTGATAGACGAAGAAAGAAAAACTGACTAGAAACTTACTTAGAGTCTTCGCTGTCTCTAGAGCCTCAGCCTGACCATTCGCTAACTTTGGCCCTCTCACACAATGGCCTCTCCGCTTACACCTCACTTCTTTTTCATTGGCCTTTGAGTGCTCGCGATGACTGAGGGCTGCCGAAAACCTACATCTGAACTCCTCTCTTTCTTGGCTTGTGGCTTATTATTGCATTTAATTGTGGCACGGGAGTCCGTTCAGCTGCCAAATCCCCGAATTTTGGAGTTCCCTTCCTAAATCATCCTGGTTTTGTTCCTTCCTCCTCTAAAACCTGGCGCCAAACCCATTCTGAGAGCAGGTTAGGTAGAGGAATGGGACTTGTCTATGATCCAGTCCAAACTGGTGGGCTGAAAGGATTCTCAACCTAGAAGGAAAAAATATTAAGAAATCTGCCACTTAGTACTTCTTAACATTCTTTGCCATCTCTTTGTGCACAACTCACTTCTGAAGCATATTTGATGTGCTTTGCTTTGTTGAATGTGCATTGATGGGCGTATAATGTTGTTGTTGTTGCCGAGAAACACCCACTGTGCCGAAAGGAATATAGGAGCGTGTTCTGTATGAGTCTGGCCATTTACAGTATTTCTATTTAACACTTCTCGGAATCCCAAAAAAGGCAATTGTGACATTGGAACAAGAATACAGAGGATCTGAAGTTGTGGTAGACCTTGCTTCCAGTTGTTTTCTGTGCTATAGTGGATGGGTAGGATTCTGAAACTTTTTTCTCTCTGTTCCCTCACCTCCTCTACTTGATTTGTTTAAAATTAATCTACCTCACTATTAGTCGGGTATTGCTTGCTGATTTTCCAAGAAATCACTGTACAGAGCTACTTGCGCGTATTCCTCATTCCTTTAGTTGGACATTTGAAGTTACAGACCAGTTCTGTGGTTTGCATGCTAAGGATTGCAGAGTAGACTCATGTTATCGGTAAAGACTTTAATCCGATAGCATTTATTTCTAACGATAATGAGATAGGACGAGCAGTATTCAGTGACCTACACACCTTACGTGTAGAAGGAAAGAAACGGAAACACTAGATCAGTCCTACTCATGTCATTACGTTCATATATATATGTCTCTCTCCAGGAACCAGTTACAAAATACAGCCGGCCCTCCTTATCCACGAGTTCCACATCCACGAATTCAACCAACCACGAATTGAGAAAACCCGGAAGTGTTCTTCCAGCACTTGTTGTTCGAGCATGTACAGACTTTTTTTTTCTTGTCATTATTCCATAAGCAATGCAGTGAAACAACTACTTAACATAGCATTTACATTGAATTAGGTATTATAAGTAATCTACAGATGATTTAAAGTATACGGAGAGATGTGCGTGGGTTATCGTGGATCGGGATCGAAAAAATTGGAAGTTCTCTTACTAAGTAAGTGGGAACAGGTACATCTGGTATTATTTAGCGTCAGTTAGTCAAACGTTTGTCTTAGTATATAGTATATAGTATATATTTTACCTTTCTATGCATATAAAACACCGAAGAACGTATGTTTCAGCACCGGGCTCGGAAGCCAGTGACAGACCGCTTTCAAGTGCGCTCTCCATCCACACCGGGTTGATGTGGAGGATCAAAAACTCAAAAACCCAAATCTCAATAATTAAACCACTGCGTTGCTTAGTAATAATTGTAGCTTTCATCGGGGCAGGGCCTTTCTCACTTTATCCTTTAAAATTGTTCCGTTCATTGACTGACGTAGCTTAACGCTTTTACAATGACCAATGGCGTTTTACCTTTTTCCGATCGCTTTATTATTTCCACTTTACTTTCAATCGTGATCATGATTATTTTCATGAACAGAAACACTGCAGATTCAGAGCTCCGCCACCAGGTCCTAAGGTCCATCGCATTGAGACAAGTTAAATAAGGGACTTGAGCATCTGCAGTTTTTGGTATCCGCGAGGGGTCCCAGAACCAATCCCTCACAGATAAGGAGGGCCGACTGTATTAACCTTTAAAATCCCTGCGCAACTCACGTTGCAGTCAACCCGATGATCGGGCCTCCTGTATCCTGATCTTCTGTCCTCTGCTCAAGCTGCAAATTTATTTTTACAGCTTAACCCCATGATTCACTTTGGATATCAGTATCCCTCGAGCAGTCTTACTTTCCCTGTTTGCCAATAACTTGTGGCCTGGTTAGAAACATGGTGGCTTCTTGTTTCATAATCAGTTTTTATGATTTTCATATGATTGCAACAGATAGTAGCTGGGTTCTCATTTTGAACTCTGGCACAACTGCAGTGTTTAGCATTGTGAAGCTACAAGTTTCAACCACATCATTTTCTATTGGTAATGCCATTTTAGATAAAAAATCAAATGCATGAGGATGCATAAGAGCAGAAGGATTTTAAGGGACAAAATTAGTTCTCTGGAAGATCAGAATGGAATCTATGCATAGTCTTAAAAGGATTTTTTTGCATTGTATTTACTACAAAAGTGAGGCAAAGCAGCGTCGAGGTCATAGACCCCATACAGATTACAGATGAAGAGGTGTTTGCTGTCTTGAGGCAAATTAGGGTAGAGAAATCCACTGGCGCTGACATGGTGTTCCCTCGCATCCTTTGGGAGTAAGTGCAGAAATTGCAGGGGCCCTAGCAGGGATATTTAAAATATCCTTAGCAACAAGCGAGACACCAGAGGATGGGAGGCTTGCTAATGTTTTTTCGCTGTTTGAGAAAGGCTCTAAAAATAAACAAGAAAATTATAGGCTGGTGTGCCTGACACCAGTAGTGGAAAAATTATTGTAAGGTATTCTAAGGGACCAGATATATGAGTATTTGAATAGACATGGACTGATTAGGGATCGTCTCTCACAGCTACCTCTTCCCACCTTGTTACTTGTAAAAAGACCATCCCCTTCTCTCAATTCCTCTGTCCCGGCACATTTGCTCTCAGGATGAGGCTTTTCATTCTAGAATGAAGGTGATGCCTTCCTTTTTCAAAGAAAGAGGCTTCCCTTCCTCCACCATCAATGCTGCTATCAACCACATTTCTTCCATTTCATACATCTGCACTTACCCCATCCTCCCACCGTCCCTCCAGGGATAGGGTTCCTCTTGTCCCCACCTATCACCCCACCAGCCTCCATGTCCAGCACATAATTCTCTGGAACTTCTGCCATTTCCAGTGGGATCCCACTACCGAGCACATCTCCCCCCCCCCCCCCCCCCCACCCTCCACTTTCTGCTTTCCGATGGGATTGCTCCCTATGGGAATCTTTGTCCATTCATCCCTCCCCACTGATCTCCCTCCTGGCACTTAGCTTTGCAAGCAGAACAAGTGCTACTCCTGCCGTTGCACCTCCTCCTTCACTACCATTAAGGGCCCCAAACAGTCCTTCCAGCTGAGGCAACACTTCACCTGTGAGTCTGTTGGGGTCATATACTGTGTCTGGTGCTCTCGGTGTGGCCTCCTGTATAGCGGTGAGACCTGATGTAGGTTAGGAGATCATTTCACTGAGCGCCATCTGCCAGAGGAAGTGGAATCTCCCAGTGACAACCCATTTTAATTCCACTTTCCATTCCCATTCCGATATGACAATCCATGGCCTCCTCTACTGTTGCGATGCCATACTCTGGTTGGAGGAACAAGACCTTACATTCCATCTGTGTAGCGTCCAACCTGATGGCATGAACATCGATTTCTCAAACTTCTGGTAACCCTCCCATCCCCCTTCACCATTCCTCATCCCCTTTTCCCTCTCTCACCTTATCTCTTTGCCTACCCATTGCCTCCCTCTGGTGCTCTTACCCTGTTTTCCTGCTGTTTACTTTTTTCCACTGCCTCCTGTTCTCTCCTATCAAGACTCCCCCTTCTCCAGCCCTATCTCCTTCACCAATCAACTTCCCAGCTCTTTACATATTTCCTCCCCCTCCTGGCTTCACCCTTCACCTTTTGTTACTCTCTTCCCCCCCCCCCCCACCAACTTTTAAATCTACTCCTCATCTTTTCTTCTCCAATCCCACTAAAGGGTCTCGGCCCAAAACGTTGACTGTACTTTTTTTCGTAGATGCTGCCTGGCCTGCTCAGTCCCTCCAGCATTTTGTGTGTGTAACGGGGATAGTTAGCATGGCTTTGTGCTTGGTAAGTTGGGCCTAACCAATCTTAAAAGAGTTTTTCAAGGAAGTTACCAGGAAAGTTGATGAAGGCAAGACAGTGGATGTTGACTGCATGGACTTTATCAAGGCATTTGACAAGGTCCCACATGGGAGGTTGGTCAGAAGGTTCAGTCGCTTGGCATTCAGGATGAGGTATTAAATTGTATTAAGTATTGGCTTTGTGGGAGAAGCCAGAGAGTGGCATTAGATGATTGCCTCTCTAACTGGAGGCTTGTGACTAGTGGAGTGCCACAGGTATGGGTGCTGGGCCCGTTGTTGTGTGTCATCTGTTTCAGTGATCTGGATGATAATGTGGTTAACTAGATCAGCAAATTTCACTGGACAACAAATGTTTTCAAAAGTGTTGCTTCCACCAATTTGTTTTTTGATCAGGATAGACTGCTTGAATCTGAACACAAATGTAAATCCAGACTACTTGCATCACACAGGAATATGGAGAAACAGGAAATTAACTTAAATTGATTATAATGCATTTAATTGCATGACGGTGCTGAAGTTCAACTAAGCTCAAAATGTTTTGTTGATGATTTTTATTTGTATTCGGTGTCTGAAGCTTCTTGATTAAGTATCCAACAACAATCAGCCAGCATTGAGGATGTCAGTTGCCCTGATACAATGTTGTACATGAGTCTTCAGTGATGTGTTCTTGGTTTTGTATGCTTGAAGAATGTTGTCAACACTTGCACGTAGTTTGGTGCTCTGCAGATGCCAAGAAAATTTTCAACAACATCCTTGAATGCCTTCCATGCGATTTTCTCCGGTCCTACTATAAGTTCTTTGACTTGCCTGTCATTGATGACTTGTTTGATTTGTGGACCAACAAAATACCTTCCTTGATCTTGGCAGAATTATTCTGACTTGAATTATGAAGTAAAATAACAAATATAGGCGATTCAGACAAATGGTTCACGGTAGAGAAATTTCATTGTGAGTTTAATGATCAGCAGCCAAAAATCCATAAGACACACCCGAGAGTATTAAGAAAGCAAAATCGTTGTTGTCCAGTGTTTGCAGGTGACACCAAGTTTGCATGGAAGACTTATCTGAGCTTGCAGTGGGATCTGGACCAGCTGGAAAAATGGGCTGAAAAATGGCAGAGGGATTTTAATGCAGACAAGGTGTTGCACTTCGGTAGGACCAACTTGGGTATGTCTTACACGGTGAGTGGTAGGGGACTGAGGAGTGTAGTAGGACAAAGGGATCTGGGAATACAGGCCCAAAATACACTGAAAGTGGCAGCACATGTAGATAATGTCATAAAGAAAGCTTTCGATGCATGGGTCTTCATAAATCAAAGTACTGAGTACAGGAGGTGGACTGTCATGCTGAAGGTGTCTCAGACTTTGGTGAGATCTAATTTAGAGTGTTGTGTGTAGTTTGGGTCACCTATCTGCAGGAAAGATGTAAATAAGATTGAGAGAGTGCAGAAAAAAATTAGAAGGAAGTGGCTGGGACTGGAGGACCTGAATTATAAGGAAAGATAAATAGATTAAGATCTTAATTCTTGGAACGTAGAAGATTGAGAGATTTGACAGTGGTATACAAAATTATGAGGGGTATATCTACAGGATAAATACAAACAAGCTTTTTCACTGAGGTTGGGTGGGACTACAGTTAGAGGTCATGGGTTAAGGGTGAAACAAAAAGTTTAAACGGAATATGAAGGAAACCTTCTTCACTCATAAGGTCACGGGAGTGTGAAATGAGCTGCCAGCAGAAGTGGTGCATGCAAGCTCAACTTTAACATTTAAGAGAAGCTTAGATAGGTACATGGATGGTAGGGGTACGGAGGGCTATGGCCCAGGTGCAGGTCAATGGGAGTAGAGTAATGGTTAGGCACAGGATAGATGGGCTGAAGGGCCTGTTACTATGCTGCAATTTTCTATTACTCTATAAAATTTGGCCTAGACTAGCATGGATGTGATGGGCCAAATAACTTTCTCCTTTCTGATAAGAAAATGTAAAATACATGAAATCTGAAAGAACGGAGAAGAGACTGAATTTACACAAGGTCCTGTCTTATATGAAGTTTTGGGCACTGCTTTATAAGGAAGCAATGGAGGAGGATATTACCAGATATGAGGCCCCTAATTATACAGAGATTATAGAGATGAGAAGGTTAAGTCGGATCTGACAAAGAACCTTAAAATTAAGAATGGTTATAAAAAGGATAAGTAATGAAAGATTGCAGCTGCAGATTGATGAGAAGATAACCACTAGTTAATAAAGAGAAAGCTTTAAATCTTAACAGGGAATAGCTGGAACATAGAATTATCTGTCAGCATCAATTATTGAGGCAGCCAAGGGCTGGGAGGTTATCCTGTGTTGGATGTGTTAATATTGACTGCTATGGGTGATACAATGAACGGGCTAGAAAAGCTGCTTCCTCCCAGCTTGGGGTTAAATCCTGACCTCTGGTGTGGTCTGCATCGAGGTTGCATGTTCTTCCTGTGATCCACTGGGTTTCTTTGGGGTTTTCCAGATATCTCCCATATTCCAAAGAGCTGCTGGCTGGTAAGATAGTTGCCTGCTGTAAATATTCTCTATTTATGTCAGAGAGTCACAGACTTGCTTTAATAAAGTTTGCATGCGAAAGCTGACCACAGTCTCCGAGAGATAGAGCACTGAAAAAGGCCTTTTGTCCATCAAATGCTTGCTGAATGTCAATCACCCATATACATCGATCCTACACACATCCAATTTTGTCTTCCCCACTTTCCCGTCAACTCTCCCTCCTCACCTACATACTGGAGGCAATTTACAGTGACTCATTAACAGATCTGTCTACATTTCTTTGGGATGTGGGAGCAAACCCTCACAGAACATGCAAACTGCACACAGGCAGCACAAGGGCCAATGGTCTTGGGAAAATGTGCAAGAATGTGATTCCTTCTTTTTATCCTGGAAGTGGTGGGGATGGTGGCCGTGGGATTTTGGGATGGAATGGATGGTTTCATCAGACAGGGAAACAAAATCTGGTGATGTGTGAGAGAGACGTAGATCAAGAGGAGATCTCTGAGGGAAGCTGTATTTGTTGACTGAATGTGGGGCGAAAATGGAGTTTCAGGAATAGGAAGTCAACAAGCAAAAGTATTGGGCTGTGTATTCATCATTTTTCTGACAAGTTCATATGTTTTGTTGTCTCATCATGTGATGTATAATCAATGCCTGTCTCAACATGTCATATAAGTTAAGATACCTCAGTGCTCGCCATAACTGTAGGTCTCTCTAAGAAATTTCTCTAGCAGTGTGCATAAGTTTGAGGTGCATATACAAACCCCATTTCCAGAAAAGTTGGGATATTTTCCAAAATGCAATAAAGACAAAAATCTGTGATATGTTAATTCACGTGAACCTTTATTTAACTGACAAAAGTACAAAGAGAAGATTTTCAATAGTTTTACTGACCAATTTAATTTTATTTTGTAAATATACACAAATTTAGAATTGGATGGCTGCAACACACTCAACAGAAGTTGGGACAGTGTTAAAATAAGGTTGAAAAGTGCACAGAATATTCAAGTAACACCGGTTTGGAAGACTCCACATTAAGCAGGCTAATTGGTAGCTGGTGAGGTATCATGACTGGGTATGAAAGTAGCGTCCATCAAAGGCTCAGTCTTTGCAAGCAAAAATGGGTTGTGGCTCACCCCTTTGTGACAAAATTCGTAAGAGAATTGTTAGTCAGTTCAAAAGGAATATTTCCCAGCACAAGATTGCAGAGAATTTAGGTCTTTCAACATCTACAGTACATAATATTGTGAAAAGATTCAGAGATTTCAGAGACATCTCAGTGTGTAAAGAGCAAGGTCGGAAACCACTGCTGAATGCGCGTGATCTTCAAGCCCTCAGGTGGCACTGCCTAAGAAACCATCATGCTACTGTGACAATTATAGCCACCTGGGCTCGGGAGTACTTCGGAAAACCATTGTCACTTAACACAGTCCGTCGCTGCATCCAGAAATGCAACTTCAAACTGTATTACACAAGGAGGAAGCCATACATCAACTCTATGCAGAAACGCCGGCGAGTTCTCTGGGCCCGAGCTCATCTCAGATGGACCGAAAGACAGTGGAACCGTGTGCTGTGGTCAGATGAGTCCACATTTCAGCTGGTTTTCGGAAAAAACAGGTGTCGAGTTCTCCGTGCCAAATATGAAAACGACCATCCTGATTGTTATCAGCGAAAGGTGAAAAAGCCAGCATCTGTGATGGTATGGGGGTGCATCAGTGCCCACGGCATGGGTGAGTTGCATGTATGTGAAGGTACCGTTGACTCTGAGACGTATATTAGGATTTTAGAGAGACACATGTTGCCATCAAAGCGACATCTTTTCCCGGGACGTCCATGCTTATTTCAGCAGGACAATGCCAGACCACATTCTGCACGGGCTACAACAGCGTGGCTTTGTAGACACAGAGTGCGTGTGCTTGACTGACCTGCTGCCAGTTCAGATCTATCTCCTATTGAAAATGTATGGCGCATCATGAAGAGGAGAATCGGACAACGGAGACCACGGACTGTTGAGCAGCTGAAGTCTTATATCAAGCAAGAATGGACAAAATTTCCAATTGCAAATTTATACAATTAGTATCCTTAGTTCCAAAATGATTATAAAGTGATATTAAAAGGAAAGGTGATGTTGTAGCGCCTCATTTCCTAGCGTATCCGAACCGACTCACAATTAGATAGCCTACGGGGGTTTGCGAGCACAGAGCTTTGGAGCCTCTTCGCCATGGGGGGCCGGTTGACAGAGGCTTAAAAGTGAGGCTGAAGTTTTCGAATAAAGTTTTTTCCTTCGACTGCAGTTACCGACTCCGTGTCGTAATTTTAGCGCTGCTTGTAGCACACCGCTACAATTGGTGACCCCGACGGTCCAAACGATTTTTGGACCAGAAATGACCGACGCCGCCTCTGTTCATGCGGTTTCGTTGAAACTGCCGGGTTTCTGGACACAGCGCCCGGACCTATGGTTCCAGCAAGCCGAAGCCCAATTCCACGTTCGCCGGATCACCTCAGAAGACACCCGCTACTACTACGTGGTGGGCTCCCTCGACCAGGACACAGCTGCCCAGGTCGCGGAGTTCGTACAGTCGCCCCCGGCAGACGGCAAGTACACGGAATTCAAAGCCCTGCTCCTCAGGACTTTCGGACTCTCACGGCGCGAGCGGGCTGCCCGTTTACTGCACCTGGATGGCTTGGGCGACAGACCTCCATCGGCTTTAATGAATGAGATGTTGTCTCTGGCCGAGGGACACACAGGCCTCATGTTTGAGCAGGCATTCCTGGAGCAGCTGCCCGAGGACATACGCCTGCTGCTGTCCGACGCAGATTTCAGTGACCCCCGGAAGGTGGCAGCCCGGGCGGACTTGCTGTGGAACGCCAAAAAGGTGAGCGGGGCGTCCATCGCACAGATCTCCCAGCCACGCTCCCGGCAGCAAACCAGTCCAGGCCCGGCCGCAGAGCCCACTAACCCCCGGCCCAATGACCACTGGTGCTTCTACCACCAGCGGTGGGGCGCAGAAGCCCGCCGTTGCCGCCCGCCCTGCAAGTTCCCGGGAAACGCCAGGGCCAGCCGCCGCTGATGGCTACGGCGGCTGGCCATCGGGATAGCCTCCTGTATGTGTGGGATAGAAGGTCGGGACGCCGGTTTTTGGTCGATACTGGGGCTGAGATCAGCGTTTTACCTCCGACGAGTTACGACACCCGCAGCAGGGCACCGGGTCCCCCCCTGAGGGCCGTGAATGGCAGCACAGTAAGGACCTATGGCACCCGTCAGGTGCAGCTACTGTTCGGCCCCAGCCAGTTCACGTGGGACTTCACACTGGCCGCCGTAGCCCAACCGCTTCTGGGTGCGGATTTTTTGCGAGCTCACAGCCTGCTGGTTGACCTGCCCAGGAAGAGACTGGTACACGCCGAGACCTTTCAGACGTTCTCCCTGGGCGCGGCCCAGTTGCCAGCCCCTCACCTCGGCTCCATCACGCTGTCCGACAACGATTTCACCAGGGTCCTGGCGGTGTTCCCATCGGTTCTGGCACCGCAGTTCACAGCAGCCATGCCCAGGCACGGCGTACAGCACCACATCCCGACACAGGGACCACCCCTCCATGCCCGTGCTCGGCGGCTTCCCCCGGACAAGCTCCGACTGGCGAAGGAGGAGTTCCAGAGAATGGAGGAATTGGGGATCATCCGGCGGTCCGACAGCCCCTGGGCTTCCCCCCTGCACATGGTGCCCAAAGCGACGGGGGGCTGGAGACCGTGCGGCGACTACCGCAGGCTGAACGAGGCTACCACACCGGACCGCTACCCTGTGCCGCACATTCAGGACTTTGCGGCAAACCTGCACGGCGCCCGGATCTTCTCCAAGGTCGACCTTGTCCGAGGGTACCATCAAATCCCGATGCATCCTGACGACGTCCCCAAAACGGCTCTCATCACCCCGTTTGGCCTCTTCGAGTTCCTCCGCATGCCGTTCGGCCTGAAGAATGCCGCACAGACGTTCCAGCGGTTAATGGACGCGGTGGGACGGGACCTGGACTTCGCGTTCATCTATTTGGATGACATCCACATAGCCAGCGGCAGTCGTCAGGAGCATCTGTCCCACCTCCGTCAACTCTGCGCCCGACTGAGTGAGTACGGTCTTACAATCAACCCTGCCAAATGCCAGTTCGGACTTGATACCATTGACTTCCTGGGCCACAGGATTACTAAAGACGGGGCAACCCCTCTGCCCGCTAAGGTAGATGCGGTCCGCCACTTCCCCCGACCCACCACGATCAAAGGCCTTCAGGAATTCGTAGGTATGGTCAATTTCTACCGCCGCTTCCTCCCTTCAGCTGCCCGGATCATGCGCCCCCTGTTCGCCCTGATGTCGGGTCTGAGCAAGAACATTACCTGGGACGAGGAGTCCGCCGCCGCTTTCGTTCAAACGAAGGAAGCTTTGGCGGACGCCGCAATGCTAGTACATCCCAGAATGGACACCCCTACCGCCCTCACAGTGGACGCATCAAACACGGCAGTCGGTGGGGTGCTGGAGCAGCTCATCGCAGGTCGCTGGCAACCCCTGGCGTTTTTCAGCAAACACCTGCGGCCACCTGAGCTCAAGTACAGTGCTTTTGACCGGGAACTGTTGGCGCTCTACCTGGCAATCCGGCATTTCAGGTACTTCCTAGAAGGTCGGCCCTTCACCGCGTTCACGGACCACAAACCGCTTACCTTTGCGTTTACGAAAGCATCCGACCCCTGGTCATCCCGCCAGCAACGCCACCTGTCCTACATCTCTGAATACACAACGGATGTCCGGCACGTCTCGGGTAAGGACAATGTCGTGGCGGATGCGCTCTCTCGCCCTACCGTTCATGCCCTTTCCCAAGGGGTAGACTTTGAGGCACTGGCAGAGGCACAGCAGGTAGATGAGGAGATTCCGAGTTACAGGACTGCAGTCTCTGGTTTGCAGCTCCAGGACTTCCCCGTGGGCCCAGGTGAGAGGACCCTACTCTGTGACGTCGCCACCGGCCAGCCCCGTCCGGTCGTCCCCGCAGCCTGGCGGCGACGTGTTTTCGACTCCATTCATAACTTGGCGCATCCCTCCATCCGGACAACTGTCCGGCTGGTTTCCAGCCGGTTCGTTTGGCATGGTCTCCGCAAACAGGTCAGTGAATGGGCCAGAACGTGCATGCACTGCCAGACGGCCAAGGTTCAGCGGCACACCAAAGCCCCACCGCAGCAGTTCCATCCCGCCCACCGGCGTTTCGACCACATTCATGTGGATATCGTGGGCCCCCTGCCAGTGTCGCGCGGAGCGCGTTACCTCCTGACTATCGTGGACCGGTTCACAAGATGGCCAGAGGCGGTCCCGCTCACCGACACCACCTCCGAATCTTGCGCCCGAGCCCTGCTCGCCACCTGGATATCCCGCTTTGGTGTACCAGCCCACATTACCTCCGACAGAGGCGCCCAGTTCACCTCCAGCCTGTGGTCAGCTATGGCCAGCCTTTTGGGGACTCAGCTGCACCATACCACTGCCTACCACCCACAGTCGAACGGGCTAGTGGAGCGTTTCCACCGTCACCTGAAGTCGGCCCTCATGGCCCGCCTGCGAGGAGCCAACTGGGCGGACGAGCTTCCCTGGGTCCTTCTCGGCATCCGCACAGCGCCCAAGGACGACCTGCACGCCTCGTCGGCCGAGTTGGTATACGGCGCGCCCCTGGCCGTCCCCGGGGAGTTCCTACCAGCCCCGAGGGGGCAGGAGGAAGAACCCGCTGCAGTCCTGGGCAGACTTCGCGAGAAGCTCGGTAACCTGGCCCCCATACCCACTTCACAGCATGGGCGGCACCCGACCTGCGTACCCAAAGACCTACGGAACTGTAAGTTTGTGTTTGTACGAAGGGGCGGGCATCGGCCACCGCTGCAGCGGCCATACGAGGGGCCGTTTACGGTGCTCCGGAACAACGGGTCCACGTTCGTGCTGGACGTTGGGGGGAAGGAGCAGGTTTTCACGGTGGACCGCCTCAAGCCGGCCCATGTGGACCTGGCGCAACCGGCCGAGTTTCCGGCGCCTCGGCGCAGAGGCCGACCTCCCAAGCAGGTTCTGGCCCAGGCTGTGGACATTGGGGGGTGTATCGCCGGTTCTGGGGGGGGGTTATGTAGCGCCTCATTTCCTAGCGTATCCGAACCGACTCACAATTAGATAGCCTACGGGGGTTTGCGAGCACAGAGCTTTGGAGCCTCTTCGCCATGGGGGGCCGGTTGACAGAGGCTTAAAAGTGAGGCTGAAGTTTTCGAATAAAGTTTTTTCCTTCGACTGCAGTTACCGACTCCGTGTCGTAATTTTAGCGCTGCTTGTAGCACACCGCTACAATGTAACACAATGGTAAACATACCTCTGTCCCAACTTTTGTTGAGTGTGTTGCAGCCATCAAATTCTAAATTTGTGTATATTTACAAAATACAATTAAGTTGGTCAGTAAAACCATTGAAAATCTTTTTTTGTGCTTTTGTCAGTTAAAAAAGCTTCATGTGAATTAACATATCACAGAATTTTGTTTTTATTGCATTTTAGAAAATATCCCAACTTTTCTGGAAATGGGGTTTGTATATAGCTAAGATACCTTAGGCTTTTTTGCGGTACTATATTTTTAATACGGATTGGAGAGCGAGTTTGTAAATCTGGTGGGATCGGAGTCTGTTGCATGGGTGGAGTGCCGCAGGAGGGGTGTGGAGCGAATGCAGACACACCCAGCCCTGAAACACCAGGTTAAGGTAATTTGATTCCAAACAATTGATTTATTGGTCATTACACAATGCCTCTCTGGAGCTTCTCACTCCCTTCTCCTTTCCTCTTTCTCTGACCATGATTCCCCTCTCCCTGCCCCCTTCCCACTCTCAGTCCACAATAGAGACCCATACCAGAATCAGGTATATCATTAGTGACATATGTCATGAAATTAGCCTTTTTTGTGGCAGCAGTACAGTGCAATGCATAAAATTACTACAATACTGTACAAAGGTATTTTACAGTATACATATATATGTGTATAGAAATATACTCCTACGACTTTTGCACAATACTGTATCACGCACAGACTCGCCATATTGTCCAGTTTATTGCATGTGATACAAAAGGTAACCTTCAACAATGGGAGACCTAACACTTCAAAACTGGTGTACGTTACAAGGTGAAGGAAGCCATCTAACACATTTGGTTCTAAAGTTCCATCTTTAATGGTCTCTCAGCTTCAGTGACCCAGTTTGCTAAACCTGATACTGGTTGAATTCAGTGCAGTCATAGAGGAGGGGCAGTGAGCAATCTGATGTGTTGTGTATGTGGCCGTTTACACAACAATATCATTAATAATAACGCCGGAGACAGGAGCTACGTTAACAGGGTTCTTTACTAATTGAAACCAAACTGAACACTTATATACAGATCGCTACGTGCCGAATAGCGCATGCTCAATAATGTGTTACTGCGACATAAAATAGTCCCATATTATACAGCAGGCTATATGATACACTATGCATTTGAATCAGTTTAGGAGTGAGCAGCACAGTGACACAGCCTCCCGACTCCAGTCACCCAGGTTCGATCTTGACCTTGGGGTCTGTCTCCTTGAAGATTGCACATTCTCCCTATGACTGTGTGGATTTCCTCTGGGTGCTCCAGTTTCCTTCCACATATACTTCGGCCACTGTAAATTGCTCTCCCCTGTGTACAGGGGAGTGTTCAAATGAGGGGAAATTGTGAAGAATAAGATGAGATTTGTGCAACACTGATGGTCTGCGCGGACTTGGTGTGGCAAAGGGCCTGTTTACTTGTGCAATGGTTCTGTGACTCTGTGGGAATCTTTAGCATGAACTGCTGTTATGCTGAACCTGGCTGACTGTTCCGACGTAAGAGCTACATTGTAGGCAGGAGATGCTCAACCAACAACCACTAGAATACCCCACTTGTAAATATATTAACAATTCCCCCAAGACATTTCATGACTAATGACAAGTTCCAGTCTCTTTAAGAAGATTTTGCATTGGTAGCAAATTGTAAAACAGATCTCCATAGCGTGAAGAGTGAGACAAATTAAATATCTAACATTCTAGCATATCTCGGTGCACCCTTCCATTCCACTAAGAGGAAACTGTCGGCATAGTAAGCTTTATTAATGGGTAACTTGACTCCACAGTGAACAATGGAGTGCATTCAGTCTTCAACCTTTGAGCTCTATCTTTAAGGTCTAGTTTAATTAACAGCCTTTCAATTAGTGAACTAGTTTCACTTCCATGCCAGGGAGGAGATGTCTGAATTCTCAGAAACCAAAAATTTGCAACATCGTAGTAACTTTGAACCATTGTCTAATGGGTAGTGAACTGCAACAGAAAGTGGACATTCTTTGACACAAAATGACGAAGTTGGTGTGGATGATTAATTTCAAAGGAAGAGTGACACAGCTGTGGTTAGGTCTATGGAGATTCTAAGTCATCCAGGTCATTGTATATCAAGCAGTGGTAAATCCAGACAACTGGACTTGTTGTATTCTCTAGAAGACACTTTGCCACTCATCTGAGAGGCTTCCTCAGTTCTGATCCCTAGTGTAGTTTTTCGGCTTACAAACTCTGTGAGATGCTGAAAGGCAATTAGAACTGCACAGATCTGTGCATCAGTGAGACTAAACAATCACTTGACAAATGGATGGCCCAACAGAGGAGGGCTGACACCTAAGGTTGAGACTCGGCTGTATATCTACACCTAAAGGACAAGGGACACTCCTTTGATGATAAGGACAGGTGGTTTGAAAGAGGGGTTAAAGAACCCATCTTTGTCAAACTGGAACTCCCACCCCTGAACAGAGGGGATAGGTACGACCTCATCTATCAGCTACTTGCAGTGTAGTCCTAACATCTCTACCCAGTCATCTCCACAGCAGCTCCATTCATGCAAAGATAAGACTAATGACCCTCTCATTATTACTCTTACGAGCCTCATGTGATTGCTTTACCTAGAAACAACTCACAGAGTTTATAAGCTGGAAAACTACCCACCATGGATCAGAACTGGAGAAGCCTCTTGGATAAGTGGCAAAATGTCTTATAGACAGCACAGCAAGTCCTGTTGCCTTAATTTACTACTGCTTAATATAAGCTGTGGTTAGGGGCACTTTGCTAGAATTAAGTTAAGACAAGATAACCTGGTATTTTAGTTTGTATGCAGATATTGCTGCACTGGACCTGTATTAGCAATGGGAACCAAAAATAGGAAAACACTGTTCCCTCCTTTCACTATCAGACATAGGGTATGAAAAACTTTAAATGATAGTAAGGGGACCACCCCATCCACAACTCACAGAGGGACTGTCCTGGTTGATTAGTAGCATTTGTTGGCAGATGATTTAATATGACAAGGAGCAGGATTTACCCAGCAATATTTGTGTTATTCCTGATTTAGGGAGGGCAGATTCCAAAGAATGCCAGGCACTGCTGAAAAGGGTCAACAGTTTGTACTGACTGAAGGGGTCCTAGTGGAATTTGGTTTTATCCTTTAGGTACAGGTCGACCTTCTATAATCCGGCACCATTGCAACCTGAGGAGTGCCGGATTAGTGAAAATACCGAATCACAGAAGGATCATATTAAGCAATAGCTAACCGCCTCATCATACCTTTACAATATCATGTAAATCAGTACAAGTTAGATAATAATGAAACAGAAATATTAAATGAGTAGCAAGTGAAATTTTAATAAAGTAATATACTGTACAGGTACAGATAAAGGGTACAGGTAAATGTACAGGAATTAACTTAAATAGAACAGTTGAGCACTTCCGCTTCTAAGGTGAGATGTTTAATATACCTTCAGGCAAAGTTACATGTCTGCAAGTGTGGGGTTGTCTGGATCATCAACGTCTTCATCTTGAAAAATGAGTGAAGCATCAGGAAATGGTGATGAAACTGGCCCAACAGTTTCTTCAAAATCTCTTGATATTGGTGGCAGCACTTCTGGGTGAGCAGAAGCAGGAGTCAGAGATAGAAGGTCTTCTATACGCCACATTTTCCGTGACCGCCAGGCAGCCGGGGATTTGGCGCTGGGCTCTTCCCTCTTCACTCGCAGTTACTGAGGGAATCCTCGTTAGTTTCTTTTCCTCTGCTTAGTAATATGCTTAAATTCAGCGGGTTGCCACGACTGATCTGAGGTCGTAGGCAGAAGAGAACGGAGCGCCGGCCGGGCGACGCTGGAGGGCAATGTGCGACTGTTGGCAGGCAGGTGAGAAGGCGGACCGACCCAGCGTGCGCTCGCTCCCCTGCCGCTGGTGGGTGAGACAGGTGAGTGCTGGGTGGCTGTACCTCATGCAAATGATAATATTAAATGCAGGAAAACAAGCAGGAATTGCCTGTCTGTGCTTACAAGGGTGCACCAACATGTGAACAGGTCTAGCGCAACCAAAACAATGTACAGCAGATTGGTACGGTGGTCCGGGAAATTTGAAATTACAGTTACTTGGAAAATTTGAAATCGGCTGGATTATTGAAGGAACCGGATGGTTGACTGTATTGTCCAATGCCCTTTTCTGACTCATGCCTAAACACCCTACATCTGCCTAATGCTTTCAGTTCTGTAAGATGTCCAAAGGGGCATTGATACAACTTCACAAGCTGTAATATGACAGGCGACCAAAATTTTATTGGTGGCATGCTCTATTTTTAAAGTGATAGTTGAAATAGAGTGTTAATAATAGAATTTGAGAGCTTAAGGCAAAGGCAGCTGAAGGGACAGTTACCACAGGTGCAGTGAGGAAAATAAAGAGTGCAGTTACAGTTGGAAGACAGTTACAGTTGGCAGATCTTGGAAGACAGGGGAAGATAAAAGGGACAGCAATGGTGGAAGGACGGGAACTCCAGGACAATGTTTGAGTTTGAGGCAAGGATTACTGCACCGAAGCAGGGTTTATACGTTGACTGAGCTCTAATATGCTGGACTGTGCCAATGTCCGTCCATGAGCATGTGCTGACAGGGATATTGTGCAAATATATGAAAATGTATTCCTTGCTGGGTCATCAGTGACCTACTTTCACACTTCTTGCTCTCACCTTCCAGCAACCTCAACACCAGCAATAGAAAAATAAGATCCTCAGTTTTTGGCAGCAATGAACTCATTCTGCTAAACTGTTTCATTCTGTTTCATATGGTGTCATAATGTACAGAAGTTCCTTGAGGTGCCGGTGTTTGTGGGTTTGTGGAGCTAAGGATGGTGGGCTGGGATTGTGAACCATACTGAACAAAATGTGTGAGAATGGTTGAATGTCCAAGTGCAAGGTAATAATGACCACAAAAGGTTCTGCAGATGTTGGAAATCCAGAGCAACACATACAAAATGCTGGAGGAACTCAACAGGTCAGGAAGCATCTTTGGAAATGAATAAACAGGCAATGTTTCAGGCCGAAACCCTTGATCAGGATGGTAATAATGATGTTTACATTTAGAGAGCTGCTGATTTTAAAGATTGCCAATTTCCTTCTTGCAGGTTGCTGCCAACTTTACAAAAAGGATTCCGCACAGAACAGAGAACTGTGTGGTGTAGAAACAGGCCATCCAGTCCACAATGTTGAGGCAGACTAATTAAACTCGCTTTTAAAAGCCTACTAACATGGTCCTTTTGCTTACATGGATCTATATTCCAGCATTCTCTGCATATTGTGTTTGCCTCTGGCACCATCCCTGGCAGTGCATTGCAGGCAACAATCACTCTGTTTTTTAAAAAAATCTTGCCCTACATATCTCCTTCGAACTTACCACTGCTCACCTTTTGTTGGTCATTTTGACCATAAGAAAAAGTTATCAGTTGTCTATCTATGCCCCTCATAATCTTATAAACTCCTTTCAAGTTTTCCCTCAGTCTTAAGTTTAAAGTACATTTATTATCAAGGGATGTATACTGTATACAACTTTGAGATTCAGCTTCTTGCAGGCAGCCACAAAGCAAAGTAACAAAAAACACATAAAGACTCAAAACATATGATGTACAATGAAAGAACAAAGCACGCAATCATTAAAAACGTAAACAAATAGTATAGTGGCGATTACTTGCAGAGTCCACAGCGGTGGAGCGTGTTACGTGCTAAGGCAAATGAAGCCGTCCTGGAGCCCGATGGTCACAGGACAGAACCTGACAAAGGCTCATGAGCCTCCCACCAGGACTGGGAAGAGAGGGAGCCCGGTCAGACACAGGCAGATGGTGCTGAACACCTGAACCTTCTTTTTTGTTCTCATCCTCGAAGATTTTAATCGTGTTCGATGCTTTAAGTGGCACAAAGTAATCAAGCTGACTATGGGTTCGTCTTCCGCCGTCAGGTCTTGATGGGATGTCCATCCTCAGTGATGGCCCACCTGGCCGTATACCTGCACTCTCGAGAGTCTAGCTCGCCAAATCTCCCAGAAGATCACAAGAGTGCCAGATCGTTTAGTTAGTTCAAAGGAACGCTCTTAAAAGGGAAATTACAGTCTGCAGACCTGTTGAAGAAATATGTTGGTTGATAAAAGCTCTTACTTCTTTCAAGCATCTGTGATGTCTGGTCACTTGTCCAAATTGCAGTAGCCTTTTAGCACCCACATGCTTCGGTTGTTGGAGAGTAAATATCGGGCAGGTTGCGGGGAGAGAGCTGTCCTGCTTCTCGGTCTGCAGTCTTTTTGGAATATTTTACTTAAAACAGTAGTGTCTCAGTTTAACCTGACATCCAGACTGCAGTTGCAGCAATAAAGTGCAGTCTCTGGAACTGCATTGCTGTCTAAATTTCACAAGTACACCATTCTGCTCCAGTGCAGTACTGAGTGGATGCTACATTGTCAGTGGTGATATCTTTTACATGGAATCATAGATCGGGCACCACATGCTCTCCCAATTGGATGCAAACCTCTATGGCACCATTTGAAGGCCAGCTGGCATTAGTTGTATCCCTCGTGGGTTGGCCAATACTCGTCACTCAGTGAGCATTTTTAGAAAGTAATTATCTGGGCATTATCACATTGCTGTATGCGGAAACTTGCAATGCACAAAATGGCTGCTGCGTTTACAACATGACACATCAGTGACACTACTTCAGAAACACTTAACTGGCTGCAAACCACTTTGGGACAGTGTATAAAAAATAGAACCATAAACATGAAAGTCGTTTTTACAAGGACATTTGACTGTTGGGAATGGGATGTAAATGCACAATTTAATTTGGAAAACATGTGGTACTCAGTCAGTCTCAACAGATCTTTTAGTTTGCCTCTGCAGCAATTAGTGCAGTATAAAGATTTTTTTAAATCATTACAGATGGTTACAGACAAACTGCACCAAACAAAGAGCTATCAAAGGTGCTTAAATAATGCTAATGATTAACAAGTGTCACCAGGCTAGTGATGGTCTAGATTTCTCAAGTATGATCATTAGAGTAGAGGTTGCCATTAAATAAAACTCAGTGTTGCCAGGACTCTTAGAATAGCAATACCTGTTGTTATTTACTAGTAATTCCAGTTTTCCCCTGGACATGCAGAAATACTGGCTTCATAGAACCATAGAACATTACAACGCAGAATTTTTGGCTCTGCCGAACCATTTCTGCTGACCTGCACCCGGGCCATATCCCTCCAAACCCCTCTCATCCATGTACCTGTCCAAGTTTTTCTTAAATGTCAAAAGTGAGCCCGCATTTACCACTTCATCTGGCAGCTCATTCCACTCTCCCACCACCCTCTGTGTGAAGAAGCCCCCCCACAATGTTCCCTTTAAACTTTCCCCCTTCACCCTTAACCCATGACCTCTGGTTTTTTTCTCCCCTAACCTCAGTGGAAAAAGCCTGCTTGCATTCACTCTATCTTTTCCCATCATAATTTTATACACCTCTATCAAATCACCCCTCATTCTCCTATGCTCCAGGGAATAAAGTCCTAACCTATTCAACCTTACTCTGTAACTTTTGTTTCTCAAGTCCCAGCAACATCCTTGTAAACCTTCTCTGCACTCTTTCAAACTTATTAATATCCTTCCTGTAATTAGGTGACAAAAACTGCACACAATACTCTAAATTCGGTCTCACCAATGTCTTATACAACCTCACCATTACAATCCAACTCTTATACTCAATACTTTGATTTATAAAGACCAATGTACCAAAAGCTCTCTTTACAACCCTATCCACCTGTGATGCCACTTTTAGGGAATTATGTATCTGTACTCCCAGATCCCTCTGTTCTACTGCACTCCTCAGTGTCCTACCATTTACCTTGTATGTTCTACCTTGGTTTGACCTTCCGAAATGCAATACCTCACACTTGTCCGCAGCAAACTCCATCTGTCATTTTTTAGCCCATTTCTCCAACTGGTCCAAGTCCCTCTGCAAGCTTTGAAAAACCTTCCTCACTGTCCACTACACCTCTAATCTTTGTATCATCAGCAAATTTGCTGATCCAGTTTGCCACATTATCTTCCAGATCATTGATATAGATGACAAATAACAATGGACCCAGCACTGATCCCTGTGGCACACCACTAGTCACAGGCCTCCACTCAGAGTAGCAATCCTCCACTACCACTCTTTGGCTTCTTCCATTGAGCCGATGTTTAATCCAATTTACTACCTCTCCATGTATACCTAGCAACTGAATCTTCCTAACTAACCTCCCATGAGGGACCTTGTCAAAGGCCTTACTGAAGTCCATGTATACAACATCCACTGCCTTCCCTTCATCCACTTTCCTGGTAACTTCCTTGAAAAACTCTAGTAGATTGGTTAAGCATGACCTACCACGCACAAAGCCATGCTGACTTTTTCTAATAAGTCCTTGTCTATCCAAATACTCAAGACAGCAAGCACCTCCTCCTCTTTAATCTGTATAAGTTCCATGACCTCCCTACTTGTTTGCCTGGTTTCCATGGACTCCATTCCAGTTTCCTTAGTAAATACAGATGCAAAAAACCCATTTAGTATTTCTGCCATTTCTTTTGGTTCCATACATAGCCGACCACTCTGATCTTCAAGAGGACCAATTTTATCCCTTTCTATCCTTTTGCTCTTAAAATACCTGTAGAAGCTCTTAGGATTATCCTTAACCCTGACTGCCAAAGCAACCTCATGTCTTCTTTTAGCTTTCCTGATTTCTTTCTTTATTTTCTTACTCTTTTTATACTCCTCAAGCATCTTATTTCCTCCCTGTTGCCTATACATGTTATACATCTCTCTCTTCTTCTTTATCAGAGTTCCAATATCCCTCGAGAACCAAGGTCCCTTATTCTTATTCATCTTGCCTTTAATCCTGACAGGAACATACAAACTCTGCACTCTCAAAATTTCTCCTTTGAAGGCCTCCCGCTTACCAATCACATCCTTGCCAGAGAACACTCTGTCCCAATCTACGTTTTTTTAGATCCTTTCTCATTTCTTCAAATTTAGCCTTTTTCCAGTTTATTACTTCAACCCGAGGACCAGATCTATCTTTATCCATGGTCAAGTTGAAACTAATGACATTATGATCACTGGAACCAAAGTGTTCCCCTACACACACTTCCGTCACCTGTCCTAATTCATTTCCTAATAGGAGATCTAATATTGCATCCTCCCTAGTTGGTACATCTATATATTGATTTAGAAAACTTTCCTGAACACATTTCACAAACTCTAGACATCTAGACCTTTAACAGTATGGGAGTATTCAATAAGAATATTTCTGAGAAATCAGAGGAGACCAGATGCTATTCATTGTAAGAAGTGTTTGTATCGTTGCTTTTATGGCAGTTGAAGGGACTCGATGTACTTGTCTATTCAACTTTCATCGAATAGGAAATGAAAAGGTTCTCTTTAAAGTTGCTCAATATTTGGCTTGCTATTATGCTTACTTCAGCTGACAGCAAGCTGGTTTGATATTTTCTTTGGAACAAAAATGCTTTGAGTGGAACTGATGTCAATTGCCCTCAAGAGCAGGGCTTCAATAGGGGCATTCAGAATCATGGAGGGTTTCAATGGGGCAATTAAGGAGAGGCTGCATCCACCAACAGGAGAATCAGCAACTGGGGACAAAGAATTGATTAATCAGCTGGAAGGCCCACAGTGGAGAGTGTTCAAGAACCTGCTATTCAAAGAGGTGATGGAGACAGAGTCAATAATTAGCTTCAATGAGAATTGTATCACTTATATACAGAGAAAAATATAACATAGCAGATTGGATAGCAGAAAGATCAAACAAGGTACAGGGCCGAGTAGCCTACCTCCTGACACCAAGTTAAGTACTAGAAAGTGAAAATTTGTCTGTCCAAACTTTATGCATCTCCATTAATTATTTCCTCTTTTTACCTTTTATCACAAGTCTGATAAGGTGACTAGGCAGTGCAATGAAACAAAAGAACTAGCATTTCTACAGCAATTTTCACCAACACACGCTGTAGCAAAGTGTTTCAGTCCCTGGTGCAGCTAGGGAGATGAATGGACAGATAGAAGAACAGATTTGGGTCAACAGTAAATCAATGATAAATGACAAGCCTGAAGATGGCATTTGAACAAACGTGTCCAAATCTGTCACGTTGGGCAAACTTGATTGAGTTATGTACGCTAAGCTTTAATAAAGAGCTAGCTGTATGCGTGTTGTATTTAGATTTCTGAAAGGCATTTCACGCGGTGCCATACTTTGGTTCACAAATTTAAAAACTCATGTTGTTGGCTTGAAAATTGATTACCACTCAGAAAGCAAACAGCTGGAATAACTCGGTCTTCAGCTCTGACGGATGTCAGAGTACACCATGACTTGGCTCTTATTTATACAGAAGGAAATGAAATCTAAGGCATTTTTAGATTTCATTGAGTCTGCAATGACAGGAAAGGCGTGTTGCAATGACGCCGTTGTGATTGTGCAATGGGATGCAGATAGAATGATGGAGTAAAAGTACAAGAAATCGAGAGTAACGTGGGGGAAGTGTGAGGTTCAGCACATGGGTAAGAGGAATCAAAAGGCGCATTACTGTCTAATTGGGGAGAGTGAGCAGATAAGTGAAGTTTAGAGAGATCTAGGTATTCTACTGCATGAATAACAAAACATTAGCAGGCAGGTGCAGTAAGATGATAGGAAGGTAAGTGGCACATCGGGCTTTATGGAAAAAGAGATAGCGTTTAGAAATAAAGAAGATTGCTGCCATTGTACAGTTGTTAAAGGGAGTCACACCTGGAGTGTCATGAACATTTTTGGTCCCCTTATCAAGGAAAGGATGTAGTAGCATTGGAGGCAATCCAAAGGAGATATAGCAGGCTGATTCCTGTTGAGGATTGACCTGTCAAGGTGGTCCAAACAGGTTGGGTTTGTATTATTTGCTGTTTTGAAATATGACGAAGGATCTTATTGAAACATCGAAGATTCTCAGGGGTCTCAGCAGGGTTGATGTTGAGGTCTTTTCACTTGCGGGAGAGTCGCAAATGATGCAATGTTGTCACAAGTCTGGTCATTTTAAACCAAGTTGTGTACAATTTTTTTGCAGACAGGAGATTGTATGTGGACTTCTTGCGCCCCCCCCCCCCAGTCCCCCAAGGGCTGTAGGGGGCACATACAAGTAGTCAGGCATATTTTAAATGCATTTTTGAAAGAGCTGAGAAATTCAGGAATTGAGGACTGTGGGAATCAGCGCAGAAAAGGAGCTAAGGCGTGGGGCTGGTCATCGGTGACCATGCTGAATGGAGGAGCGTTCTTGAGAAGTCAAGTGGCTCCCAGCTGCTCTGATTTCCTTATATTCTTGTACAAAACCCTGAGGATCACAAGGACCCCATCTCTGTTCTCCATCACTGAGCCACCACACCAGTCCAAAAGCCACCTGGAGACCACCCAATGGCTAGCTTGACATATTTAGCACACTATCTGTCTTGGTTAAGCAGGCCCTAATATCTTTAAGCAACTTTCCTGCTACCCGCAGCACTCTGAAGGTGCCTTAGGGGTCTAATGATGAATGGGTTTCTACGTTTGTGATTTAGATTACAGACTTCATGAATGGGCAATAATGAGGTCTTCATCCCTGCCAGAGATGGTGGAGATGCAGCAGAAGGCAGTGTTGGGTCTTTGGGTGTTAAGCCAAAAGTATAACTTGAATGTGATCGTTAGAGTAATGTGACAACTAATCCATCATTGATGAGATTATAGGGAGAGAGTTTTGCATTAAATCTAATGGGACTTCATAGACCTGGATGTTCCTCACCACCCAGGACGTGCCCCCTTCTCACTGCTACCATCGGGGAAGAGGTAAAGATAACACACTCAGCATTATATGAACAGTTTTCCCCCCCATGCCATGAGATTTCCGAATGGTCTATGAAACCATGTACAGTATTTTTGTACCATTTATGCATCTATCTATCTATTTATCTATTTATTTATGTGACTTACATCTTGCACTATATTGCTGCAATAAAACAGCAAGCAATTTATGCAAGCAAATTTCATGACATACGTCAGAGGTAATAAAACTGATTCTGGTGGGCAGTTCAGGAAGGAGCTTTGCTTCCTATTGTACCCAAGATGCAAGGCAACATCCTACTCAAATGTTCCATCTTCTTCTTCGGCTGTCCATCGATTTTGATGTTGACTGTGCTGAGAGTTTAGTCTCTGCAGCCACGTTTATGGGCCACAAGACCAGCACTGGATCAGCACTGTCTCCCACATCGGTCACATTTGTGATTTGACTGGTCTAGCACAGAGTGTCTGCGTTCATGACCTGCTTCATATTTCTTCTGCCTTTTCTCCTCGATAGCTGGGATTGACTTCTTGACAATGCAGCACCAACTTCTGTCCAAAGCACCTTTTTCCCAGGTGTTGACATTCATGCCAGTGCTCGAGCATATCTTTGCAGTGCAGCTTCTGACCACCATGCTTCAGAGCCTCAGGAGTCTGTAAGGGACAAGGAAGGGTTACAGACTCCCTTAGGAGATGGTGCTTCACGATCACTGTATTCTAGTTTTCTTCCTCCCATTAATCTTAGGAAAGGCTGTCCTATTACACTTGACTGTCACTAAGGTGTTTGTTTATGCAAGTGCTGGTCTGCCTCAGTGCTGCCACTGTTTGAAGCCCAGGAGATCTTCCTCTGAGATTGTGCTCTTAGACTTCTCTTGGTGTAAGTATTGTATGATTCTCAATGCACATTACTGTGTAAGCAGTAGGAAAACTGCCTCCCTGTTTAACAGCTTACGTAACTTCTGCAGTGCTGGATATGTCAAGTAGCCCCTTGTAACCTCTAAACTATGAACATCTGCCCAAATTTCAGCAGGCAGATGTTCTGCCAACGCCTGTAAGCATCTGATGGCTCATACAGTATCTTCCATCTGGGGAGACCCAGCACAAAGGATGTGGACAGAAGAGCATTCTTCCACGAGACAACTCATGGAGTCCAACTGAGCAGGAGAACTTATGCAGAATTGCCAGCTCCCTGCTGGAAATCCGGCTGCTAGGATATCTAGGGGTAGAGCATAGCTCCAGAGAGTTGAGAGGATAATGGGATAATTATTATCATTCATTATCATGTTCCTTAGTTGGGGTCTCTCTGTACCCAATGTCATATTCTGCACAATAGTGACTAGATCAGTGATTCACAAATATTTTTGAGTTATTGCCCCCTTGGCTTCCAGACCACATCCCCAGTGATCTCACTCCCTTTCCAGCCATTACATAACAACTGTAAATAATTTTGACTAATGATACATAATGAAAGTAAAAAAGGAACTTCAAATTCAAAGCAGTGACAAGTAATTGCAAAAGTTATTTAAATCTATTTAAAGCTATAAATAAAATTATTTCTTTAATTACAGTAAAAACAATTTTCATCAACAATTTTGACATTACATGAGTAGTTTAACTATTGACTACTTCATTGCCTTTTGTCTTTTCAATGAGATGGATGGGCTTGGTGCAGTGATTTCAGCTTCTCAACATCAGGCTGATTGTCACTCAGAAGGAGTCTCAGATCCCCACGATCAGTAATTTGCAGTCTGTTTCATTGCTTTGAAAGAAGTTGGGCGACTGCACTGAAATGGCATTCCAATAAGTATGCTAGAAGGTCAATAAAGAGCATCTTAACCTTTTTCCACAGTGCAGGATAGTATTCAGAGATTTATTTCTGCGACAAAATGACCTTTGCCTTCAGCTCAAGGTCATTTTGTGGTGAGATCAGTTCTTCTTCCATCCTTCCTGTTAATTCCCCATTTCAAGTGTTCAGGAATGGATAAGACCATCTCAAGCAGTTTCTTTTTTGAGAGCTATTTGACTTGTGTGTGCAACAGCAATATTCAAACTGTTAATCATTCTCAATACAGAGCTCTTGAAATAGTCAAGAACTGAGAGCATGGGTCTTGATTTTAGTTACTGCTGTGATAATAGTATTTAATGATTTGCCGATCACTTAGGTTTTCTGCAATAAGATATTTTAGTGAATTACACAGTGAATGGTAAATATGTTAGTTACAGCTGTTTTCAAGAAAGTAATAACCCCATGGTGGTGTCCTGTCATGTTGGTGAGTGGAATGTCCTCTTTATGAAAAATTGCTCAACAACCTGAAATATTGACCTCCCCCCCCATATCTGTTTCTGTGTAGCATCTACACCAGGACCTGCAGACCCAAAAACAGTAAGACTCCACCATTACTTTATTATTTCTTGTCAGTCACCTTATGTACTGTTGTGATGTACTAGTGTCTGATGTACTAGTGATGTACTGATGTACCTTATGTACTAGTGTCACTGTTAACTGGCAAACATATTTTGTAGCGCTTTCCGTTTCTGAAAGTTTTCTTGAAGTGACTGAAAATAAACCATGTTCTTGTTTGCTTTAGCAGAGTGTACTCTCTTTGAATGTTAAGGAGCCTGGATAGTCTCATTGCCTCATTTGAAAAAAAAATTCACAGAGCAGACCCATTGGCTTCTGATGAAGGGTCTCGGCCCGAAACGTCGACAGTGCTTCTCCCTACAGATGCTGCCTGGCCTGCTGTGTTCTACCAGCATTTTGTGTGTGTTGTTGTTTGAATTTCCAACATCTGCAGATTTTCTCATGTTTGCCCATTGGCTTCTGTTGATTGCTTGGTGCTGGTATAATTCCATATTTCAGATCCTCCACACTATACTGTCTGCAGTTCTTTTCCATTTAGTCTGCTTCTGCCATTTCCATTATGAATAGGCAAGCATGGTCAATCGCTTATTGTTTAGGTCCAACCTCATGCACGGCAATCGATAAAGAGGAACCTTATGACCACTCTACCTGAAGGTACGTTAAGTCAAGCAGTGATATCTTGGGTTGGCTATGGTCTAGAAAATTGTGGTCAAGACCATTCGAATGGACATATTCTAAACTTTACCCCAATGATCGTCGTACCCCAATTCAGAGGAGTTGCGTCACTGCATGATTAGAGTATGGGAATCATATTAGCTAACGCTGTACTACAGTAATGAACAGCAATAATGCTCGGCCTGGTCTTGGAAATAACACATTTCTTCAGCCCATATTTCTCATGATATGCCAAATACAGAAATATCACACTGCTTGTCAACAGGTATAACATGCTTTGAGCAAAGTTTAAGAGAATGCTTAGCAAATTATCATGTAAACATATAATCAATTATGAGACACTGAGGATCAAATGCTGGTAAGAAGCAATTTATCTCTTAATCTAAGACTCTGTTCTCTCTGCTGCTCCCCTTTCTACCGAGGGCTCCCCTCCACCCACTTAGAAACTTCCTCTGCCCCCATGGGGGCAATATCACCCACCCTTTTTGGGAACCACTGGACTAGAACTTTGCAGGTCTGGCAGGAATTTGGGAAATCCTGAGATTGTGGATGAATGAGGAGTCCAATAATGAAGCCCTCTCTGGTGATGCTGTTGGCACTGCGTGAAATGGGCTCTCTGAAAAGCTTGAAGCAATTGTTAAAAAATGCAGAGGCCCTGTGGTGGTTGGACGCAAAGTTTGCTGCAAGTGCTGGGAAAGAGGAGGAGGAACGTGGTGGGTGTTAATAGTTCAGGTGATTTGCGGACCACAGTGGAGACAGGCTGAAATCCCTGATCACATCTAAGCTGAGGGCACAGACTTCTTACAACGATTCTTACCCAGTATCCAACTGGCCTCACTGAACTTCTCCCAAACGTTCACTAGTTGCCCATTCTTTTTGCTTTCTCAGTAATGGGTCCTGTACCAATAGTCAATCTTCCAATAACCAATTGCCAAGTGTTTAAATAAAAATAGCAATGTCTGTTAACCAAGGTAATAAACACAAAAAAAAGCAATGAGCACCCTGGGGTTCATTTCTACAATGATCAAATGTGAAAAGGAAAAAATTGTATGCAGTTCACATGGGCTTTGTTAATGGCATTTGAAAAATGATGTATCATTTTGATGTCTCTGTGATAATAAAGTTATGCAAAAAGATGCAAAAATCTTTACAATAATTATATGAGAGCACAGACACTAAGAATAGGGGGGGAGGGGTTAAGATTACGACTGCCGGTAGGGTAATGGACTGATGCTCAGTATGAGATACACCGATGGGAATTAGGTTCACGTGTTCAGTGAGGGAGGTGCAGATGTTCCCTGAGAGAGGCATAGATCGGTACGTAGGGTGAGCAGAAGGTCAGGAGACTAAGCTTTCAAGAATGCATTCTTGAATTGATGGAAGTACTGGGGCAGGTTTTTTTTTACAGGGAGAATCATGTACTCATTAATAAACGCGCTTCTCTGTTATGTCTTTGCAGCACAGTTTGGTGCGATTGGGGAAGAAGAGAAAGCTAATGTGACCCATGCCTTCACTGGCAAACTGGCCTTGCACTGGCACGGAAGCTGGTTTTACAGGATCTCTGAGGGAACGCTTCAGTGCGTAGGGACTTCCCGTGCAGGACTGTGTCAGCTTTCCAGACTCAAAGCCAGTAGCGATGAGAATGAGGAGCAAATATGCAATTATTCTGTTTTTTGTTGTTGCTCTTGTGATCATTGAGAAAGAAAACAACATAATTTCCAGGTAAGCTACTTCTCCAAACAGTTGAGTTACTTGATGAAAATAAGCTTGTCTGGTCTGTCACTAACCATTTGATTTTGATGGTGCAGCTCTGGACAACTAACTCAATGTCTTTTACCCAATTATGGTGTGCGTGTGTGCCTTAACTCCTGGTGGAGTCATCAGGGCGCCGTCATGCACCAATCTTTTTCGTGATTGCTCATCGTATGGCTCGGGCATCTGAAACCTGGCGGAGCCCATTCCTCTCCAGGTTTTTGGAGCCGGCTGGATTCGAACTCCGGAGCCTTTGTTCCGAAGTCCGGTGCTGATGCCACTACGCCACCAGCCAGCCAACATGAATGGTGTTTAGGTGCAAATCATCCAATTACAGCCATGCTCAAATTGAGCTTCTTGTCATGTGCACGGGTATGGTGAAAGACTTCTTGTAGCATCAAAGGCATGTAGGTACAGACCAGACATAATTCATACATAAGATGATACCATATATTGTACTCCTGGCCTTCTCATGTGGCTTAGCCTCTACGCCTGGCAGAACTGTTTCTACTGACATCAGTGGCGTGGAGAGGGGAGACTTGCTGCTTGGGCAACTGCCGGTCTTCCATACAACCTTGCCCAGGCCTGCACCCTGGAGTGGACACAGACTTTCCAGGTGCAGATGCTTGGTCTCGTGAGATTAACAGATGCCATCACATCACATCACATTGAATAAAATAGACTGTGTAAAAGCAAGGCCTTAGTGCAAAAAGAAAAGGACACAAAGACCACCATGGTAGCACAAGCACTCATGGTAGTACTCAAGTGGCTGAATACTCTTCCCTGTTTCTGTATTAATTTACAAATAGAGATTATGCTGATTGCAGCCTGCAGTGAATCTATGGTACGTCTGTCTCCTTTTCCAGCCATAAATAGCATCTCCAGTTTAAGCAAATGCAGATAAATAGCTTGCATTTCCTTTCACTTCAGCAGGGTGAGGGAGAATGAAACTCATCAAATTTATGACAAAGAACTTGAAAACTTTTGCTTTAATAATTGTAGTTCACACTAACTGTGCTAAAGTGAAAGACAATATCAATTGTTAATCTCGTACAAATCTATTGAAACCTCAACTGTTTCTTTCCTTTAATAGATGCTCATGATTTCAAATTTTATCTCATTTAAATTCCTTAAGGAAGCAAAGCTAGGGATCATTTACAAATGCAATCCCAGTTCATGCCCAACTCCTTCTGTTAATAAGGCTGGACCAACAACCCATGTTGCCTGTTTCTGGGGAGAGCAGGGAGCTGTGAGTGTTCAGTCACTCCTCTTAATCCCAGCCTTGCGCAGATCTGTAGTATCAGAGAGCAAACATGTTTGCCACAGCGCTGAAGACCTGGTTTCCGTATCGACCTTGAGTGCTGTCATTGTGGAGTTTCTTGTGACCACGTGCATTTCGTCAAGTGCTCTCCTTTCTTCCCTCATCCCAGCAAGGTGCAAGTTGGTAGATCAACTGGCCCCTGTAAATTGTCCCTAGCATGGGGTTGAGTGGTAGAATCTGGGGGACACTGGTGAGAGTGAGGAAAGGGATTACTGTCAACATGGGATGGATTCAGTGGGCTGAAATGCTGTGTATCTCCACAAATAGACTCTTATTTGTTGTTCCCTCAGCTGCTGGGCACCGTGATGAAAGAATCCCTGTTTTGCAGGATGTGGATTCCTGTCCACAGGATAAGAAAAATAAAGGGATGTTATTTGTCTTGTAATTATTTTATATTAACATTTAAAATTATTTATTAATGTTTACAAGTTTTGAATTAGTTTTATTAATTTGAAATAATTTACATCTATTGCAGTCTCTAAGTAGCAGATAATTCACTTCTGCATGAATCCCCATTTTAAGAGGGGACAGTGTTCTGCCCCACAATTTGCATTCTATCAAAACCTTGCCAAAGCCTTTCAGGATGTGGTCTCAGTATAATGCTCTCCAGAGTTCCCTTTCTGCTGGTGCCTCATGAGACCTGATGTGTCCCATGTGCAATGTCATATCAATTAGTCTTTCTAAAGAAGATCTGCATTTTCTGGAGTTTAAAGAAATGATGAATGACTGTATTTAAACATACAAGATGTAGAAGAAGGCAAAATGATTTCTTGAGATGCATCCACCAGGGGATGAGTTTCAAATGAAGGACCTAGCTAAAAGTTCAGGGGGTGAACATTCAGAACTTGGCTGTGCAGAATGATGAATGTCTGGATTTATCTTCCCCAGAGGAGGCTAGATATTTGTGAGTATGTAAAGTGAAAGAAGTTAACTTTTTCATGACCATAGGGTGTTGGCACAAAAGATTTCATAAGACCTGGGGCAGTTCAGCCATGATCATATTGAATGGTGGGGTAAGTTTGATGGGGTGAGTAGTCTACTGCTGTAGCTATATGTTCTGTTATTGTTAATTACATCCGGCTCAGTGCGAGAAGTATGGGCAGTGATTTCAGGAAGCAGTTTGGGTGCATGGCAGTTCCACTCCTTGTTCTTTCACTAAATCCTGCCTAGATTTCTATTTATAAATCCCAAACAGTTGATGTGTTCTATTTGTATATTTCCTTAATAAATAAACTGAGGTTTGGCTGTTACCAACAAGCTCAGCATTGATTGTGCAAATAAACTGTGATAGATGAACAGTTCCTTAAATTGTAGAAAGGGTTAACTAACCCTCATACTCCAGAGGTTGTGTTGAGAGAATAAGGATCTGGCCCTGAGATAATGAAGGGAGATGTATAGTTACAGGGTACCTTGAATCCACTGGAGTTCCAAAGCACCTTCTGTAGTTGTCCAGGGTGACAGTATCTTGGCAGGCCAGGCAGCACATATGGAAAAGGGTCCTCATGAAGGTTCTCGGCCTGAAACATCAACTGTTCTCTTTTCCATAGATGCTGTCTGGCCTGCTGAGTTCCTCCAGCATTATTTGCGTGTGTTGCTTGGATTTCCAACATCAACAGATTTTCTCTTGTTTGTAATATTCAATTGTGCTTTTTTTTTTGCATTGGTTGTGGAAGGGTATAGTCTGTGAGGAAATGAAATATGTGCTACCATATACCAAACTTGTGATGTGTTCTGGTATCCATAGAGTACAGGCTGTTTCATTGCAGGTCCAAATGGAAGGTCTTGGCTCAAAATGCTTACGTTTGTTCTCCTCCATATATGCTGCTTGTCCCGCTGAGTTCCACTAGCATTTCGTGTGTGTGTGTTGCTTCAGTGCAGGTGCTGATTAGCTGTGAACCAGTATGGGAGCCATGGTAGAGACTGACCTCTCACCCTGTCGATGTGACCTCCTTTGTTTCCTGGTTCCACCTTTTCACACTGTGTTGGGATTTGATCTCATTTTGGTTAGTTGCTGCACCAGAAACATATTCTAATGCTATTATGCTGCCAGATATCCATCCAGCAGCGAGTGAAACTGGTGTTATAAATAATAATTAATCCTGATTGATTTACAGTTCTTTAGCATAAACAAACTGATACATTTTCAGTGTAATAATGCACGGACACATCCTATTTATAATATGGATTTATTGCGTAAATGTAAAAATTTGTTTATTCTCCTCAGCCATCAGTTGGCTGTAATTGGAACATCAGTCTGTTGACAATCTGTTCTATGTAGATGTTGATCCATTGACAGATCCCACTGATAAGATGGAATCATTAATAGATTCTGTGTATAATGCCCATCCATTGCTGGCCCCATTTATGATATCTATACTTTGACAAATTGTTTATATTAATAGTAATTCATAGTGTCTATCTAGCAATAGCCTCTCTTTATAATTTTGATCTGTTGGTAAAATTGTAATGCCGATTTCTGATATGTTTTCCTTATTTTCTTCTAACATCCACCGACTAAATCTAAAGTCTGGATTAACTGAAGATAATTCTATTAATATGTTACCTTCTTTCTCTTCAGGGTATCAGACAAGTTTACGCTGAAATTACCTCACATGGAATTGGTGGGGCCAAACAATACAATTTCAGCCAGAGCCTTGACTGAGAACAACTCCCTTCTCTCGAGCTCAAACATTGCTCTCTGGCAGCTGCTGAAAGCACAGAGAAACTGCTCATCATTGCAGGCTGTGCCGAGAAGGGAGGAAAGAAAGGATTTGGTGGAGAGGAAACACTTGCTGTTGATGGCGACGACAAGGACAGGCTCTTCGTTTGTTGGTGAATTCTTCAACCAGAACAACAATATATTCTACCTGTTTGAACCACTGTGGCATGTGGAGAAGACAGTTACATTTGAACCAGGTGGAATGAATGGTGTGGCCACGTCCATCATATATCGCGACGTGGTGCAGCAGTTAATGCTGTGTGATCTGTATGCATTAGAAAGTTTCCTGTTCCCAATGCCTGACCGTCATATTACAGGCTTCCTGTTCCGGCGAGGCTCAAGCAAGTCCTTGTGCGAGGGAGCGGTCTGCACTCCGGCCAAAAGAGGGGGGACGGAGAGGTTTCCCTGTCGTTTGCGTCACTGCGGGCTCCTCAACATGACCTTGGCCGCTCAGGCATGCCTCCAGAAGCAGCACGTGGCCATGAAGACTGTTCGGCTAAGGCAGCTGGAGTTTCTTCGGCCGCTGGTGGAGGACCTTAGGATTAACCTTAGGATCATTCAGCTGGTGAGGGATCCCAGGGCTGTGCTGGCTTCTCGGATGGTGGCCTTCCCCAGTAAGTATGAAGCGTGGAAGAAATGGGCCAATGAAGGAGAAGTGCCTGATGATGAGGAGGTGAGTAAACTCCGAGGGAACTGCGAGAACCTCCGTGCCTCAGCACAGCTTGGTATCAGCCAACCACCTTGGCTCAAGGATCGCTTCATGTTGATGCGCTATGAGGACATTGCTCTAGAACCCTTGAAGAGAGCACAGGAGATGTACCGCTTTGCTGGCATTCCCTTCACACCTGAGGTCAAGAAGTGGATTTACGAAAACACCCAAGCTTCCAAGGCCAGTGACAATGTTTACTCAACGCACAAAAACTCTTCAGAGCAGTTCGAGAAATGGCGACTCGGTCTGCCATTCAAGATTGCCAGAGTTGTCCAACAAGTGTGTGAGCCAGCGATGAAATTGTTTGGCTACAAGTTTGTCAAAGACGCAGCAACACTTGCCAACAGATCCGCCAGCCTGCTTGAGAACAGAAACTTCCGAATAACCTAATTTAGGGAGAAGTTTTGATTGTCTTCCAGTCACTGAAGGAATACAGTTTATTGTCAGAGATAAAGCTTGAAGGTTCTTGGACCTTCTTCAGAAGCGTTAAGTAAATTTAACATCTCCTGGATGGATGTGCAATGGCCTTATTAGGCACGACAAGGACACAGCAGTTGCCTGAGTACAGATAATAATGGAAACACATATATTATGCACACACATGAGGGATTTATTTATTAAAGGAAAGATTATTTTTATGACTTGATTTTATAAAGATTTAGCATGGTGTTGAGGCTAGATGGGGTGACAGGGTTACAAATGATCTTAATCCTATTTTTACTGAATTTAGACATTAGGGTTAAAAATCAAATTATAGGGGATGTGAATTTATTTTTGATTTTAAATTATAGAAATTCTTTTTATAGAATTTCAGGGCTTATTTTTCACCCAATTTTAGAGATACCTTTAGGACAAATATTATATTTTTGACTAGATATTGAGCCTAAATTTGAAGGGGGAATGAATGTGATGGCTAGATAAATGCTCAAAGTTTTAGAGATGTATTGTAGACATTTGGTGTAAAGCAATACTTTTGTTAGTGGAATTAAGAGATTTGGTTCCTTCTTTATTTCCATCTCTTGAATAACTTCTCTTAGATCTTTTACTCAAATTGACAAGCTATTGTAATCTATGCAGAGGAGCTTATGCTGGTCCAAGAAGGCATTTTGGTTACTTACAATCCCATTTCATTCTCAAGACTTCAGTTAGGTTTATAGTGGATTAAATGCAGATGACTACACCCCATAGGTCAAGAGCAAGTGCTAGAAGACATACTGTTGAAGTAAAATGACTCTAGAGACCAGACTTCACGTGGTGATACCTTTATTCACATTGATATCATGGAAAGCCTGTAGTTACAGAACAATTTCGGCATATATCATACTGATGAATAAGCATATATATATGACCCGGAGCAAGAAATTTTTAAGCATAGAATAGACAAGTGACTAAATCACATGAGTGTGTGTTCCTCTCTATGGCCATCTACACTCAGAGCCTGAATCCTGATTCTGAAAGACTTGTCTGCCGTCTGCAGGTCTAAGTTTAGGACATTGGTTTATGAAAGTTCATTGGGCTCCAACGTTCAAATTGAAAAATGCAAGTTAGCTACTTAGTTCATTAACCTTTTTGCTTACCCTTCTTTCACACCTATGCAAGGCGACAGGCATCACCCACAACCTTCCAAAACCAATCCTAAATGTTACTGGAATAAGTGTTCTGTCCTGAACAACTGTTAAAGATCCAAGTTTCTGGCTGAAGTTCCTAAGAATGTTAATAATTGGGAATAACCTTCACCCATCTAGAAACCGACTGCAACAAGAATAAAGCTGATTCACACTCTGCCAGATGAATGGGTCATTTACAAACAAAACAATCATTTCACCCAGTCCCATGGTATCTTTTCCAGCGTTAGGCTAATAGTACACACCACCCACCACGCCAAAGGAAGACTACTTATTCGGGCAGTTCTACATTGAATCTTGGAGTAAAGAGCCCTGACTACAATGTCTTTGTAATCTGTTCCCTCTGGTATTTTAGCACGGTGTGGATGTTTTGTAGTGTGTGCACAGGCAATGGTTATAATGGTGTTTGTACATCTTGGGAGCATCCACTGGAACATAGAGATCTGGAATCTGGAAGAGTGCTGGGAGAAATTTGGATACTGTTTATCTGCTATAAATTCTATTGTCACTTGGTCAATTAATACTCCTTTTGAAGTTCTTTTAGATTCTGGACTTGAGGGAACTCTTGCATTCTGGTCCTGCTTTAGTGAACAGCAATAATTCAGGCACCAAAATGCTGCATTAACCAGCTCATTTGCATGGTTGTTCTTTCTGGCATCTAAGGTTCTCTAAGAGAATCATGCCATCGTATTTTAGCTGACCACATCCATGGAATTTAGTTAACAGTGCACAGCACGGCCACATTGCATGTCTGCAGCAGAGTCATCTTGACTGATGGATGGGCTTTGGACAGTCAGATTTTCTGCCTTAGGAGTCACATCAAAGATTGGCAAAACCTGTGGGAGAGCAACAGGGTGGTCTTGGGTCAAGAAATGCACATGATTGAGGCCTTTGTGTTCGTTCTTGGACCAGTCAAGTAAGCAGCTTAGCACAAGGCTTTGCCAGTTACAAGCTGTGTTTGTCACTTAGTTCTCAAATGGTAACGATTTAATCCCAAACCCATCCATAGTCTTGCCACAGCACTGTGTGAGTGCTTCAAAGTTGTGTTTTTATCATGCTTTGATTTGACATCGCAGAGTCTCTAACTCTGACCTCTGACCTGCTGAAGACTCCTGAGCCTGGCTGAAGCTGTGGGATGCTTAGGCTAAAGATCAAATACTTGATCTTTACTTCATCTTGTTTAATGATTAATTTTTTGGCAACATGAAGGAACTAGTCAGCTCTTGGTCTCTCTTGGTTATTTCATTTGACAAATAGGTCAAACTAACCTGCAAGTCACTGCAACGCAGGTGTGAACAGGAGTCTTGGCTATTAAATGTGCAAGTCAGATCCATTCTAGCTGTGAGAACACACATAATTTTACCTCATGTCTGCCCGATATCTGATTTCTTCGCAGGATATCGGGGAGTTGCTCTGCAGCTGGCTTGCAGAGAGTTGATCATTGAATACACAAATTATGGATGTACTGTAGGTCGGAGTATGTCTCTGATAATTGTGTTTCATTTTACTGTAACCATGGTTGGGAATATCTCTGTAAGGTGGCTGACATGTCATTAAATATTCTTATTACATGGCAGTGCCTTGCTCTGTGCTGGCATTTTGTCCTATTAAATACTCACACTCTTGGACACTACTGGTCTTAGATTTCCAATTATCAGTTAACTCAGAGGACCTTATGGGTTAATTGATGACATAAAGTAATGTACATACCTAAGGCTAGAAGAAGCCTTATGAGAAATATTAAGGTCATGAGTTTCATCTCCAAAGCCATGCCCTTCAAACTGAAATCATAGTTAGTCTCTTGACCCAAAATATTGACTATCCAATTCAATCCATGGATTTTGCCCGACCCACTAAATTTCTCCAGACTTCCCTTGTTGTTTCAAATTCCAGCTTCTGCTGTCTCCTGTGTTTCCATTGCTATAGAATCTAGGGGTGATTTGAGGGTGGTGGTCGGCATTTTTTATTAAAATCAAAACTGCAGAAACAAGAATGGAGCCACTCACTGTTTGGTTATCTGCAGAATTGCACTATTAAATTAAATGCCAAACTGTTTCTAGAAACATAGAAATAACTGAATCATAAGAGCCATTTGGCCCTTTGCTACTATACTCTCTGTCAATGCAATCATTGATCCATTGCCTCAGAATATCACCGCTCTTCCCATTTAATCCCTTTTACCTTGTGCGTCCTGAATGCTTTACATTACTGTCATTCCTTTTCCCGTCCCTTCATGTACTTCCATCGGCTTCTTACCAACATGCTCAACAAATTTTGTCTCCTATCTCCTACTCTGTCTGTTCCTACCATCTCTCCCTTATCTGGTTCCATTCATATCTTATTCTCTTATCAGAATCCACCATTGCAGCTTTTTGTTGTCTCCACATAAAACTTACTGGCCATTGTCACTATTTCCAACCCTCTCTCCTTCAACAATCTACATCTGCCTATCAATGCACTTTTGGTCACCCTATTATAGGCAAGATGTTATTGAGCTGGAAAAGCTGTAGAAGTTTTAAAAGGATCTTGCCAGGACTTGAAGGATTGTGTTTTGGGAGAGATTGCATTGGCTAAGATTATTTTCCTTGCTTGCATGACATATTGAGAGCTAATCTTATAGAGGTGTATAAAATCATGAGAGGCACAGATTAATTGCTCCCAGCTGTTTAGTAAATGAGGTAATGGAAAAAGACATCACAAATTCTGCTTATAACCGTTGTAATGCGTGCAGTCTTTTTCCCTGTGATGGGGAATCACAGTTGAGAGGGCATATGTTTAAGCTGAAAGGAGAAAGAGTCAATAGGAGATTGAGGGTTAACTTTTTTTATACAGTGGGTGGTCTGCGGAGTGGGAGATTGCAGAGTGAGTTGGACATAGTTCCCTGTGGAACTAATGTGGCAGTGTTAAAAAGCAAGTGAGTCCAGTTGGATCTTCTCTATGGAGCAGGAGATTGTTTGGATTAACGTAACTTAGCAAGGGCCAATAAAATGAAGTGAGGTTTAAGTGGAGTGGCCGTTGTATGACTGCACAGTGTCAGAGTGGTCAGGCTTTGGGTGAGAACAGGCACAGGATATAAGCTTGAGAAGTTAGTGGTATAACAAGTGTAAGCAGGATGGTAGTTCAGTCAATAGAATGCTCCTCCTATGAACTGTGGGATTTCAGGGCCCTTCTCTAATGACTACATCAGCAGGAAATGCACCCAACTATAGCTCCTACTGGCAATGTCAAGGAAGTGGAGCTGCAGCTGGATGTATTCGGCTATCTGGGATGCTGAAAACTTCATAGATGAGACTTTTACTGAGGTGGTAACACCCAGAGTGCAGGCTTCAGATAGTAAATGGGTGACCACCAGGAGACTAAGCAGTCATTACAGGGTGCCTCTGTGGCCATTCCCCTCAGCAGTGTATACATTTTTGGATAATATTGGGGGGGGGGGGGGGAAGATGACCTATCAGGGCACAGCAGCAGCAGCTAGGCCAGTGGCATTGTGACTGCGTCTGACATTCAGTAGGAAAGGGTAAAGTCAAGCAAAGGGATAGTGATAAGAGACTCGTAGGGATATGGACTGCAGATTCGGTGGCCATGAGAAAGAAGCCAGGATGGTGTGTTGCCTCCCAGGTGTGAGCACCCTAGTTGACTCGGATGGCTGCAGAAGATTTTCAAGACGGAGGGTGAGAAGCCAGAGGTTGTGGTGCACATCGGCACTAATGACATAGCTAGAAAGGGAGGAGAGGTCCTGCACAGTGAGTTCAGGGAGTTACAGAAGAGCTTGAAGAGCAGGCAGGACCTTTGAGGTAGTAATACCTGGTTTACTCCCGTATCGCATGCTAGACAGGGCAGGAGTAGATACAGATAAATGGGTGGCTGAGGGAGTTCTGCATTGGGCAAGGTTTCAGATTTCTGGATCATTGGGATCTCCTGGAGAGGATATGACCTGTATAAAAAAAGACTGATTACACCTGAACCTGAATGGGGCCAAAAAAACTTGCTGGTAGGTTTGCTAGAGCTGTTAGGAGGGTTTAAACTAAGTTGGGAGGGATATGGGAACCAGAGTGATAGGGCTGAGGATAAGGCAATTGATATACAAGTTGATACAGTGTATTGTGGGACAGTGAGGATGGACAGGCAGAAGAAAGGGCAAAATTGTAGTCAGTGGGATGAATTGAAGAGTAACATGGAGGCAAAACCAAAGAGGGTGATGAATACAGGACTGAAGATGTTATTTGAATGCATTCTGTATACAGAATATGCTACAGGATTTTGTAGTGCAGTTAGAGAGTGGCAGATATGATCTGGGCATCCCTGAGTTGTGACTGAAAGGAGATCATACTTGGGAGCTTATTATCCAAGGATACACATTGTATCAAAAGGACAGGCAGGTAGCTAGAGGTGCAAGGTGGTTCTGATGGTAAAAAAAATGAAAACAAATCCTTGGAAAGAGGTGACTTAGGATTAGAAGATGTAGAGTCCTTATTGGAAGAGTTAAGAAACTGCAAGGGTAAAACAACTCTGATGGGAGTTATATACAGGCCCCCAAGCTTTCACCATGATGTGGGATATATGTAAATTTCAATGGGAAGTAGAAATAGAAAAGGCATGTAATAAAGGCAATGTTATAATAGTTGTAACACTTACCCAACAGGCTGGTATATGTCCAGGGGAAAAGGAAATCCAGCCACTCACCAACCCCGCCTCCCGTACACGCAGGTTCTGTGAGAATCAAGTTTATGCCGCGTCGCACACACAATATCAAACTCACACCAGATACCGTTATGGAATATACTTTATTGAAAAGATGAAATATTTATTTACTTAGCGCTGCAGTGCAGAGTAGGCCCTTGTGGGATCATTTACAACAACCAGTTAACCTATATGGTATGTCTTTGGACTGGCAGGAAACCAGAGCACCTGGGCATAACCCACATGTTCCACAGAGAGGACGTACAGACAACTCGCAGAAGACACTGTGACTGAACTCCAAACTCCAGCTGTAATAGGGTCTGCTAACTGTTACACTACCATGGCACCCATGAAAATAAGCTAGCCAAAAATATCAGAGGATACCAGAAGTTTTTTTTCAGATATATAAAAAGTAATAGGTGAGAGTGGATATTGGGCCACTGGAAAATGACACTGGAATGGTTGTAATGGGGACAACGTAATGCCAGATGAACTTATTAAGCATCAGTCTTCACTGTGGGAGACCCTAGCAGTATGCTGGAAATTCAAGAACATCAGAAAAAGTAAGTTTAATTGCAGTTACTAAAGAGAAGTAGTTTAGGAAGCTGAAAGGTCTGAAGGTAGGTAGGTCACCTGGACCAGATGGAAAGAAGTAGCTGAAGAGATTGTGGTGGCATTAGTGATGATCTTTCAAGAATTATTGGGTTCTGGAATTATTGCAGAGGACTGGAAAATTGAAAATGGCACTCCACTGTTTAAGAAGGGAGGGAGGCAGAACAAAGGAAATTGTAGGTCAGTAGGCCTAATTTCAGTGGTTGGGAAGATGTTGCTGTAAAGAGAGAAGTTTTAGGGATGCAGTTAAACTGTCAGGAAGGGCAGGCAGATGATAGGACAAAATTGAAGCCAGTAGGATGATTATCAGTTCATTACAGATGCAGAATCAAAAAGGGTAGCAAATAGAGTACTCAAAGTGTTAGATCTCTCAATGCACGGAGTATAAGAAATAAGGTGGAGGATCTTGTTACATATTTACAGGTTGTCAGGTATGATGTTGTAGCCATCACTGAATCATGGCTGAAGGATGGTTGTGGTTGGGAGCTGAATGTCCAAGGTTACACAATGTATCAGAGGGATAGGAAGGTAGGCAGGGGGGCTCTGCTGGTAAAGAATGTAATCAAATCATTAGAAAGATGTGACATAGGATTGGAAGAAGTCCTTGTGGGTTGAGTTAAGAAACTGCAAGGGTAAAAGGATCCTGATGGCTGTTACATACTGGCCTATACAGTAGCTTGGATGTGGACCACAGATTACAATGGGAATTATCGTCATGGGAGATTTTAACAAGCAGGTAGATTGGGAAAATCAGGTTGCTAATGGATCTCAAGAGAGTGAACTTGTTGAATCCTTAAGAGATGGCTTTTTAGAGTACAGGCAGTCCCTGAGTTACAAACATATGACTTATGGACAACTCATACTTACGAACCAAGAAAGGAGAAAGCCGTCCGCCATTTCATGACGCTGCCTGCCATTTTAAGTCGTTGCCGTTGTCACTGTGTTTAGTGTTTAACTTTGTATTTGGCTTAAATTGTTCTTAGTAAGATTGACCCTGACCTTGCCCCCCCCCCCCTCCGTTCCGGTCGGCTGGTGGTGCAGTGAGATCAGCCCCAGGCTGGAGAACGGAGGTTCACGAGTTCGATCCATTGACAGACCGCTCCCGTGCCAGGTTGTTGTCGATCCAGTGTCTCCCATACCATCCGTGCCAGGTTGATTTTGAGCTCGCAACTTGTCTGCTTAAAAAAAAACACAGCCACCTCCAGTTTAAATTCCCACGCGCAATATTGTGGAGGATCAAATACCCAAACCCAGCACAGCCCCCACTTGTCCCATTTGGCCTGTTGCAGTGCGGTGGTCATTAGGACCCAGCGGACCTCGGGAACCGGCACAGCTCGGGACCCACCGCCCACAGTGTTTCCGTTCCATTGATGGTGTGCGGTGGTCCTTAGGACCCAGCGGACCTCAGGAGCCGGCGGAGGTCAGGACTCGACGCCCGCAGTGTTTCTGTTCCATTGACGGGAAGCAATCGTGATTGAAAATAAAGTGGAAATAATAAAGCATTTGGAAAGAGGTGAAACACCATCGGTCATTGGAAAAACATTAGGCTACAGTCGGTCAACGATCTGAACTATTTTAAAGGATAAAGGATAAAGTGAGAGTAATGGAGCATTGGAAAGGCTCTGCCCTGATGAAAGCTACAATTATTACTAAGCAACGCAGTGGTTTAATTATTGGAATACATACGTTTCTTAAGTGTTTTATATACATAGAAAGGTAAAATATGTGCTACATACTAAGACAAACGTTTGACTGACGCTAAATAATACTGGATGTACTTGTTCCGACGTACGTACAAATCCGACTTAAAGACGGACTCAGGAACGGAACTTGTACATAACCCGGGGACTGCCTGTAGTTTATTGTTGAATCTACTAGGGGATCAGCTGTACTGGATGCATGTTATGTAATGAGCCAGAGACAATTTGGGAGCATAAGGTAAAAAGAGCCCTTAGAAGGCAGTGATCACAATATGATTGAGTTCAACTTGAAATTTGATAGGGAGAAAGTAAAGTCGGACATAGCTGTACTTAAGTGGAGTAAAGGAAATTACAGTGGTATGAGAGAGGAGTTGGCCAAAGTAAATTGGAAGGAGGTGCTGCGAGGGATGAAAGCATATCTTAACTTAAACTTAAACTTAACTTAAACTTAAACTAAGATATAACTTAAAGTTATATCTTCATTTGCAATAATGCCAAACAAGGCAGTAAGGGGATTTGGATCAAATTGGACCCTAAAAAGTTGTGAGAAGGTATGGAACACTGCCCGCCAAAACTTTGCAATTTTAGGGCAAAATTAAAACATGAATTAAAGAAGCATCAGCAGAGTTGCATTTATTACAAAGTGGAGAAACATTCGGATAAAAACTGGACAGCTTCTGTTTAGAAATGTAAGCTCTATGAACCACTTTAAATTGTAGAAGAGAATGACGAGCACAGAAAGATGATTTATTAACCCGTTTAAGAATTTTATTCCATCTATCATCTGAAATCTGACAATTTAGGTCATCCTCCCAAGCTTTTTTTTATTTTATCTAAAAAGTCTTGTCTAGAATCAATCAACCAGTTATAGATACCGGTAATAGAAACATTAACAAAAGGTTTTAAATTTAAAAGATCGTCCAGTAAATTTTTATCAGGACCTATAGGAAAAGTAGTTAATTGGAAACATAAGAAATCTCTAATTTGAAGGTATCTGTAAAAATGTGTTTTTGGGAGTGCAAATTTAGTTGACAATTGGTCAAATGAAGCAAGAGATCCTGAGATAAACAGGTCCCAAAAACACTTAATATCTAATTCATCCCAGTCCTTAAAGACTTTGTCAGTCATGGAAGGGACAAAAAAATAATTAAGGAGAATGGGAGATGATAATGAAAAATTCACTAAACCAAAAATTTTCCTAAATTGAGACTAAATCCTTAAAGTTTGCTTAACAATTATTTTATCTGTTATTTTATTTGCTGAAAAAGAAGAGTATGATCCAAGAAGAGAGACAATAGAGGATTTTTTTACTTCTAAGGAGACCCATGATGGGCAATCTTTACAATAAATTTAATAGGACCAGAAAATAATATTCCTTATATTGGCAGCCCAATAGTAAAACCTAAAATTGGGTAGGGCTAATCCACTCATCTCTTTATTTCTTTGTAGGTAAACTTTACTTAAATGAGCTTGTTTATTATTCCAAATATAAGATGTTAAAATTGAATCTAAAGAATCAAAGTAGGTCTTAGGAATAAAAATAGGTAAGGCCTGAAAAATATAAAAATTTAGGAAGAATCTTCATTTTAATTGAATTTATTCAGCCAATTAGGGATAAAGAAAGAGGAGACCATTTAGAAAGCGTCTTTTTCACATAATTCAATAAGGAGTTTAGGTTTTCTTTAAATAAGTTCTTGAAATTTTTAGTAATTGTTACACCTAGATATGTAAATTGACTTGTAACAACTTGGAACGGAAATTTGGCATTTGATGACATTAGGTCATTTAAAGCAAATAGAACTTTAATGAACTTTTATGTAAGTTCAGCTTATATCCTGAAAAAGAACTAAACTTGGAAATTAACGAAAGAACCAAAAGTAAAGAAGTTTCAGTGTTAGAGATAAAAAGTAAAATATCATCGGCGTATAACAAAATTTATACCTTCCCTTAGTATACCAGAAATGTCCTTAGATTCTCGAAATGCTATTGCTAAGGGTTCTATAGCTAAAGCAAAAAGTAAAGGACTAAGAGGGCAACCTTGTCTAGTTTCCCACTGTAATTCAAAGGGCTTAGAAATGTTCTTCATACAGGCCAATTTCTTTATTAAATGTTGTTGCAAAAATTTTATCCAAAACCTCAGCTCGAAGACTTGAAAATATTTTACCATCTATTATATCACATGACCAGACAGGATTTATTAAAAATCATTACTCACATTTTAATATATGTCAGTTATTGAATGTGATATATTCACCATCCAAAAAAGTATCAGAGTGTATATTATCCTTAGATGCAGAAAAAGCCTTCGATAGGATTGAGTGGAATTATCTTTTTAAGACCTTAGAGAAGTTTAATTTTGGGCCTAATTTATTCGTTGAGTTAAATTAATTTACTTGTCTCCTACCGCTCAGGTTATTACTAACTCTTAAATTTCTAAGCCCTTTAAATTACAGCGAGCAGCAATGGCTTGACTTTCTGGGAAAAATGAGAATGGTGCAGGATAGATGTATTCCAAAAACAGAAATACTCATATTACAAAATAGTGCAACTGTGGCTGTCAACATTTCAATAGGTTTTAATAGGTACATTTAATATCAAAAGAAATGTACACAATATCACATCCTGAAATTCTTTTTCTTCACAACATCCATGAGGAATGCCCCAAAGAATGAATGTTAAATGTTAGTACCCTGAAGATGCAAAAGAAGGAGTCACCGTTAGGTGCCATCATCCTCCTAAGCAAGGGAGGTAAAAGCTAATATAAAAGCAAAAGAGAGGCATACAATAAAGAAACATTGAGCGGGAAGAGAAAGGATTGGAACACTTTTTAAACCTACAGAAAGCACTAAAAGAATCATTAGGAGGAAAAGACAAAGTATGAAAGCAAGCCAGCAAATAATATCCAGGTGGATAGAAAAACCTTTTTTCAAGTACAGAAAAAATAAAAGATGACAGTGGATATAGGACCTCTAGAAAATGAGGCCAGAGAACTAATAATGGGGGACAGGGAGATGGCATCAGTCTTCACTGTGGAAGACACTTTCAGTGTGCCAGATGTTGAAGGATATGAGGGAACAGAAGTGAGTTCAGTTACTATTACAAGGGAGAAGGTGCTCAAAAAATTGAAAGACCTGAAGGTGCATAAGTCACCTGGAGCAGATGAACTGCACCCTAGGATTCTGAATGAGGTAGTGGCAGAGATAGTGAAGTCATTAGTAATGAACTTTAAAGAATCATTGGACTCTGGCATAGCGCCAGAGGACTGGAAAATTGCAAATGTCACACCACTCTTTAAGAAAGAAAAGAGGCAGCAGAAAGGAAAATATAGACAGATTAGCCTGAACTCAATGGTTGGGAAGATGTTGATGTCAATTATTAAGGATGAGGTTATGGAGTACTTGGTGACACAGGACAAGATAGGACAAAGTCAATATGGTTTCCTCAAGGGAAATGTTGCCTGATGAACTTGCTGGAATTCTTTGAGAAGATTACAAGTAGGATAGATAAAGGGAATTAGTGGATGTTGTTTATTTGGATTTTCAGAAGGTCTTTGACAAGGTGCCACACAAGCCTGCTTACCAAGTTAAGAGCGCATGGTATTACAGGAGATTTATTAGCATGGCTAGAGCAGTGGCTGATTGGTAGGGTGTAGTGAATTGGAATAAATGGATATTTTTCTGGTTGGCTGCCAGTGACTAGTGGTTTTCTGCAGGGTCTATATTGAGACTACTTCTTTTCACGTTTTACATTAATGATTTGGATGTGGAATTAATGGCTTTTGACCCAAGTTTGCAGACAATACAAAGTTAGAGGGGCAAGTACTGTTGAGGAAGAAGGGGTTCTGCAGAAGGTCTTGGACAGATTAAGAATATTATTAAAGAAGTAACAGATGGAATATAGTGTAGAGAGCTACATTGTCATGCACTTTGGTAGAAGGAATAAAGGCATAGATTAATGGGAAGAAGTTTAAGAACCAGAAGTACAAATGACTTGGGAGTCTTTGTGCAGGATTTCCTAAAGGTTAATGTGCAGGTTGATTCAATGGTAAGCAAGGCAAAGGCAATGTTAGCATTTATTACAAGAGGACTAGACTATAAGAACAAGGATGTGCTGTTGAGGCTTTATAAGGCCTTGATTGGACCACACAGAGAATTGTGTGCAACTTTGGGCCCCTTATCTAAGAAAAACAGTTTGGGCTCCTTGCTCACCCCTACCCCTCATCCCTTTGCTTCCACAGATGCTACATGACCTACTGGATTCTTCCACCATCTGTTTCTTAAGTGAAGATTTTAGCATCTGCATTATCTTGTGTCTGCTTGTCCATTCTGTCCACATGTTGTATTTCATCAGAATGGTAGCAGGCTGGATGTGAATTAATATTCTGCAGACTGCCGACACAAAGTGGTGACTGATAGCCACATGGATATTGTTGGATTTGAAATAGAGTTGTAGCTTTCCAGCTTTGTTTCTCTCTACTCTGCTCTCATTTGTCTCCTTCCATTTACTCCTCCAGGCAGATCAATTGCACCTATAAGTATTTGTCACACTCCTTCAATTAGCACCACCATCTGTTTTTATCCAGTTTCTCATTATCTCATTCCTATCTCATTCCTATAAGAGGTGGTTTCTTTGTTTCCCTGTACACATGCCCCCCTCACCCTCACCCACCTCTCTGAAACTTAAAAACAAAATTGATTTCTAGCACTTCATAGATCTGATGAAATGTTAACTTGGTTTCTCTGCAGAAGCTGCCTAACCTGCTGAGCATATCCATCATTTCTGATTTTCTTTCAGAACTTTACCATTTGCTGATTTTTTTTTGTTGTGAAGAATTTGTACCAAAGAAGACTGGAAACTTAACAAGACTGTTATCTCTGACACACTTTCTTCCTATAATCACATGAGTTTCCTCCCGTTTCCTTCTACATTCCAATCATGTGCAGGGTGGTAGGTTAATTGGTCACTGTAAATTCTCCACCATGTAGGTGAGTAGCAGCTAAAGAGGTTGAGGGTTATGTGGAGAGAATAAAATGGGATTTATGAGGGATTGGCATAAATAGTCGTTTGATTATTGGGGTGGTCTCATTGTGCTAAAGCGAACATGCTGTACCTCTCTCTGACTCCTCAAATCAATGTGACTGGGTGAGTGTGTCCATCATTTTCTGTTTTTCTTTCAGATTTCCAGGTTCTACAGATTTTTTTGTGAAGAATTTGCACTTAAGAAGACTGAGAACTTAAAAAGACTATCTTCTGCACTCTCTCTCTCTCTCTCTCTCTCTCTCTCTCTCTCTCCCATCCTTACCCTCACTCTCACTCTCTCAAGCTCTCTCTCATTTATGTAGGATCTTCAGGAGAGTGTTACAAAACAGCCCGCCAATCTGCACATCTTTGTGATGTGGGGGGAAACCAGAGAAATTCATAGGGTATCAGGGTGGTGATGCAAACTCCATATGGGCAGCACCTGATGTAAGGATTGAACCTAAATCCCAGGAACAGTAAGGCAGCTTCTCTGCTCACTGCATTCTGTGCTGCTCCCACTTTATGACCAATATTCCAAACAAGATTTTTAGTATTTATTTCATAATTTAAGTGGTAAATTATTTCACTGTTTAACAAATCAATATCGAATGCTTCTTGCATGGTGAAAGGTGATCTCTGACCATTGAACACTGCTGATTTTACCTCTGGTTTGCCTGCTGAGAGCTGAGCTACTGGGCGCCCCTTCTCATAGCCCACCTTATTATTTTCCCAAGTTCTTATTGAATGAAGTGAAAGACAAAATAACTTATTATACAGATTGCTGGGTCATTTTTAAAAATGGTTTTAAGTTCCTCATTAAAAGTTCCTTCTAGTTAATGGCTGGACACGAAGAAAACAATTACTATACATTTTTCACCCTCACGATAGCTATCTTACAACCTCTGGATCTGTTAAAGTGTCCACTCCATCCAAAACCCTCATTTATCCTGTAAATTTGGATCACTTCCCAATCATAGCTCCAAAGAAAATTGATATGATAGTGTGAGGTTTTACATAAAGTTACCTGTTTACCCTTTTCTCATCCTTCCTCGATGCTTTGATAATTGATGAAAATATGGCAATCGGTAGAGCTGTTGGCCTGTGGATTTTGAGTGCAAGCTTTGAAAAAAAATAATGGACTACTCGGGTCTTCCAGCACTCTTGCAATCAACAGAGTTATTGGCCTTAGATTTTGAGTGCAAGTTTTGAAAAATAAACAGTGGAGCCAGTCGGGTCATTCAGTAAATGTGTGACAATTAAGCATTTGGCAAGGACCAGTAAAAAGAGTTTTATGCAGAGAGGACATCATTGGGAGTGGGACAGGTAGAGTGGTTTGAGGCTTTGTTGAGGTGAGGCAGAGGCTGATAAGTTTCTAGTAAGTTTCCTTCTTTCTTTGTCTATTAATGTAGTGAAAATAAGTCCAGGAACTGTGTGTGTTCTTCATGTCTAACATGGGAGTATTGCATCCAGCTTCAGATCCTTACAGGGCATGTTAGGCAACTGGAGCTGCAGCTGGATGACCTTTGGCTCCTACTGGAAAAAGCAGAGGTGGTAGTTAGTGATGACTATCTACCTTAGGTACAGAGGAGATGTCAGGGTAAGTCTTCTATGCAGAGAGTGGTGAGTGTATGGAATGGGCTGCCGACAATGATGGTGGAGGTGGATACGATAATGTCTTTCATGAGACTTCTGGATAGGTAGATGAAGCTTAGAAAAATAGAGGGCTATGGGCAACCCTGAGTAATTTCTAAATTAAGGACATATTCAGCACAGCTTTGTGGGCCAAAGGGGCTGTATTGTGCTGTAGGTTTTCTATATTTCTATGACTACATTCCTATAGCTTCTAATTTGCAGGAGGCAGGTAGTGGGTGCCTGTCAGGAGAAGAAAAGGAAATAGTGCAACGTATCTCAGTGGCCTACCAGGAAAAAGTTCACTGGCACTGAGTCGAGCTATGTGGCTCAGAAGGAAAGGCGGAGGTGGGGGAGAAGAAGGGGATTGCTCTGGTGATAGGGGATTCAGTAGTTAGGGGAACAGCCAAGAGATTCTGATCCGATAAAAGAGATACCTGGATGGTATGTTGTCTCCTAAGTGCCGGAGTCAGAATTGTCTCAGATTGGATCCAGAGCATTGTAAAGGGGAAGGTGAGCAGACAGATGTCATTATACATATTGGAACCAATGACATAGGTAGGAAGGTGGAGGAGGCGCCAAAGAGAGAATATAGAGAGTTAGGGAAGAAGTTGAAAAGCAAAACCTTGAGGGTAATAATCTCTAGGTTGCTGCTTGTGCCACACACCGATGAGGGTAAGAATAGGTTGATTGTGTGGCTGAAAAATTTGGTATAGGAGGCAGGATTTCAGATTACTGGATCATTGAAATCTCTTCGAGGGCAGGTATGACCTAGACGAGAAGTACGGGTTGTGCCTGAACTCTGGAGTCAAATGTTGAGGTCATTATGGAGACTTGGCTGCCATAACGGTAGCAATAGCTGCTGACTATTTCGGGGTTTAGGTGTTTCTTAAGAGACAGGGAGGTAGGTAAAAGAGGTGTGGAGTAGCGTTGCTAATCAGGGATAGTATCACATCTGCAGAAAGTGAAGACTTTGGAGAGGGATTGTCTACTGAATCAACATGATGGAATCCAGAAACAAGAAGCGACTCGACTGGGGCTATTAAATAGACTTCTCAATGCAGCAGAGACAGTGAGGAACAGATCGAGAGGATTTCCGAAAGGCCAGTAAGGCTGTTGCCATGAGTGAATTAAACATTGCTAATATTGATTGTCATCTCCTTAGTTCAAAAGGTTTAGGTGGGGCAATATTTGTTTGGTGTGTCCAGGAAAGATCCATGACACAATATATAGACAGACCAAGTACAGGAGAAGCAATATTTGATCTGGTACTAAGCAATGAATCAAGTCAGATATCAGATCTCTCAGTGGGTGAGCATTCCTAAAATGGTGACCACAACTCCCTGAGCTTTACCATAGCCTTAGACATTGTTAGGATCAGACAGTATGGCAAAGTATTTCATTGGGGGAGGAAGAATTATGGTGCTATTAGGCAGGAACTTGCGAGCACAAATTGGGAATAGATGTTTCCAGGAAAACACACAATAGAAATATGGATGTTGTTTAGAGAACATTGCATGGGCTTTAGGATATGTTTGTCCCGTTGAGGCAGAGAAAAAGAGGCAGCATGAAGGAACTATGGTTGACGAGATGTGGAGCATCAAGAAGAGGAAGGAAGTTTATATTGGGTTTAGGAAGCAAGAATCATTCAGGGCTCTTGAGAGTTAGAAGGAGCTGAAGAATGGACAGAGCTAGAAGGGTTCATGAGGAGGCCTTGGTATTGGAGGCGTGGGATTGAGGAAAACCCAGGTGTTCTACGCATACATGAACAACAGGAGGATGACTAGAGTGAGGGTGGAACATATGAGGAGACGTATCTAGAATGGTTATCTTGGGTACACAGGAGACTGCAGTTTTCCCAAGCATGCATCTTTTTTGGTTGGGAAATGGCAGGACCAGGGGCTGTCTTACTATATATTTCCTCCATAACTTTGTTTTTCCTTATAATATAGAAGAAGGTATTTTGGCCCATTGAGTCTACACTGGCTCATAGAGAATTCCCATTCCCACTGATCTTTCTGCATCCTGTTATCCACACATTTCCTAGAGTGTTCCCACATATTCTAACATTCACCTACATACTAAGATCAATTTACAGAAGCTAATTAACCCACCAGTAGTGTTGGTTTGTAGGGTAAATTGTGGAAGCAAACAGGAGTACACTGAGGAACCATGCTTGGTCACAGGGAGAACGTAAAATTCCGTTTGGACAAAACCGAGATCAGAATCAAATCGAACTCATTGGATTTGCAGGGTAACAGCTCTATTATCTGAACCACCAAAGGATTTCACATTTAGCTGAAGACTGAGCAAGTTGCTTGGTGATTCAATCAAGACTTCAGCTATCTCCTGTGGCTCCGCACATAGACAGCAACATTGATCCTGGGTTTGGTGGGGTGCTATTCTCTCCCTAGTTAGCCTTTTGCTCTTAGCCTGCATAGAATTTCTTAGAATTCTCTTTTATCCACCAAAGATGTTTCATCTCCTGTTTTCACTTCTGATGTGTTCTCTTTTATCCCTTAATGGTTCATCCAGCTGCCCATACCCAACCTATGCCTCCTTTATTACAACCAGAACTTCAATATCCCTTGTCATTAATTGTTTACAGTGATACAGAATCAGAATGTTCCACACTGTATAAGTGGTTTTGATGGCACCAAAGTATCAATGGAAGTTGTGAACAGTCTGTTTTGAGGAATTAAGTCACCCATTTCCTACTTCATTCTCCTGAAGATGTCCCAAGTAATCCCTAACAGATACAATAAAATAATTCCTGTAATCATTGGTGGAGAGTTGGAAGGAAATAAAGGCTGCTAAATATCAGCTCAGATTTCCGAACCTCCTATCTGAAATTCATGCTTCATGGACAGAACTGGATACTAAGGATCCCAGTCATCTAGAATTGACTGGGAAGCTTCACTCATTGATCTCTGATGCTACCAGGTACAAATTCAGGAGAAATAGCTAAAGAGACAATAGTCAAATATAGTGCTGAAAGATGTCTTTCTGGTTATAGAAAATGTCTATCCAAGTTGGTAAACAAAATGCTGTCAAAGTTCAAAGTTAATTTATTATCAAAGTACATATATATCAACATATCCAATCCTGAGATTCATTTTCTTCCGGGCATGCTGATAAAATAATAACCATAACAGAATGAAACGTACCAGTTTTGGGCATTCAACAGGTGTGCAAAAGACAACAAACTGCAAATACAGAAAGAAAGAAATAATCATTCTTTCTTTCTTTTTCAATCTTTTTATTGAGTTTCATATATACATATAAAAAAACATAACATAATAATGAGTAAATTATGAATACAATAGACTTGAAGTCGCATTAATAATAAGATAACAATATCCTATTAAACATCAACAGAAAAAAATACCTTAATCAATCAAGTCCATATGATTATATATGAAAAAAAAACAAAAATAACCGTTAAAAGAAGAAAAAATTTGAAAATATGTGAAAAAATATATATTAAGAAAAATAAAACACTAAACTAAACTAACATGGGCAATAATAATAGTTTACAAGTATATGATAGTGTCAAAAAACTCCAGAACTCCATACCTGAACATGAATAAGCAGAAAGAAGGTCTGGAAAAGGCCAAATTAATTCATATGAAAATGTCGAATGAACGATCTCCAAGTTTCTTCAAATTTAATTGAAACTTAAAATTGTACATAGAGCTCATATGTCTAAAGATAAACTTGCTCGATTCTATTCTCATATTAACCCTCAATGTGACAGATGTCATTCAGAAGTGGCCTCATTGACCCATATGTTTTGGTCATGTCCCACTTTACATAACTATTGGAAGGACATATTTACTACCATTTCCTCAATTTACAACCTCATAGATTTACAACCTCATTTTATTACTGCAATTTTTGGCATACCAAATGAAGATGGTAATCAGTTTTCCCCTTCAATCAGACGAATGATTGCTTTTGTAACATTGATGGCCAGAAGGTCTATATTACAAAACTGGAAAGAAGTAAATCCTCCTACCACGTTTCAGTGGTTTTCTCAAACTATTTCTTATCTGAGCCTGGAAAAAATTAGAAGCACTATTTTTGACTCAGAAATAATCATTAAAAAAAATCAAAAACATGATGAAGAGTCTTTGAAAGTTAGTCCATAAGTTTTGGGAACATTTCCTGATGGGACAAGTGAAGTTAACTCCTATGGTTCAAGAGCCTGACGGTTCCTGAATCTGGTGACATGAACCCTGATGCCCCTGTACCCTCTACCTGATGGCCCCAGTGAGAAGAGAGCACATCCTGTGTGGTGGGGTACCCCAATGTATATGTGGCAATGGTGGAAGTGGCTTTACCCATAGTGGACTGGGTCATATCCATTACTTTTAGTAGGATTATCTCTTCAGGGGTAGTGACGTTTACATACCAGGCTGTAATACAGCCAGTGAGTATACTCTCCAGTATACATCTATTCATAGAAACATAGAAAACTTACAGCTAAATACAGGCACTTTGGCCCACAATGCTGTGCTGAACCTGGTGACATAAACCCTAAGGCCCCTGTACTCTCTACCTGATGGCAGCAGTGAAATTACCTAAGGTTACCCATGGCCCTCTATTTTTCTAAGTTCCATGTACCTATCCAGGAGTCTCTTAAAAGACCCCATCGTATCCACCTCCACCACTGTAACTGGCAGCCCATTCCATGCACTCACCACTCTCTGCATAAAAAACTTACCCCTGACATTGATATTGAGTATAGGAGTTGGGATATAATGTTGAAATTGTACAAGGCATTGGTAAGGCCGAATTTGGAGTATTGTGTACAGTTCTGGTCACCGAATTATAGGAAAGATGTCAACAAAATAAAGAGAGTACAGGGAAGATTTACTAGAATGTTACCTGGGTTTCAGCACCTAAGTTACAGGGAAAGGTTGAACAAGTTAGGTCTATTCTTTGGAGCGTAGAAGGTTGAGGGGAACTTGATAGAGGTATTTAAAATTATGGGGGGGTAGATAGAGTTGACACGGATAGGCTTTTTCCAAAGAGAGTGGGGGAGATTCAAACACGAGGACCTGGGCAAAAGTTTAAGGGTAACACGAGGGGGAATTTCTTTACTCAGAGAGTGGTAGCTGTGTGGAACGAGCTTCCAGTAGAAGTGGTAGAGGCAGGTTCAGTATTGTCATTTAAAGTAAAAGCGTATAGGTATATGGACAGGAAAGGAATGGAGGGTTATGGGCTGAGTGCAGGTCAGGTCAGTGGGACTAGGTGAGAGTAAGCATTCGGCATGGATTAGAAGGGCCAAGATGGCCTATTTCCGTGCTGTAATTGTTATATGATTATATATGGACATCTCTGTACTTACTTCCAAGCACCTTAAAACTGTGCCCTCTCGTATTAGCCATTTCAGCCCTGGGAGGAAGCTTCGGACTATCCACATGATCAATGCCTCTGATCATCTTATACACCCCTATGAGGTCACCTCTCATCCTCCATATAAAAACCACAAACAAAAGGGGTCCCAGAACAGATCCCTAAGGTACACAACTGATTACTGGCCTCCAAGCAGAATATGATCCATCTACAACCACTCTGCCTTCTGTGATCAAGCCTTGCATGGGGTACCTTATCAAATGCCTTGTTGAAATCCATATACACTACATCTACTGCTCTACCTTCATCAATGTGTTTTGTCACATCCTCAAAAACTTCAATCAGGCTCATAAGGCACGACTTGCCCTTGACAAAGCCATGCTCACTATTCCTAATCATATTATGCCACTGCAAATGTTCATAAATCCTGCCTCTCAGGATCTTCTCTATCAACTTACCAACCACTGAGATAAGACTCACTGGTCTATAATTTCCTGGGCTATCTCTACTCCCTTTCTTGAATAAGGGAACAACACCTGCGATCCTCCAGTCCTCCGGAACCTCTCACATTCCCATTGATGATGCAAAGATCATCGCCAGAGGCTCAGCAATCTCCTCCCTCACCTCCCACGGTAACCTGGAATAGATCTCATCTGGTCCTGGAGACTTATCTAACTTGATGCTTTCCAAAAGCCCCAGCACATCCTCTTTCTTAAGCTTTTCAATCCACTGTAAATCATCCCCACAATCACCAAGATCTATTTCTGTAGTGAATACTGAAGCAAAGTATTCATTAAGTACCTCTGCTATCTCCTCCGGTTCCATACAAACTTTTCCACTGTCACACTTGATTGGTCCTACTCTTTCACATCTTATCCTTTTGCTCTTCACATAATTGTAGAATGCCTTGGGGTTTTCCTTAATCCTGCTCATCAAGGCCTTCTCGTGGCCCCTTCTGGCTCTCCTAATTTCCTTCTTAAGCTTCTTCCTGCTAGCTTTATAATCTTCTAGATCTCTATCATTACTTAGTATTTTGAACCTTTTTGAAAGCTTTTCTTTTCTTCTTGACTAGATTTTCAACAGCCTTTGTACCCTACCATCCTTTCCCTGTCTCATCAGAATGTATCTATGCAGAACACCATGCAAATATCCCCTGAAAATTTGCCATATTTCTGCTGTACATTTCCCTAAGAACATCTGTTCTCATTTTATGCTTCCAAGTTCCTGCCTGGTAGCTTCATATTTCTCCTTACTTCAATTAGACATTTTCCTAACTGGTCTGTTCCTATCCCTCTCTAAAGCTATGCTAAAGGAGATGGAAGTATGATCACTATCTCCAAAATGCTCTCCCTCTGAGAGACCCGACACCTGACCAGGTTCATTTCCCAATACCAGATCAAGTACAGCTTCTCCACTTGTAGGCTTATTTACATAATTGTGTCAGGAAACCTTCCTGAACACACTTTACAAACTCCATCTCATCTAAACCCCTTGCTCTATGGAGATGCCAATCAATATTGGGGAAATTAAAACCTTCCATCATGACAACCCTGTTATTACTGCAGCTTCCTCCATTTGTGATCCAACAGCCCCTTCCTCCATCTCTTCAGTTTGGTTTCCAACTCTTAGCAAATCTAGTTTGAACTCTCCCCAATAGCCTTAGCAAACTTCCCTGCCAGGGTATCGGTCCCCCTCGGATTCAAGTGCAACCCGTTCTTTTTTTACAAGTCACGCCTGCCCCAAAAGAGGTCCCAGTGATCCAGAAATCTGAATCCCTGCCCCCTGCTCCAATCTCTCAGCCACACATTTATCCTCCACCTCATTGTTGTGTGGCACAGGCAGTAATCCTGAGATTAATACCTTTGAGGCCCCGCTTCTCAACTTCCTTCCTAACTCCCTGTAGTCTGTTTTCAGGACCTCCTCCCTTTTCCTGCCTATGTCATTGGTACCAATATGTACCACAACCTCTGGCTGTTCACCTTCCCTCTTCAGGGTTTCATGGACGCGATCGGAAACATCCTAGACCCTGGCACCTGGGAGGCAAACCTGCGAACACTGATTCACCTTTATGACCCCTTAACTATATAGTCCCCTATTACTGGTGCCTTCTTTCTTTCCCTACCCTTCTGAGCCACAGAGGCAGACTCCGAGCCAGAGGTGCGGCCACTGTTGCTTCTCCCAGGTAGGCCGCTTCCCCCCCCCCCCCCCACCAACAGTACCCAAACAGGAATACTGTACTTACTGTTAAGAGGGATAGCCCCACATTGCAAACTCCTAAGGAAGTAAAGGCACTGCTGTGGTTTTTTTGTAAATACACTTACGTGCTGAGCCCAGGACAGGTCCTCTGAAATAACAACACCAAGGAACTTAAAGCTTCTGATCCTTCGATGAGGACTGGCTCATGGACCTCCGGTTTCCTTCTCCTGAAGTCAATAAACAGCTCCTTGGTCTTGCTGACATTGAGAACGAGGTTGTTGTAATGGCACCACTCTGTCAGATTTTCAGTCTCCCTTCTGATTCAGCCTAGAACAGTGGTGTCATCAGCAAACTTGAATATGACATAGGACCTTCTTGGCTGCTTGCTTTTCGTGAGCTCATCCTCCCAAAGCCTGCTCATATATCGCCCTCAGAGAGTGACATCACAGGATCATTGTGGGCTGTGGGAGTTCGTGATGGTTCCTCCACATCTGTTGAGCACAAATCTTTGATTCAAGTTTTGTCCAGAATTGCCAGTTCATCTGTGAGATGGTTCTCTGGCGATTGTACCTGGATCTCTTGTAACTTTCTTGGTCACCAGACTTGAATGCCTTGGTTCTGGCCTTCAGCAGATTGTGAATCTCATGGTTCATCCAGGGGAAGATGCAGAATGATTTTGTGGGGTCACACTCATCTACTGTACAACTATTTTAATAAAGTCCATTACAACCATAGTGTGTTCATTCAGATTCATCATATTACCCTTCCATTGAGATCTGCCATTACATGTGCAACATTCTGATTCTATACCATTGTACTTCGACTTCCTTAACTTCCTCATTAGGAGAAAACAGTCAGTTCAGGTCAGAAATAACATTTCCCTCTTGCTGACAGCCAACACAGGTGCAGCTCCAGTGGCGTGTGCTTAGCCCACTGCCTTGCTCTCTCTAACTCAAGACTGTGTGGCTCGGCATAGCTCAACAGCCATCTATGCATTTCCCAGTGACACAACTGTTGCTGGCAGAAGCTCAGATAGTGACGAGGAGGTGTACAGGAATGAGATAGATGGGCTTATTGACGGATGTCGCAACAACCTACGCTCAATGTTTATAAAACCAAGGAGTTGATTGTGGACTATAGGGAGGGAAAATTGAGAAAACGCTTTGAAGAGTCAGCAGTGGAAAGCTTAAGTTCCTGGGTGTCAACATCTCAGAAGATCTACCCTGGGTCCAACATATTGATACAATAACGAAGAAGGCATGCCAGTAGATACTTGAGGAGATTTAGTATGTCATCAAAGTCTAGTAAATCTCTGCAGACATACCATGGAGAACATTCTGATTGGATGCATCATCATCTGGAAGAGCCAAAGCAGAGGACTGGAAGAAGCTACGGAGGGTTCTGGACTCAGACAGTTCCATCATGAGCACTAGCCTCTCCAATTTCAGGAACACCTCCAAAAGATGTGTCAAGAAGGTGACTCCATCATGCAAGACCCTAACCATCCAGAACATGTCCTCTTCTCATTAATATCATCAGGTATAGGGGCCTGAAAATGCACATTCAATGTTTTAGGAGCAACTTCTTCCCTCCACCCATCAGATTTTTCACCAGTTCATGAATTCATGGAGACTACCTTAATATTTTGCTCTGGTTTTGCACTTAAAATATATATTCTTAGTTCAAGTTTATTGTCATTCATCCATCGATGTACACAGCTGAATAAAACATCATTACTCTGGGGCCAAGGTGCAAAAACAGTAATATAGTCACTCGCAGCGCATGTAATTACAATCCAGCACATGCAGTCACATAATAATATTAGCAAAAGTCCCTGTTGCTGCAAAACAATAGGTTTCATGAAAGATGTCAGGGATAATAAACCTGACTCTGATTCTGGTGTAACTACCAAAGAGAAACCAATAACTGATAAAGAATATTGAGGCTCAGATGAAGTCTACTCATTGACTGCATCAACAGTCCTATTGATGTAGTCAGTGAGTAAAGTATTGGAGGTTAATTTGGATACTTTTGTTGTTTGAGTGAGTTGGTGTAAGATGAGAAAGGCTGTACTTCAGGAACCAGATTTGCCATTGTGCTACTAACCATATGCATGGAACCTGGCACAACTATCTACTACTAACCGGGGACAACTGTCTGGAATGGTTTCAAGCCAGGAACCAATCAATAGAAGAGATTTACGATCTGTTGCAGCCAACATCAACATACACATTGTCCAAAAAAGATGGCATTCCATTCAGCTCATATCAAGTGGCAGCCTAAATATCATTCACAGGCCATACATCAGTTTGCTGAGCTGGCATTTTCATTCCTTATTAACAAGTGACTAGAACAAAACTCAAAATGTACTGGGCTCTTAAATCAGCCAGTGATTCATTTCAATATGATAACAGAAAATGCTGGCAACACTCAGCTGGTTGGATAGCATCTGTGTAAATAGAATCTGTGTAAGTCAATGTTAGTTCTGCTGATGGTTTCCAGTATTTTCTACTTTTTTGTTTCATATTTCCATCACCTGCAGTCTGTGACAGTTATTTGAATATTCTTAATTAATATTGGCCAACAAATTCCTACTTATTTTATCCATCAAGAATTATGTCCTGACACAACCTGTGATACCTTGGTGCAGTAGTATAATGCATCAATACATACCAGATAAGTGGTCAAAGGACTGAACATTAATTTGGAAATGTGAGATAAAATCACACCATATACCGGTATGTGAATTTATATTCAAGTAATTAATTAATTCTGGAATGAAATGTTATAATTAAGAATAGAGCAGTAAAGCCACTATGGTCCTAAAACCAAACCCATGTAGTCAGGGAGAATGAGCAGTGTTTATACAGACTACACTCAAAGTCAGGTCAGAATCAATTGCAGTTTCTTGGAGGAGTTCAGTGTTATATCACCCTTGGAAATGTATCACTGGTCCTTCATTATTGCTGGGTCTCAGTTCTGGAATTTCCTACTCACCAGCACTGTAGGAGTTTCTTCACTAGTTAGAATGTAATAGTTCAAAATTTTATTCTCCCACTCAAGGGTGGACAATAAGTATTAATATTGTCTGCAACAACCAGACTGCAGAAGCTTTATTGAAAAAAATTGTTCCGGCGCTCTGATGACTTGTATTTAGATCCCCATATGTTATGGATATGCATTGCTCAGAAAATGTAACTTCTGAAGTTACAAATCCCCTCTTCAATCCTGAAATAGACAAAAGTTACTATTTGTGTCTTCTGGTCTTGAACCAGTGAGGAACCTTGGATGTGAGAGGTTGCTGAGAAGTTTGCCGTCTCTGGTTGTTCCTGTAACATTACAGGTGGGAGGTGTTGTGGTGCAACTGACTTTCAGATACAGGTCATCCTTAAGATACAACTTGGTTCCATTCCTATGAATTGTTCATAACCCGAATAGTTTGTAAGTTGGAAATGCAGCCGAGAACTGAGTCCCAAGTGTTAGAAGATGCCTCCCGCCCTACGGTAGTTGGTGAATTCATTCCCTCATAGGGCAGCAAACCTCTGTATCCAGCATATCATTCTTTGTAACGTTTGCCATCTCTGACAGGGTTCTACCACCAAACACATCTTTGATTAAAACCCCTTTCCATAGGGATCACTCTCTGTGTGACTCCCTTGTCCATTCATCCCTCTCCACTGAGCTCCCTCATGGCACTTGTCTCTGCAAGCAGGACAAGTGCTACACCTGTGCCTACATGTCCTCCCCACCACCATTCAGGACCTCAAACAGTCCTTCCAGCTGAAGTGACTCTTCACCTGTGAGTCTGTCAAGGTCATCTACTATATCTTCTACGTTGATGAGACCCAGCGTAGATTGAGGGACTGCTACATCAAGCAGCTTTGCTCTTCTGGCAGCAAAGGTGGAGTTTTCCCCAGCCATCCTTTTAATTCATCTTCCCATTCCCACGGCAACATGTCTGTTCATGGCCTCCCCTATTATCTTGATGAGGCCACTCGCTGGTTGGAGGAGCAACACCTCACGTAGCCACCAATATGAGGGCATGAACATTGATTTCTGGTAATTTCTCCTCTTCTCCTCTCTGGCTCCCCTCTTACTCCTTCTCTTTTCCTTACACTCCCTCTGGTGCCCCTTTATCTTTTCTTTTTCCAAAGGTTTACTGTCTTTTATTGGATTCCTTCTTCCTCAGCCCTTTACCTCTCCCACCTATCACCTCCCAGCTTCTTGCTTCATCCCCTCCCCTATCCACACACCTTCCCCTCACCCGTTTTCATCTAAACCTGTCAGCTTGTACTCCTTCCCCTGCATATTCTAGCATCAGTCCTGATGAAGGATCTTGGCCCCAAAAAATGACTATTTATTTCTCTCCATAGTTACTGCCTGACCTGCTGAGTTCCTCTAACATTTTGTGTGCATTTATAAGCAATATTTATATAGCACAAGCCGGTCAGTGGTGTAGTGGCATCAGGACTGGACTTTGAGGCAAGTGGTCCCAGGTTTAAATCTGGCTGTTTCCTTGCATGCTTTCTATCCATGCTGGGTTGAGCTTCAAGCGAGCACCTCGGCCTCGTAAAAACAGCCAAGATGCTAAAGAGACGGCAAGGTTGTCACCCGATGTACCACAAGGCATGAAGAAGAATAACAACACGTTATATCGTGCACACAGCAGTCAGCAAGCTCTCCTGTGAAAGACCAACAAATGTACACTCCTAATACTCTAAAACAGCCCTATAAATATGGACTAACTTAAGTTCAGAACTATTCTCTATTGTTCTCGTCCTCCTAGACTGGACCCAGCTGTGCAGTCTGGATTTCCTAACGGAGAAGCTGGCAGCTGAAGCTCAACACGCACAGGCTGAGAGTGATGGCCAAGGTTCCGACAATTATTGGTTTTTCAATGAAGTCAATAGGCAGGGAAGCAAGACAGAGTCCCATTTGTTTTTCATTGAAGTAGTGCAGGTACCATACAATGGTGTAAGGATTTATATAGATTAGGTTATGAAAATGGGAACAGGACCCCTCAAACCTGCTACACCATTCATTAAATCCAACTACTCTACAAGGCACCATTTTTTGCACAGCCCCATCCCGACCCTTGATTTCCTTGATATCCAGAATACTTAGTGACTAAGCATCCCTTCCCAGGCTAGAGGGTTACAAAGAAGAATTGCTGATTCCTCATTCTAAGAGTATTCTCGATCTGCCTAAAAAAACGAAGCATTCTTTGTGTATCTACTCTGTCAGACCTCTTAACAATTTTGTGCATTTCATTGAGATTACATTTCTTTCTACTAAACTTAAGGCAGTTTGGACCCAGTCTGTTTAGCCTTTCCTCTTCTCTTCTCAGGAAGTAATCTGCTGAACCTTTGCTGTATTCCCTCTATTCCAGGTATATCCACCCATACACTGTTTTCCAGATACAACTTTAGCAGAACCCCATATACAATACTTAGAGCAGGATGGTTCTGACCTTGTACTTAATTCCTGTTGCAATCAAGATAAGCATACAGTTTGGTTTTTTGTAACTTGTGGTGATTCAGGTACATGAACATCGACACGTTTCAATCTCAAGCCATTTCAATAATATTATTTTGTTCTTTGTTATATTCCTTCTGAGATTTCATAGTTTTTCTACATCCACTTGCAGGCATTCTACATCCCTACAGGAGTATGTCTGAGGTGACCTGGAAGAAGCCTGCAGCACACGTTTGATAGAGTAGTGATCTCTGTGGATTCAGAAGGGCGGGGACACTTTCAGTTATGTATTGAAAGAAGAGCGTAACACCTGTTGTTCTGCGGTACCTTTCCTCAACCTTGGTGGCCCCAAATACTGACACCTTTGAAGTGGGATCAGCAAACAAACACAAGCAGGCAGCCACGTCAGAACTACATTTCATAAGATGAATACAGTTACAACCAAATAATACTCAGTAAGCAATTAGTACAAGGTAGAATGTTTCTGCTCAGCTTTACATGGAACCCTGGAAACTTTTATATTTACCAGAGAGACCACATTCACAAAGAACCACTTCTCTATCTGTATCATAGTGCAATGCTTGATTCCTTGTTCAGACAGCTGGAGCATTGCATAAACCCATAGCTTTGAGTGACTCTATGACCCAGTAAGTCAATACTTCAGGTGCAGGAAACCCAAAATGAAAACAGGAAAGCCAAGAACTCTCAACAGGTCAGGCAACATCTGCGGAAGCAGTAACAGTTAACATTTCAGGCTTGGGATCCTTTGTCAGAACTGAGAAAGAGAGAAATAAGTTAGGCTCAGTAGGATGAAGGTGGGATTGGAGTGGGGGGGGGGGGTGTAGAAACAAAGGGAGTTTCTCTGACAGAATTATATAAAGTGACCAGGTTGATATAACAGCCAATACCCTGTGAAATTTGTCACTGGACCTGGCTTTCTCCAAAGTAAGTTTGGATCTCTTTATTTCCAAATGGAACCAATATCAGCAAACAGAAATTTGTGGACAGTATACTTGTACTTATGATATATAATAATTCTGATTGTGGAGATCTGTGCAGATGGGGGTCTGTAAGAGGAGTGTTCCTGAGCCAACTTTTCCCAATGTTATAATGTCAGTTCTCCTGTCAGATACATTATTTCAAAACTGCTGTAATTATGGGGTAGAGTCAAAGTGAAATATCCAGAATAAATCAATCATATCAATCCTATACTGTAGATCTTTCCAAAGCTTGTTCTGTTGAAAATAGATCATTTTGTGTAGAAAACTATGGACTTGTGTCTCTCTCTCTTTTTGAATTTTGATTTTTATGCTTATCAGTATAAACATTGCTGTGAATTGTTCCTGAAGCTACTGCTCTGGACTTTAAATTAACACCAGAGGGAGACTTTATCCATTTCCGACAGAATGGATGAGATTTGGAGTGTCCAAATAAAAAATTAACCATTGTAGCCTTCAAGTGTCCAATTGAAAAATTCTGCAAATTATTTCAATGATGTATTTAATTCTTTAAAATATGAAAATGAACAATTGATGTCACTTGGGTGGTCTCAAGTGATGAAAAACAACTTACAAATAAATTGTAAATAAGGTAGCCACACAGCCTTATTGTTGTGTCCTTTGGGATTATACTTATGACTGTAATGAAGGCCATGATGTAAGTGGTAGTTTGTCAAATATTCAAATGAAGAACTTTCGAAAAGTTTTAGTGAGGGGAAACAACAGCTAGTATTGTGCACAGCAAGCTCCCACCCACAACATTGAAAGGAAGTGAACAATATTGGCCAGGACACCATTAAAATTTCCTTCCTTGTTGTTCTCTGAAAAACGTAGTTCACCTGAGAGGCAAAAATAGGTCAGTTTTGTATGTCACTTGACAATTAGATTTATGGAACCTTCTCAATAATGCTCTAGAACATTAACTCTTTTATTACCTAACATTTAGATGGATAGAAGGGATGCCAACACATCAGAATTAAATTTTTAATTCAGTATTTCACTTTATTGGCTTAAGTTTCCTATCTTACATGAGTTTTTAATTACATTGCTTGGCTTCATTCTGAAGTTGAGTGCTGGCCTGGAGTGACATGACTGGTTCTTTCTGTCTTGCTGACATGAGATGGCAGCGTCAGACCTCTCATAGAACAAAACAGCAGGAAACAGGCCCTTTGGCCCAACCTGTCCATGCCAATCAAGACGTCCGTCTAAAAATGTCCAACTTGCTTGTGTGTTGGCCCATCTGCTTCTAAACCTTTCCTACCTGTATACCAGTCCAAGCATCTTTTAAAAATTGAACCTGCCTCACTCACTTCCTCTGGCAGCTCATTCTATCTATGCACCATCCTTTGTGTGAAGAAGGTACCCTTCAGGACATTTAAAAGTCATTCCCCTCTCATGTTAACCCTATGCTCCCAGCTATTTGATTCCACTTTCCTGGGAAAAACACAATGTATTACATTGGTTATAAGTGTGTTTATAATATCTTTCCTCATTAACTTACTTACTTAAAGTTGAAAAAGAAATATTGAGATGTATATTCGGATATACATCTTGATTTTACATTATCATGCCACAGAATGTTGCAGTTCCAAACCTCTGATGATAGATTGACAATAATTAAAATGTGGTGGAGGGCAGTACGCAATATAGTGTAGTTTCCTTTTCTAACTGAGACAGACAACTCTCCCTACCTCCTACACTTATCTCCAGGCAGGACTTGATATCAGCTGCCATCAAAATCATGAGCTATCCTCTGGAATAGCAGGGGGAAAGGTCTCTCGAAAGGAGAAAACTGATTGGACAGATGCCTTTATTTGGGCTGAATGTTAGGGGTGAAAGTGTTTGACCCCTGATTTGAAGCAGTGTGTCAATGTCCCAAGAAACCTGATGCTATAATTCAGGAAATAAATTCTTTCACCGGGTTGATGAACACTTGGTATCTTTTCTTCTTTGTGGACAAAAACCTTAATATGACAAGCTACAAGAAATGTAAACTGCTTTTATTTCAATAAAATAAACAGAAAACATGGCCTATCAGCTACAGCCTTTCTCCTTCTAGCTATGTCCAACATGTCCCTCTTTTCAGGTGTTGACATCCTTGCTAGTTCCATCTTCACAGGAGGTCATGCTGCTTCCTCTTTTGAGATAGTTGATTCCGGCCTCTTTCCCGTGCCAACATGCAGGAGTGCACATTCAGGTGTGCTTTGGAGCGGAGTAACGAAATGGCAGATGGACCTGAAAAGATCTCTGCAAAGTAAAATTGTTAGTGATTGGCACAGTTTCGTGACTTGGCTGCAGCATTCCTTTGTGGACTCAGAACAAGGTTATAGAACATTGCATCACCTCTTATGCCATGATGACAAGAGAAAGGATGAAAGAAAAAGCCTGATATTAATTTGAGCTCTTTCACACATCAGTCTATTTTGCAAATGAAGCATGTTTGAAATGCAGTAGCGTAGGGAACAGCAGCTAATTTTGTGCACGTCGAGCTCCCACACACAACAGTGAAAGAAAATTTAAATTAAAATATTGGCCTCGACATCAGTGAAATTCCCTTGTTCTTTGAACAGTGCTCTGGAACATTTAAGTTCACCGAAGTGGAGAGTGTCATCAGTTTTATGCATCAAAGCATACAAAATGCTGGAGAAACTCAGCAGGTCTTCTTGCCAAAGGGTTTTGGCCCAAAACGTCAACTGCACTTTTTTTCCATAGATGCTGCCTGACCTGCTGAGTTCCTCCAGAACTGTGGGTGTGTTGCTCGGATTTCTAGCATCTGAAGATCTTCTTTTATTTGTAGTTTTATGCGTCATTTGATAATTAAAATTGTGGAACCTAGAAGAGTACTGCATAGGAACAGGTCCTTCAGCCCACAATGTTGTGTTGAATCAGCTAGAAAGTAAATCGAAAACACCCAAACACTAATCCCTCTTACCAACACAATGCCCACATCCCGTCATCTTCCTCACATGCCTATCTAAACATCTCTTAAAAGCCAATAATGTATTTGCCCTACCACTATACCAGGCAGCGCATTCCAGGATCCACCACTCTCTGGGTATAAAAATTACCCCTCGCATCCCCTTTGAATCTACCCCTCTCACCTTCAATGCATGCCCTCTGGTATTAGATGTTTTAACCCTGAGAAACAGATACTCTCTGCCTACTCTAACCATGCTTCTCGTAATGCTACAATCCTCTATCAGATCTCCCCTCAGTCTCCTCCAGTCTAGAGAAAACAACCCAAGGTTATCCAGCCTCTCATGATAGATTCTCAGTAATTCTATAGGACATTAACAATTTCATTTCCTTGGACTTAAGTGGATAGAAGAGACAAACAATAGGTCAGAGTTAAACTTCTACTTCAATAATATATTGTCTAATTCAATATTATACTTTTTACATACAATAGTTACCTGGTTTGAGCTCAACTACAACCATGCACCACTTGTCACCTGATGCTGGATGCTGGTCCAGGTTGGAGTGACTGGTTCACTCTGTTCTGTTGACCTGAAATATGAGCATTATGTCTCTCTTTATTGCAGAGGCCACCTCTGATAATCCAAGCTATTATTACATTTGGGAGGAAGTTCTTTTCCAGTGTCCTAGTATCCGCTCCTGCAAGAAGGGACCCGAAATGTCCTTTACAAACACACTTCTGCCCAAGCCTGGTTGTACTTTGTTCATACAGTTTCTGATAACACAGGCTGAATTCACCACAGAATCCACTTCAAGATGTAGGAGGCCCCTTATCTGACTAGTGATTTTACCTGACTGCTTGAATTCTTTGTGCTCAGAGGAATGCATTTTCAGAGAGACTTATCCTTGGTTATTATCTCACTCCAGTCCTCATGCATTCACACTAATTTAGAGGCCTACTACTTTATCTCTCATCAAATCTGTTTATCTGCATGTGTGCATCATCCATGATGCACCACCAAAAACTCTTGGAGACTGGAAGTGAATGATAGGCTTTTAATAGCAGCAAAAGGGAGCACGGCATCTCGGAGACTGAGGGAGGAGCAGTGCCTCCAATCGCCTTTATGCAGGGGTCTATGAGAGGAGCCACAGGAGCAGTCAGCAGAGGGGCGTGTCCAGACAGGTATACATAGTTTACCACATTCACCCCCCCCCCCTTTGTTTTAAAAGAGAGTCTCCACGGGGCAAAGTTTCTTACAAGTATATTTACAGGTTAAGTCTATCAGGCGGTCGAGTCTGTTGCTGCAATCTACGTAGTACCGGTGACAGTGGTTGTGCTGGCTCCGGCCTGACTTGAGGTGCCAGCCCGTTAGTCATCAGTAATCCCTCATGCGTGTGCGTGGCGCCCGGTATGGGAGTGCCGAGAGGAGTCTGTGTAGGGCTTGGCATGAGCGGATTCTCGTGGGTATATACATTGGTGGGTATGGGGTTCATAGTCACCGTGGAGTATTCTGGGTAGGGGCCTGGTGCTCCTACGGGCACCAGGTCGTGGACAGAGACCGTGTCCTCCTCCCCATCAGGTAAGACCACGTAGGCATACTGGGGTTTCGAGTGAAGGAGGTGAACCCTCTCGACCATCGGGGAGTATTTATTGCTCCTCGCATGTTTCCGGAGCAGCACTGGCCCTGGGGACGTCAGCCAAGCCGATAGGGTGGTCCCAGTGGCAGACTTCCTGCAAAAAGAAAAGAGTCGATCATGAGGGGTGGCATTGGTGGACATGCATAACAGGGAGCAGATGGAGTGGAGTGCCTCAGGAAGGACCTCCTGCCAGCGCGAGACCGGCAATCTGAAAGAAGGGTACGAGAGAAGAATGCTACCGGCCTTACTGCCTGATTGAGGGTAGCATCCAGCGTGAAGTCAGAGGCGTCACTCTCTACTTGGAAGGGAATGGTTTCGTCCACCGCATGCATCATTGCTTTGGCAATGTCCCCTTTAATGCAGCTGAAGGCCGTGTGGGCCTCAGCTGACAGGGGATATGCGGTGGACTTGACCAGGGGGCGGGTCTTGTCTACATAGTGAGGGACCCACTGGGAATAATAGGAAAAGAAGCCGAGGCACCGTTTGAGGGCTCTGTGGGTGGTGGGTGGTGGGAAGAGCGAGTTCCAACAGGGGGCGCAGTCAGGGCCAATGACTCCGTTCTCCACGACATACCCAAGGATAGCAAGTCAGGTGGTTCCGAACACACACCTGTCCCTGTTATAGGTGAGGTTAAGAGCTTTGGCTGCTTGGAAAAATCATTGGAGGATGGTGTCGTGATCCTGCCAGTTGCGACCACAGATGGTGATGCTATTCAGATATGGGAATGTGGCCTTCAGTTGGCACTGGTCCACCATCCAGTCCATTTCCGTCTGGAAGACAGAGACACCATTTGTGACACTGAAGGGGACGTGCAGGAAGTGATAGAGCCTGCCGCCCACCTCGAAGGTGATGTAGGGTCGGTCCTCCAAGCGGATGGGGAGCTGATGGTAAGCAGATTTCAGGTCTACGGTTGAGTACACCTTGTACTGAGCTATCTGATTGACCATATCCGCGATGCGGGGTAGGGGGTACACGTCAAGCTGCTTGAACCTATTGATGGTTTGCCTATAGTCCACGACCATCCTATTTTTCTGCCCGGTCCAAACAACAACCACCTGGGACCGCCAAGGACTTGTGTTTGGCTCAATGATCCCCTCCCTGAGCAGCTGCTGCAACTCTGACTGAATGAAGACCCTGTTCCCTGCGCTGTACCTCCTGCTTTTAGTTGCCACAGGTTTACAGTCGGGGGTCAGGTTGGCGAACAGCGGTGGGGGAGGGACCTTGAGGGTGGAGAGGCTGCAAGTGGTGTCAGTAGCACGGCTGTCGGCATGGTGCTGGGTGGGATGTGTGGGTTGGTGTGTGTGTGTGGTCAGTAGCGGGTATGTGATGAAGTCCCACAGAACTGAGGATTTCTGACAGTGATTGGTGGGAGGGGCCCCTCATACTCCATTGTCACACTTTTCAGGTGGCTCTGGAAGTCGAGCCCCAATAGCACAGGGGCACACGGTTGAGGCATGACCAGTAACGCAAAGTCCCGATATTCTGTGCCCTGCACCACCAGTGTCGCTACACAGCCCCCCCCCCCCCCGGATGTCTATGGAATGCGATCCAGAAGCCATAGTGACCCTCTGGCTTACCGGCCATGTCACGAGTCCGCAGCATTGCACCGTGTCCGGGTGAATAAAACTCTCAGTGCTGCCCGTGTCAAACAGGCAGCTAGTCCTGTGCCCCTCCACCAGGATGTCCATCATTGACCTTGCGAGCTGGTGTGGAGCGCTTTGGTCGAGGGTCACAGAGGCCAGAGTTGAATCGCTGCCTTGGTGCCCGGTAAGCACCCATGGGTCGGAGGCAGGGCAAGGCGGCGCCGACAAAGATGGCGAACTCCATGCCTCGCATGCAGTGCTGCTCGACCCTGCTCATGGTTTGGACTTACAGGCCTTGGCGAAGTGGCCCTTCTTTCCGCAGCTGGAGCAGGTAGTGTCTCGGGCCAGGCAGCATTTTTGGGGGTGCTTTTCGAGTCCGCAGAAGTAACACTTTGCGGACTTGTGACAGGCAGCAGCCGTGGTCGATGTGCCAGCAGGTTGCGGGGTCTGCAGCATCCATGAGGCCGGTGGGAGATTGCGTGCCTGGACAGTGTCAGCGTTGTGCAGAGCGGCCTCCAGTATGTTGGCCAGCTCGATCGCTGAATGTAAGGTAAGATTGGCGTGTTCCAGGAGCCGCTGGCACACGTACGCTGACCTGATCCCTGTAACGAAGGATTCTCTCACTACGAGCTCCGCCATCAGCCCCCTGCAGTCTCAGGCCTGCACCAGTATCTGTAGGGCCCGGACAAACTCAGCGCTCGACTCACCGGCCTGCTGCCGCCATGTCGTAAGCGATGTCTTACGTAGACGGTGTTCACGGCCGCTAGTATTGTCTTTTGAGGGCATCCATCGCACCCCGGTAGTCCGTTTGGTCTCTGATCATGGAGTAGACCCTTGCACTGACTCTGGAGAGGAAAACCCTGTGCATCGTGGCAGGCTCGGTCACATGAATCTCCTCCAGGTACGATTGGAATCATGCTAGCCAGAGTTCGAAAGCGTCACCGGCTTCCTGGGATTGTGGGTCGAGATCCAATCTGACTAGTTGTAAAATGCTCTCCATGTTTTAAAATTGCTGCTAATAAAATTGATGCATCAACAATAGGCTTTTATTAGCAGCAAAACGGAGCACGACATCTCGGAGACTGAGCAAGGAGCAGTGCCTCCAATCACCTTTATGCAGGGGTCTGTGAGAGGAGCCACAGGAGCAGTCAGCAGAGAGGCGTGTCCAGACAGGTGTACATAGCTTACCACAATCCACAAGTGCAGTTTTCACTGAGAAGCATTCAGGGCACATTCCAAATGCCACATGCCCTCTTCAAGGCATAATGGACTGGAAAATAAATTTTTGGCTGATGTCATTCAACCTTCACTTTGGAGGGTACATCTCTAGCAGGTTTTCAAGTTTTAACTCATTGTCAGAGAATATGGAAGTTCTTTAGTGCCATAAATGAATGACGTGATTGGACTGTTTGCCTTGGGGTGTAGAAAGGGTTAGGATCTTGAGAATTAGGTTTTGGGCACTGAAGGGATCAGGGCTCTGACAATCTGGTAATGGAGAGTGAGATGCCAGAGATTGGTGCTGGGGATGAATTAAGTCTTGATTAGGTGAGTGAGGGGGGAGGGGGTGGGAAAGTAGAATGTAATAGTAATGGGTGATCCCACAGATAGGAAGGTGGAGAAACAGGGTTAAGAGCCCAGGTAGTACATTTTCTATGAAGAAAACCTTCAATTGGTCAGAAAGGGTAATGGAGGTGAAGGAGAGTCTATTCTTAGTAACATACCCAAAAAGTGCTGGAGGACCTCAGCAGGCCAGGCAGCATCTATGGAAAAGAGTAAACAGTCGACCCGTCGGGCTGAGACACTTCATCAGGGCTGGGAAAAAAGAGGTTAGAGTAAGAATGTGGGTGGAGGGGAGGAAATAGTACCAGGTGGCAGGTGATAGGTGAATCTGGGAGAAGGAGGGGTTAAGTAAAGAGCTTGTAAGTTGATTGGTGAAAGAGATGAAGGGCTGGATAAGGGGGAATCTGAAAGGAGAAGGTAGAGAACCATGGAAGAAAGGGAAGGAGGAGAAGCACCAGAGGGATGTGATAGGCAGGGAAGGAGACAAGGTGAGAGAGGAAAATGGGAATGAAGAATGGCGGGGGGAGGTAGCAACTACTGTGAGTTAGAGAAATCAATGTTCATGCCTATTCTTATTGATCTTTGGCTAGAATCGTAAGTGCTGTTTTCTTTAATATTATGCAATTGTAAGTCAATTCTTTTCACAAGTTGACATGATGATGAACACTCTGGGAAATATTATGTCATCTGCAAAATTTGACCTGGCACTTTCTGCAGAGAGGCACACTTGAAAACCTAACACATCAAGACTAGGTAGGGTAAGGCCACTCCTTATGCAGCATTCCCTTCACAAGCGTTGTGAGAACATTCGGAGAACATGGTGCAGAGGTTGCCTGCCGCTGGGGAATTCCCAAAATAACACGGTATTGCTTCTGTCGTACAAAACAAGAGCTCTACAATCCTGCAACTCTGTAAACTAACTCCAACACCAAATCTCCACGTAGCATGATGATTACCCCGATATATAGCTCCAGTGGTATCACAATTCTTCCAGCACAAAACATAGTATGCATGCAAAGCACGTATATGTACGTAAGTATACAAATACGTACTCACACACTCACACATACTCACATACACTCACTCACACACACATTCTCACACACACACTCACTCATACACACTCACTCACTCACATACACGCTCTATATTTACCTCTTTCTTCCTAAACAAATCATCATGACAAATGACTGGAAATGCAAGAGATTGCAGATACTTGAATTTCCAAACTGCTGGAGGAACCAGCAGGTGAGACATCATCTTGAGAGGGAAATGAACAGCTGATGATTTGGGTCTAGACCCTTCATCAGAACTTATTGAATAAAATAAAGTTTGTGAATCCTAGCTCAGAGATGGAAATGGTTGGGAAACTAACTTGTTCAGCGTTGTGGAGTGGAGATCACCTGAAGTGGTGGATCTGTGATGGTGTAGCCTGGTGATCATTTGTAGGATAAAGGGCAAGAGATAAGATTGTGGATTGGACAGGGCGATGAGTCAACACAACACTAAACAAGCACTCAATACACATATATCAAGCTGTATTCTGCAAAATATGTGGGACTTACTCTCAAACTCAGCCACATCCATGCAGGTACAATAATAAAAGATGATGATAAAAGATTGTGTATAAGATGATGAGAGGCATTGATTGTGTGGATAGTCAGAGGCTTTTTCCCAGGGCTGGAATGTCAAGCATGAGAGGGCACAGTTTTAGGGTGCTTGGAAGTAGGTACAGAGGAGATGTCAGGGATAAGCTTTTTATGCAGAGAGTGATGAGTGCACGGAATGGGCTACTGGTGATGGTGGTGAAGGCGGATACAATAGAGTCTTTTAAGAGATTCCTGGACAGGTATATGGAGCTCAGAAAAATAGAGGGCTATGGGTAACCCTAATGGCCTGTACTGTGCTGTAGGTTTTCTATGTTTCTATAAGTGATAGCAGAAAGGGTAGAAAAAAGTCATACGATATTTTTCTTTCCTGAAGGTCACCTATCAACAGGAAGGAGATCAATAATATTCCAAGGAGAAAATGTACAAGGATGTTGCTGGGTCTTGACTTGAGTTATAAGGAAAGGTTGAATAGGTTAAGACTTCATTCCCTGGAGCATAGGAGAATGAGGGGAGATTTGATAGAGGTACATAAAGTAATGAGTGGTATAGATAGGGCAAATGCAAGCAGGCTTTTCCCACTGAGTTTGGGTGAAATTAGAACCAGAAATGATAGGTTAAGGGTAAAAGGTGAAATATTTAAAGAGAACATGAGAGAAGACCTCTTCACTCAGAGGATGGTGAGAATGTGAAACAAGCCGCCAGCAGAAGTGGTGGATACAGTTTCAATTTTCTTATTTAAGAGAAACTTAGATAAATACATGGAAGGGAGGGGTATAGAGGGCTATGAATCAGGGCCTGGTTGATGAGGCTGGGCAGAGCTATAGTTCGGCACAGACTAGATGTGCCGTAGGGCCTATTTCTGTGGTGTTGTCTTCCATTATAATGATTTTGCTATTGTGATGCCTCTGAAAATTACAGTGTATATATATATATAGTCTGAGAATAATAACGTTTTATGAACGGTTTTAGTGAAAAAGTATTCTAACTGTCATAACATTCGATGGTCACAGCTGGGCATTAGTTGAAACTGAAGTCAGGATGTGGTATACCAATGGCCTGCTGCCAGATCTGCTCTGTCTGACATGAGTGTAGTAGAACTTCTACATACAGACCAACCAACAACTACGAAAGAGATTTACCAGGATCCAGGAACTGAGGTACATAATGTTAGGAGATTTAATTTCTGGACTGTGTCTAAGGACATGTTAAACAGAAATTCAAAAGTAAATAAAAACACAGGCTGCCAATTTGAAATAAAAATAGAAATTCTGGAAATATCAGTGAGATAGAGAGACTTGGTCCCCCTGTTCTTATCTAATATTTTCTATTTACACCTTTGCTAAGCAGATTAGCTAAAATTAACAAAACTTCACCAAGCTTTCTCATCCAGTCCCAATATTTCTCAGTCTTTCTCAGTTTCTCCCTTTGTTGGTTCTGTCTCTCTTCCTTCCCCACACTTCAAAACATGCTTATTTTCCAGCTTTTCCTCATTCTAAAGAAAGGTGATTGACCTGAAACATGAACTTTGCTTATCTCTCCTTGAACAGTAAGTTACCTGACCTGCTGAATGCTCTGGCCTTCTCTATTTTAAAACAGATTTGGGAGTGAATCCGTTACCTTTGGTAAGGTTTCTATTTCACGGATCACTGAGGACAGTCCTGGGACAGAATAAATTGTTTCATTGAGTTGATCTACTTTGGAGCCTGACTGGGGCCGGATTCAGTGTGGGAGAGACGAACAGGATATGTTCAGGGACTTAAGACCAGTAAAAGTAGACAGAAGTTCAGGAACACAAGTGAGTACAGGTAACAGTTTTCAACAAATAGTAGTGAAGATAAAAAATAACGAGAAAATGTTTGGCATTTAAGCTGAAAGATGTGGAAGCAATGGTGTTGGTGATTAAAGACCATTTCAGCAAAATGAAAGGATATATCCACATAGAAATTTGACCCATTTATGTGTTTTTAAAAACCTGAAGAAGAGGGATGCTTATGTGAGAATGTTGTTTTTGGACTACAGTTCAGCATTCAACATGATAATTCCCTCCCGGCTTGACAGGAAGCTCAGAGACCTCAGCCTTCACCCTGCCTTGTACAGCTGGATCCTGGACTTCCTGTCAGATCACTGACGTGACAAGAGTGGGCTCCCTCACCTCTGCCCCTCTGACCCTCAACACAGGTGCTCCTCAGGGCTGTGTACTAATCTCCCTCCTTTATTCTCTGTATACCCATAACTGCGTTGCCATCCACAGATCCAATCTGCTAATCAAGTTTGCTGATGACACTACTCTGATTGGCCTAATCTCAAATTATAACGTGGCAGCCTACAGGAAAGAAGTCATCACCCTGACAGAGTGGTGTCAAGAAAACAACCTTTCCCTCAACGTCATAAAAACAAAGAAGCTGGTTGTGGACTACAGGAGGAAGTGAGACAGGCTAACCCCATTGACATAAATGTATCTGGGGTTGAGAGGGTGAACAGCTTTAAATTCCTCGGCATAAAATCACTGAGGATCTCAGGTGGTCTGTTCATACTAGCTGTGTGGTGAAAAATAGCACCTCTTTCATCTCAGATGGTTGAAGAAGTTTGGTATGGGCCCCAAAATCCTAAGAACTTTCTAGAGGAGCACAATTGAGAGCATCCTGACTGGCTGCATCACTGTCTGGTATGGGAACTGTACTTTCCTCAATCGCAGAACTCTGTAGAGAGTGGTGCGGACAGCCCAGCGCATCTGTAGACATGAACTTCTCACTATTGAGGACATTTTCAAAGACAGGTGTATAAAAAGGGCCCAAAGGATCATTGGAGACCTGAGTCACCTCAACCACAAACTGTTCCAGCTCCTACCATTCAGGAAACAGTACTGCAGCATTAAAGCCAAGACCAAAAGGCTCCGGGACAGCTTCTTCCACCAGGACATCAGATTACTTAATTCATGCTGACACAACTGTATTTCTATGTTATATTGATTGTCCTGTTGTACATACTATTTATTATAAATTACTATAAATTGCACATTCCACATTTAGACAAAGACATAGTGTAAAGAATTTTACTCCTTATGTATATGAAGGATGTAAGTAATAAAGTCAATTCAATTCAATTCAATCTGTGATTAGCATATAGATCTTCTGCTGTTATTAGATTACTAGCATTCATTCAGCCACCATTTGACCACTGAGAGGGCGGAGTATTTGGCATTTGGGCAGCATCAGAAGGCTAGAAATGTTTTACCATTAAAGTAGACCAAGCGCGTAATGTGGACAAAGATGATCTGTCAGACACCAACGGACGTCCACAATAGATCTATGAACATGGGCTGCAGTCAGAGAAGAATGAACCAGTCAGTAATCAGAAATCAGCTCGAATCAGATCATTTTGAGTATGATGGCTTTGAGTATGCAGGTCTCAGCTGGCAGATTTGAGTGGTAAAGAGTTAAAAAAAAGTCTATACAAATAGGGTCCACTTTTACAATGAGATTACAATAATCTCTCAACCTCATGCAAAAATACATTACCACAGAATAAGAAATGCTGTTTCTTACCTCTTATTAACTCCCTGGGCAGGACTTATGCAGACACATAACTCTGTTGTAGAAGTGGGCAGGGAGAGAGGAGACGTTATTCTGCAGTACTTCAATTTAGTTCACAAATATCACTGATCAAAATTACAGCATCTTTGCACGATGCTCCTCAAAGTGTGGTTATGGATCCCCTGACGAAGCAGCATCTTCTCCAAGATGTGCTGCCCCCTTTAGGCGGCATAAGTCTGACTTCTGTTCGCTCTCCCTTCACTTTTCCCTCACCTCCTGTCATAGGGAGAGTAAGGGCTAGCTGTGATCAGTAACAGATTTGAACACTCCAGACAACAGCTGTCAGAAGCACCCAGGGGATGTTTTTGAGTGTGGTAATTGTGAACATCTCCCTCATAATTTTAACCAGAGGTCTGCCTATTCCCCTATTTTTCTGTGAGCCATCTGAGTGGGTGCAGGTAACACCCATTTAGCAAACCAAAAGAAAAGATCAATTCCAAATGTTGGGCAAATGTGCTATGGGCAGATAACACTTGGGAAATAGAAAAGGATTTAAATGCTGATGAAGTTATCTGTCTGCTGGCCACCTGTCAGCTGCTGAGACATGGCAGAACTTTTAAATGCAGAGATGAAAGGACATTTAGTAAAGGCTGATAAGAAGTACACACTACTAAACTTAAGTAAAAGCACAACACAGAAAAATGGAGAAATTATCGCTACAGAAAAAAGAGTTAACCAATGGAAGAGCATTGCCCTCCATAGAAGACATCCCCACAATCTGAGCAGACTAGATTTTGACATGGAAGGGTTGAATGCTAGGCTCAGAGTTGGAGACCTTGTCCCAGAAACAGAGAGGTTCCTTGTGGAAATACAGGACCAGGTGGTTAACACACACACAAAAGAAAACATAATAAAAGACTAACAAATTCAAGATGACAAGTGCACAAAGTGCCAAGAGAAACCAAAAGCAATCCAACACATTACAGGATCCTGTAGTAGTTAAACACAATCTGATTACTTACAAAAGAACAAACCAGTGGCAACCATCATTCACCAAAATCTTGCTTTAAAATACAAACTCATGAAAAAACCATACCTTACTATAAATACAAATCTGATCCAGTTTCAGAGTCAGAGTCCCACAATTTATATTACGACCAATGTGTTATTACAGATAGGACAATCCATAATAACCATTTAGATACAATATTACAAGATACATAAGGAAGAATAACTTACTTAATAGATATATCCATTCCAAACACACATAACATACAGAAAGCAACAAGAACTATGCAGAATTAAAAGAGCAAATTAAAAGACTATGAAACATGAACAAGGTATACATTGTCCCAAAAGTAATACATATCTACAACTAGTATCAAACCAAAATCACTACACAATAGCATTAAACAGCCACAATACTAAGGATCCGGAGGTGGAGCAAAGACATAATGGTGCTAAATGGCGACTCCTTTGCTTGCATCTTCAGAAACAGCTCTATTTCTATCTTTGCCATCACTTTTTTTCCTTCTCAAGGTTCTTTTGAAAACTGATCGGGAGTTACACTCTGAATTTGGTTCTTTGCAGGAATGGGACCCGCTCTCAGGGCCTCATGACCGGCTGCTTTTTGCTATCCCAAGGATGCAGCCTGGAAGACTAGTGTGCCTTCAGGGTGCCAGATTTTTGTGGCTCTGGAGATGAGCTGATTCAAGGCCGATGCCCCTGACTGAAGCGTCGCAGGAAAACATGGAACATTGGGGGCAGCGGGTTAGCTGCCGCGGGTTAGCTGCCGCGGGTTGTGTGTCCAGAGACCTGAGCTCTCTGGGCGCAGAGCTTGGAAAAACCAATGCAACAGATTTTTAACATCATAAATCAACGAGTTGTTTGCTATATCTCCCCTCTCGCTGTGAAATGGGGACACCACTTTTTCCCTTATGAGGAAGAGGCAGAGCCTGTGGTATGTCAAATTACAGGGAAAATGAGTAGTCTTTGGGGTACTGTTGGATTCAGCATGTCTTTGCACATTACTTTGTTGATCTATGTTTGCTTCAAGTGTCTCTATCTTTTTCCTAGGTTAACACTGCTGCTCAGTTTTGCCTTATTAACAAACTTAGATATAGTAGATCCAGTCCCTCATCCAAATCATTGAGATAGATTGTTGACAGTTGATGTCCCAGTACAATTCTTTGCTGTGCCCCACTGGTTATAACCCATTTACCTGAAATTACCTCATCTTCCTTCTCTCTGTTTGCGATCCATTGGCCGTTCCTCGATCCACACCCATTTATTACTCCTTGTCAAATGAACCTTTTGTTCAATGATCATCAGGACTGTTTATCCCTCTCCATAGATTCTGCCCAAACTGCTGCGTTCCTCCAACATTTTCTATAAGTTACTCTGGGAATTTTTTGTTACAGTATGAGTGGTTCCGATCTATGAGTCTCTGCTGGGACGGCAGTTGAGGCAGCCCTAACTGTGATATTCAAAGGGCAAAGAATTTGTAGGGATCTGAGGAGAGGGCAGGGATTAGGATGAGCCATGGAGCAGATGGACCTGATTGGCCAACTAGACATTTCCCATGCTGCAACTGTACAGTGAACTGACGAGGTACCATCTTGACACTTGTGTCAACATGAAATGAGGAAGAGTACAACCTAGGACAGGCCCATCTGCCCACTTTATCTGTGCTGACCATGATCCCAATCTAAATAATCCCATCAGCCTGCACATGGTGTGCATCTTTTGATTGCATGCCTGTTCCTGTGTCTGTTTAAATGCCTCTTAAATATTGCCATGACGTTCAAGTTCAAGTACAAGTTTAATTGTCATTCAACCATACACATCAATACAACCAAATTAAACAGCGCTCTTCTGGGGCCAAGGTACAAAACGTCATACCAACAGTCACATACAGGGTAAGATTTTGAGAATAATACATGCGACATTCAGTTTATGTGCTTAACAAAAACTGCAGCCCTATACTTCCATAATCAAAAGCAGCCGCCTTACGCTGATCTCATTACATCAGACACTCTCTTAAAGTGGACACAACAGCTCAGAAATGGTGTTTGCGAATTATGTAGAACAGTTTCTCTCTGAACAATATGTGTCATCTGTTACCCATTCCATAACCCTACACCAGCACACAGTACATGTAGCAGTGTAATTATGGTAGCAGAAAAACATATAGTTACAAAAAAGATAGTAATAATATAACCCAAGTCCCTGAGTGTCATGGCCTGTGGAATGATGGTGCATGGATGTTTTCCTGGAGCCACGTTTCCACAAGAACAGGACCGCAGCAGTTCCTCATCTCACACAAGTGCAGCTACAGACGAACACAATCCAGCTGGTCTTCCATCGAATGAACACTGGAGGGCAACACTGATGGAAAGGGCAACCCCAGCCCAGTACAGAATCCAGTGGCACGTAGCCAGCTCCAGCAGCTCCTTCTCCAGCGGCTGCAACAGGAGAGCCCAAGGCTTGAGGGCTAGGCCCGAACCTCAGCTGAGGCCACGCAGCGTCCCTGCCACTGGTCTTGCAGCTGAACCAGTGAATCGGACTCGCAGTATTCTACATGACCTACATTCAACAGGGTCTTGTAATCACAAGAAAAAAAGTCTAAGCCAATCATCTTCACTGCTTTTGAATTGCACACTGCCTCTGCACACCACCTCTGCTGCTTTCTTTCCTGCATGGCTGAAGTAGGTGGCTTCACAGCGTGCAAGAATTCTAGCTTCACTGCTGTTGTAGGTGGGGTAGACCTGCTGTACTCATTATCCAGCAGTATCTTGCAATCATAAAAAATAAAGACAGACACTCAATTGCACCTTTGTTTGTGCCTGAGAGGCTACTACATCCAAAATGCTGCCATCTTACCGGATACCATCTTAACTGATGTCTGGTTCAATCACCTTCCAGACATGTACCACTCTCTGTGTAGAAAACTTGACTTGTGCACCTTCTTTAGACTTTCCCCCTCTCACCTTCAACTTATGCCCCCTCGTATTTGACATTTCCGTCTTGAGAAAAACTCTCTGCATATCTACTCTATCTATACCTCTCATACTTCTATCAGATAGTACTTCAGCCTCTAGTGCTCAGGGGAAAAATAAAATCCAAGATTGTCCCACCTCTCCTTATAACTGAAGAGTCCAATGCAGGCAATATATTGGTGAATCTCTTCTGCACTCTCCCCTAAGCCTCCACATACATTGCATGGTATCCAGACCAGTACACAAAAGTCCATATATGCCTAATCAAAGTTTTGTAATGTTGCAACATAAAAGGTTTTGTAAACCTTTGTACTCAGTGCCCCAAATGATGAAGACAAGTGTGACGTATGCTTTAACCATCCTATCTACCTGAAAGCTAAGGATTTGTACCTCAAGATGTCCTGGTATATTGATATTCCTAATACTTCTGCACATTACTGTATACTTTTCTCTTCCATTTGACCCACCAACTTGTATGATTTTACGCTTGTCCATATGAAACTCTATCTGCCATTTCTCTGCTCGAATTTCCAATTAATCCACATCCTGCTGTATTCTTTGGACAACTTTCCTCACTATACATAACTCATCCAGTTTTTGTGCCTTCTGTAAACTTATTAATCAGGTCATCCTAATCATTAAATATACAGTACTCAGTGGAAACTTTATCAGATTAGATTAGATATCTGTTTGTTAATCGCTACATGAAAACATGCAGACATGATCAAGAGGTGCAATTGTTGTTCAGCCCAAACCTGAGAATGAGGAAGAAATGTAATCTAAATGACTTTGATTGGTGCTGGACTAGGTGGCTTGAGTATCTCAGAAATTGCTTATCTCATGGGATTTTCACGCACAACAGTCTATAGAGTTCACAGAGAAGTGTGTAAAAACCGAAAAAAATGTAGCGAGTGGCAGTTTTGTGGGAGAATGGCCAGACTAATTCATGCTGATAGGATGGCAACAGTTTCAATTAACTATGCATTACATCTGTGGTGTGTAGAAGAGCATCTCTGAATGCACAACACTTTGAAGCTTGAGATGGATGGGCTACAGCAGCAGAAGACTATGAGCATACATTCAGTGACCACTTTATTAGGTACAGAAAGTACCTAATAAAGTGGCCACTGAGTGTATTATGAACAAGAGGGGTCCTGGCACTGATCTTTGGCACTGGTTACACCTCAGTCATCTGTGACCAAGTCAATTTTATATCCATTTTACCAGCTCAAAATGGATCTCATGTGACTTAATCTTCTTGTTAAATACTCTTCTAAATCCATATATACAGCATTCACTGCTCCACCCTAATTAATCATCTTTATAATTCCTCAAAAACTGAAATCAAACTTGTGAGACAGGACCTCTCCCATACAAAGCCACACTGACTAATAAGTCCATGTTTTCTCAAGTGTAAGTATCTTGTCTCAAAGAATCTTCCCCAACACTGATCTGAGGATCTCCACATATAATTTCCTGGATTATCCTTGTTGCCTTCTTAAGAAAAAGAGCAATGGTTATTTTCCAGTCCCCCAACACCTCACCTATGGCTAAAGAAGATACAAGGTTACATTGATCCTGTCCCTTAACTCACGCTGCATCCTGATATAGATTTCATCAGGCCCCAGGAGCTTATCCATCTTCATGTTTTTCATGATACTCAATGCTTCCTCCCTCTTATTTTTGACATGGCGTAAAGGTATCTAGGTTGGCAAATCAATTGGCCACTGTAAGTTGTCTCTTGAATATAGGTAAGAGGTGAGATCTGGTGAGTGTTTATTGGAATGTAGGAAGATTAAAATGTATTAGTTTAGTGTTAATATGAATGGGTGCTTAATGCTTGGCATAGACCTGGTGCAGTGAAGATCAGTTTCCATGCTGTGTGACTATGAATGGCGGAATTGACTGGGGGATATTTTTTCCATTGCTGGGGAAAATGTAACTATAAGGCACAGCCTAAAAAAAAAATTGACGTCTTTCAGGTCTAAGCATTGGAAAGATTCTACTTGCAGGTGAACAATGTCCAGAGGTTTCTTCCATGGATACTGGGTCAACTGTATAAGTCTAAGACTGATAAATACCTATCAGACAAAGGTGTCAGGGATTTGGGGAAATGGTGATATAAATAGGACAACCATTACTGAATTGGGAAAAAAACATATCCAATGGCACAATGGCCTTGTCTTGTTCCTTTGTTTTCATGCTCCCAGCAAGCAGGGGGATCAGTGAAAGATCTGAAGACAATAATTGGCACTAAAAAATAGGAGGTGATGGTATAGGCTGGTGAACTGTCAAAGGTACATGAGACAGAAGGCTTTACAGACTGCTCAGCAAATCAACTGGTGCTCTGCAAAGGCAGCAAGTCAGCTGGAGTGACCCAGAGGGAGTACTGAATTATAAGACCTCAGGCATTGTAACCAGCCTTAGATCCACTGACCAGTGAAAAGCAACCAGCAGTGTGACCTTCATTACTAGACGCATGTGAGGGAACAACAGTGTATGAGCTGCACTAAGTCTGAATAGACCATGCCAATCTTCACTCAATTACAAACTTTTAATAAAAAAATTAAAATGCATACTATTAAAACCAATCAGGCATATACAAATTAACCAAAAGGGAACTACCTTGCAGTTGTGCTTTTGTCCACAGTCATTTTGTAGTCTGACACAGGGTCCTGTGGGCAGATTTCCAATCTATTTACAAGATCACTGTAAAAAATTGGCTCGCCTACTTGGAACAGCAGAAACCAGTAGAAATGTTTACAGTAACTTCATATGTTCATTTCCTTTTTTTTTAACCACTAATTCTTTATTTTCAGATTTGATGATTGAATTCAGAATGTCGTGATGAGGTTTGAACTTGCATTCACTAGATCATTGGTTCTGTTCTATCTCAACTCTGTGATCGTTTCCATTCAATAGTGCTACCACCAGAGATTCTACTGTATTGAAGATAGTACATTGAAGAATTTGTTGATATTTTCCCAATTTAAAATGTTTATGATATACCTTCATGGGTTTTATAGAAGTTCAACTAATGTTTGCTGTTCTCCAAAGATGCCTGTTCTAACATTACTTCTCACTGAGTCATGCGGATGTAAGTCTTATGTCTTTCACCACATTGGTAAATACTAACTGAGAATCCATGCACAGAAATGCAGGTCCAGGAAGTAATTAGGAAAGCAAATAGAAAGTTGGTCTTTATTGCAAAATGGATAGAGTATAAACAAGTTCAAAATTCAAAGTTCAATGTAAATTCATTATCAAATTATGTATACCATATGCAACCTTGAGATTTGGTTTCTTGCAGGCACCCACAGGAAAATGAAGAAATATAATGGAATACATGTAAGACCATACATAACCATAGTAGTGTCCCTGAAAGTGAGCCTACAGGTTGTAGAGTCAGGTCAGTGCTGGGGCAAATGAAGCCATCCACGGAGGTCCAGGAGCCTGATGGTTGTGGGGCAGCAACTGTTCCTGAACCTGGTGGTGTGGGATGCAAAGCTCCCACTTGATGGTAGAAGTGAGAAAAAGAGGAGGGAGGTCAAATGGAGGTAGATGATGTGGGCTCAGGTGGTGAATCTTGACCTAGACAGAGTAGTTCTGAACACTGGTTCGTTTTCCACTCTCTGGCCTCGATGCTTTAATCTGGTTTGAAGTCTACCGCAGCACTTTCTCTTCTGGTGATGGTCAACCTTCATCCACTTCAAAGTGCCATACCTGCATCACTGAGAGTCAACTTAGCTGAATCCTTCAGGAGATCATAAAAATGCTAGTTCACTTAAATTATTCAAAAGTTTGTTTCTTAAAGAGAAATTGCAGGCTGCGGATTGCAGCAATCATAATTCAGAAGTATAGCTGGAAGAAAATATCTGGAGTTGTTCGGGAGGGTTTAAACTAATTTAGCAAGGTGATAGGAACTGGAGTGATAGCGTTGAGGAGGAGGTAGTTAGTTTACAAACGGATGTAGTGCATAGTGAGACTGCTAGCAAGGACAGACTGATGATAGGGAAAAATTGCAGTCAGCAGGATGAGCTGCATTGTAAAAGGTGGACAAAAATCAACAAGGGTGAATGCAGGACTGAAAGTGTTATAATTGAATGTGCACAGTATATGGAATAAGGTGGATAAATTTGTAGCACGGTTACAGATTGGCATGTATGATTTTGTAGGCATCACTGAATCGTAGCTAAAGGAAGATTATAGCTGGGAGCTTAACATCCATTGTATCAAAAGGATGGGGGGGGGGGTAGACAGAGGACTTGGCGTGGCTCTGTTGGTAAAAAGTGAAATCAAATCATTAGAAAGAGGTGATTTATGGTTGGAAGGTGTTGAATCATTGTGGGTAGAGCTAAGGAATGGCAAGAATAAAAATATTCTGATGTTCTGATATTCTGATTATATACAAACCCCCAAAACAGTATTAAAGATGTGGTCTACAAATTACAAGGGGAGATAGAATGTGCATGCCAAAAGGGTAATGTTACAATTGTCCTGGGGGATTTCAGTATTCAGATGTATTGGGAAAATCAGGCTGGTGTTAGATCCCAAGAGGTGGAGTTTCCAGAATGCCTATAAGTGGGCTTCTTAGAGCAGTTTGTGGTTGAGCCCTATTTTGGATTGTGTGTTGTGCAATGATAAGTGAGCTTAAGGCAAGGAAACCCTCAGGGTACTGATCATAAAATGATTGAATTCACTTTGCAATTTGAGAAGGAGAAGCTAAAGTCAGATGTTTCAGTATCGCTGTGGAGTATAAGGAATTACAGAGGCATGAGAAATAAAACTAGCCAAAATTGATTGGAAGAGAACACTGGCAGGGATGATGGCAGAGCAGTGATGGCTGGAATTTCTGGCAGCAATTTGGAAGATGCAGGATATATACATTCCAAAGAGGAAGACGCATTCTAAAGAGAAAAGAATACAACCATGGCTAACAAGAGAAGTCAAAGCAAATATAAAACCCAAAGAGAGAGCATATAATAGAGTAAAAATTAGTGGGAAGCTAGAGGAATGAGAACCTTTTAAAAACCCACAGAAGTCATTAAGAAGGAAAAGATGGAATACAAAAGTAAGCTAGCCTATAATATTCAAGTGGATACAAGAAGTTTCTTCAGATACACAAAGTGTAAAGCAGAAGCGAGACTGGATATCCGATCACTGGCAAATGTTGCTGCAGAGGTAGTAAAGGAGTACAAGGAAATGGCAGATGAACCGAAGCATTTTACATCAGCCTTCACTGTGGAAGACACTAGCAGTATTCCGGAAATTCAAGAGTGCCAGGGAGCAGAAGTGCGTGAAGTTGCCATTACTAGGGAGAAGGTTCTTGGGAAACTGAAAGGCCTGAATATAGATAAGTCATTTAGACCAGATGGTCTGCACCCCAGGGTTCTGAAAGAGATGGTTGAATAGATTGTGGAGACATTAGTAATGTCCTTCAAGAATTGTTTGATTCTGGCATGGTTCCAGAGGAATGGAAAATAGTAAATGTCACTCCTCCCTTCATGAAGGGGAGAGGCAGAAAAAAGGAAATTATAGCCAGTTAGTCTGACCTCAGTGGTTGAGTAGATGTTGGGGTCATTTGTTTAGGATGTGGCTTCAGGATAGAAATAGGCTGTAATCAGCTTGGTGTCCTTAAGGGAAAATCTTGCCTGACAAATCTGTTGGAACTTTTTGAAGAAATAACAAGCAGGATAGACAAAGGAGAATAGATGAATATTGTGTCATGCACAAGGCTGTTTGACATGTTAGTAGTATATGGCATTACAAGAAAGATTCTAGCATGGATAAAGCAGTGGCTGATTGGCAGGAGGCAAAGAGTGGGAATAATGGAAGCCTTTTCTGGTGACTAGTGGTATTCTGCACGGATCTGTGTTGGGACCGCTTCTTTTTACATTAAATGTCAATGACTTGATTGATGGAATTGATGGCTTTCTTGCAAAGTTTGCCAATGATATGAGAATCTTTGGAGGGGCTGGTAGTTTTGAGGAAGTAGGGAGTCTACAGAAGGACTTAGACCGATTAGGGGAATGGAGAAAGTAGTGCAGATGGAATACAATGTCGGGAAGTGTATGGTCATGCACTTGGATAGAAGAAATAAAAGTGTGGACTTTTTCTAAAAGGAGAGAAAATTCAAAGAACTGAGGCTCAAAAGGATTTGGGAGTCCTTGTGCAGGATTCCCTTGCAGATTGAGTCAGTGGTTAGGAAGGGAAATGTGATGTTAGCATTCATTTCAAGAAGACTAGAATATAACAGTAAGGATGCAATGTTGAGGCTTTATAAAACACTGGTGATGCCTCATTTGGAGTATTGTGAACAGTTTTGGACCTCTTATCTTAGAAAGGATGTGCTGACATTGGAGACAGTTCAAAGGAAGTTCACGAAAATAATACTGGAATTGAAAGTCTTGTCATATGAAGAGCGCTTTCATTGTTCTGGGCTTCGACTCACTGGAATTCTGAAGAATGAACAATGACTTCATTGAAACCTGATGGATGCTGTTAGGCCTCGGATGTGGAGAGGGTGCTTCCTATGGTCCTCTAAGACCAGAGGACAGCCTCAGAATAGAGGGTCGTCCTTTTAGAATGGAGATGAATAGGAACTTCTTTCATCAGAGAGTGGTGAATCTGTGGAATTCATTGCCATAGGCAGCTGTGGAGGCTAAGTCATTCAGTATATTTAAAGCAGAGGTGGATTGATTCCTGATTAGTAAGGGCATGAAGGGATATGGGGAGAAGGCAGGAGACTGGGGCTGAGAGGGAAAGTGGGTCAGCCATGATGAAATGGCGGAGCAGACTCGATGGACCAAGTGGCCTAATTCTGCTCCTATATCTTCTAGTCTTGTGTCTATTGTCAAGAGTTTTGGCCATTGAATTTCACACTCTTATTCTTCATTGTTGAGACGAGGAATGATTACTTAGATGAGAGGTGGTGTTATTGAAAGAACTGTGTTTCTATATTCTTAATTAATTTTTCAAGATAAGCATATTGCAATAAAGGCCAGCAAGCTGAAGGTTTGATTGATGGATTCAAGTCTAGATTCATACTTCTGGAAATCTGTTAGAATTCAAAAGGAATTATTCCAGAATTTGAGCCTTTGCAAGAATTTTAATGGGAGAATCTGCCTAGCAGAAGGGCAAATGTCCAGGTAATGGTGAGCAGTCAGCAGAGGGATGGATCAGGTACTGGATGAATGACCTGAGATGTCATTGTGACAGACAAGAGGGTAAATTTGAATTTCCATCACAAGCACTTACTTGTTAATATTAACCCTCAGGATGGGGCTGGAAATGCTGAGGTTTGAATTTCATTAGGCTATCCTTTGAATTTGAGAATAACATGCTTGCACACCATTTAGTGGGCTCTGAGCTGCCTGACAAGACCAATGTGGAACCTATGAATTCTGTTACAAAAGGGGCAGGCGGTGCTGGGGCAGGTGGGTAGTTGTGCAGTAATTCTTCATGTAGTCATGGAAAACGAAAACAGGCCCTTTGGCCCAAAATATCCATGCTGAACTTTTGTGTACAGCTACACTAATCCAAATATGGTCCACCTACATCATGACCATATACTTCTATGCCTTGCCAATTTAAATATCTAAATGTCTGGTAAGCATAGAAATTGTAGCCTGCTTCTGATAAATGGACTCAACATTCTTAACAACATCCCAAATCTTCCTTCTTCATGTTGAGCAGTGGATACATTATATGAAACTGAATAGATTTTAAAAACTCCTTTGATGTCATGGTCTGGATTGGTTCCCCTTTAAATTTAGTTAGGTTGCGATCCAGACAATTGATGCCTTGTTCCCTTCTAATTCTGTTTCACGTGTCCCTTGAGCTTGGCAATCAAGGTAATTTACCCTCGACCCGAACCGGCAGCTTATAAGCCCCTGGCTTTAGTCGTTCGGGGTGAGAGTGTTAAGAAGCCTTCGCAAGTCGCCACCACCACCACAACAACAACAAGCCAGAGTGATCCAACCTGCATCAGAGTACCAGCAATTCACCTTCCCTCGCCAGACTGGGTCCGGGCAAGGTCAATCTACCAGGGGTGAGTTGAAGGCGGAGTCCTGACTCGACGTTTATGCCCTTTGTCCGTGTCTACCCCTTGAAGAGTCCCTGCTCGGTGCCTGAGTTGAAGGTGGAGTTCCGGCTCAACATTCATGCCCAGTGTCTGTGTCTACCCCCCCCCCCCCCCCCGAAGAAGAGTCCCGACTCGATGCCTGATCTGAAGGAGGAGTCCAGGTTCAAGATTTCTTGTCCTGGGTTTTGGTGTCCACATTTCTGGCTGCAGCGATCCATGGTATCCAAGTGTCTGGTGGCAGTGGATCAAGGTCCCAGTCTCCAAGTCCAAGGGCCGTGGCGGTCCCAGTCCCCAGGGTCCCAGTCATGGCCACGGCTGTCCATGCTCCCCCATCCAAGTCAAGGCCACTGCAATCCCAGTTCCCTGTTTCCAAGTCCCAGGTCCCTTAGTCCGAGGTTTGTGTACCTCTTTGTCATCCTTGACTTCCCGATCTTCTGTGTAGCGAGTAATAAATGCTATTTTATTGTACCTAAGAAAGACTTGTGTGTGTCCTGCTTGTGGGTCCTCTCCCAGCACCCTTGTCCCCACCTCGTGACATTTGAAGCTTTTCCTCTGTCCATCTGGTACTATCTTTCAGTGTGAATCTTCAAACCATCTGCAAAAAGCAATATTACCAGGTGTATACCATTTTAATTCCAATCCCCACTGGCAATCGGACATGTCAGTGTGTGGCCTCCTCTACTGCCACGATGAGGCCACTCTCGGATTGGAAGAGTGACACCTCATATTCCATTTGGGTAGCCTCCATCCTGATGACATGAACATTGATTTCTCCAACTTCTGGTTATTTTTCTCCTCCTCTCTTCTTTAATTCTCCACTCTGGCCTCTTACCTCTTTTCCTCAGCTGCTTTCATCTTCCCCTGGTGCCCCTCCTACTTTTTCCCCATGATCTACTTTCCCCTCCTATCATTGCTTCTTCTTCAGCTCTTTATCTTTTACACCTATCACCTCTTAGCTGCTTACTTCATCTCCCTCCCCACCCACCTGTCTTCACATATCTTCTGGCTCATATTCCTTCTCCTCCCCCACCTTATTCTGACTTCCTCCCCTTTCCTTTCCAGTCCTGATGAAAAGTCTCGGCCCAGAACATTAGCTCTTCATTCATTTCCATAGATGCTACTTGGGCTGCTGAGCTCCTCCAGCATTTTGTGCGTGCTGCTTTGGATTTCCAGCATCAGCAGAATCTCTTGTGTTTCAGTGAGAACATTTAGAATGGAGAATCTGTTTCGGAAATGAGAACAGAAAATGTTGGAAACTCTCAGCAGGTCAATGGTTCAATGGTTCCATTTATTATCAGAGAATGTACACAGTATACAGTCTGAAATACTTGTCCTCGTAGAGATCCATGAGAAACAGAACCCCCAAGGAATGAATGACAGAAATACATTAGAACCCCAAAGCCCCCTCGCCCCTTCCCCGGGCACCAAGCATCAATAGAACAACCTCCCTTCCCGCCTGCTTCAACAAAAGGCGTCAGTGCCCACCACCCACCAAGCAACAGCAAAGATGAAAAAGGAAAAAGAAGAGACATTAAACAAAGGAATTAAGCTGTTTTTTGAAGATGAGCTCAATGAAGCAGCTGCATGTTGACATTTGAACCCTGCCCTCCAGGCAGGCAGCATCGGAAATAGAAATAGTTTATGTTTCAGGTTTAGGACCTATAAAGGTGACAGAGATAGGTGAAAATCTCATCAGAAAGAGGAATAGGTGAACATTCCTGAGGAGAGGTGACATTGAATTCAACAGAAAATTAGAAATTCAGATGCTGAAAATCTGAAGACTCAAAGGTGCAGGACGATTGCAGCATGACATGTATTGGCCAAATCAAGGTGGGAGGACCTGGGCCTGGGTCCGAGAGCAGGGAACAGGCCAATGTTTGGTCATTGCTGGAGGCGATTTGAAGTGGCAGAACTGAGGCAGTGGGGATCAGGCCCGAGAGTGATGAACAACGCACTGTTGACCGAGTGTTGGGCCAGATTGGAAAGTTTGGGTGCTGGCCAAATTGAGCTGGTGGGGCTCAGGCCTAAGAGCGTATTGAAGTGGCAAGGCCTAGGTCTGAAAGTGAGGAATAGCCTGAGGTTTGACTGATTTTAGTGCTGGGCCAGATTGAAAAGGTTGGGATGTTTGGACTGGAGATGTGGAATGGGCTAGTGTTCAGCTTGCTGCTCTGTGAGTTTTACTTGTCCCTGTGCTGAATTGAAGCTGTGGCTGGTAACTAATAGGCTGCTGGATCAGTTATGGTTGGCTTTGTGGCTGTGGACTCACGTTCATGACCTTCAGTTTGGAATGTTATTCGCATACTTTTATTGGTTGCATGATCTGTTTATTTCCTGCTCATTGGGTGTTTGACTTTTTTTTTAATGGGTTCTGTTGGGTTTCTTTGTTTTGTGGCTGTCTGTAAGGAAACAAATAAATATACTTTGAACTTAGAACTTTGAAATAAGCATTGAAAATAGAATTGATGCTTCCTGACCCACTGAATTTTTCCAATAGTTTCCAAACTTATTTTGCGGTTTTTTTGATTTTTGAGCATCCTTCTCAGGAGTGTGGTGCCAGGCATGTGATGCCTGGTGTTCTCAACAGAATCAATGAGCTGCAACAAGTGCCTCAAAGCTGGGGATGTTGGTCTGGGAGAAGATGCCAACACTCATTTGCTTATCCTTCCAGCACGATTGGATGTCCTTTCTGTTAGCTTTAGTGGTATCTCTCCAGTGCCAAGCACTGAACATCTGTACGACAGAGGTCCTCTGCCAAATTGCAATGTCCTGTGACAATAAAGGATAGTGACAACCCCTGGGAAATGTGAATCACTTCCCGTATCTGTGGATTCACCTTGCAGTAAAGATAGACTTCCTTGGTGAAGTTCACCACCACCTTCAATGCATCAGCATGGTCTTTAGTTGTTTAAGGAAAAAGATATTTGAAGATCAATATCTCTATATCAATATAGCTTTGTACATGATTCATGGTCTACAGGGCAGTAATAATCCCTGTCCTTCTCTAGGCTTCTGTTATCTGGACTACCTACAACAGGTATCACATGGCTTGAATACATGCATTAACATTGGGTCTGTGAAGGAAAGGAACTTGTTAACTCTAGTGCAACTGGTGCTTGGTTTTCTACCATTTATCATATAATGAGGTATAGGCACATTTTCCCTTATTTGTTTATTATCACACGTAAAGTGTCTGCACAGTGCAGGCAGACAATAAGGTGTAAGGCCATAACATAAGTCCATCTTATTTTACTAGGGGCCCATTCAATAGTTCAAGCATTCAAGCATCTCACAAGTTCCTCAATCTCTGCCTGTCACACACACATGCATGCATGCACAACCACGTGCACAGTTAGACACACATGCTCACTCGTAAACACATACTCATAACCTCACAGATGCACACACTTAGGCACTTCTCACACTCATACACATGTATGAGCACAGAGACACAAATGAACACACACAAATATGGATGAATGCACACATTGCAGCACATATGTGAACAAGCACGCAGGTGAATACATAAACATTCAAGCACATATACAACACACACACACATGAAAATACACACAGAAACACACATATGTACACATACCTGTACAAACATAATGATTTTATGTATTGCACAGTACAACTGCTTCAAAACAACAAATTTCATGACAGATATCAATGCTAATAAACCTAATTTCCATTCTAATTCTGAAACACACATGGACTCATATGTTCATGCATACACACCCACACAAACCATTCTGGTGATGTGAACTGGAGGGGAGGGCCCCTTCTACTCACAAAGGCTTGGTTGTCTGGAGAAGAGTTTGTTATTACCCTGAGCTGCCGCAGTGCTAGCATTCTGAATTGATGGTGGATGACAGTCTGTCCGTATCTAACCTACTCTCATGCTTCTGTGTCATCCATCTCTGACCATTGTTACGCTCTATAGGTGACCATCACCATGTTCTTAGTCTGATACCACAATCATTGCAGAATTGCTGGGAACCAGGCATTACATGATATCAGGGGCCTCAGACCCAGGAACTTCATGGGATGTAGATATATGACAAAGGGATGAACATCCTGCTGGTACTGAGGCTACAGTTGGGCTGGGTTGCCGCGATAGCACATGTGCCATTTTGTCTGGAAGTTGCTTTCTGGTTTTGCCTGCAGGAACTCAGACGGAGGGACCTGAAACGAAAGGTTGGCAAGGGTGTCATTACATCTAAGAAATGCAAATAAAGACTGCTTACATCGAGATTTTAAAACGCTTTCACCAACTTTGGATGTATGCAGCTGTCGAAATAGCCATTGAAAGGCTGTAAGCTTGTCCAGGTCAGACAGGAGGTGACCTGCTCTGCTGTTGGAGGCCTGTCTGTCTGTCTGTGTGTGTGTGTGTGTGTGGGTGGGAGAATGTGAAGAGGGCTTGTTTTACTAATGTTGTTTTGCTGTTTTTGCTGTTGTTGTTCTTCTTCTCTTGAATACTTTGGGCATAAAACGTTGGCACTGGAATGTGTGGTGAGAATTGTGGGCTGCCCTGTTACATCCTTAGGCTGTGTTGGTTGTTAATACAAATGATGCATTTCACTGTATGTTCTGATGTACGTGATAAATAAATAAATCTGAAACTGATCTGAACTTGAGGAGGAGACCGAGGAGAAACAAATTTCTCCACAGAGGGTTTAGACTTTGCCCTTTCTCTCCTAGAGAATATTGAAGGGAAGTGTCTTACTTCTGTCCAGGGGGAAGGTAAATAAGCACGAGGGTGACTGGTGGTGTTAGATAAAGAGAAAGAGAAGACTTAAGTGGATCATAAACAACTAGATGCATGAACTATGCTGAATTGCCTGTACTGGGCTGTAATCAATTGTAATATCTCTGCACTCTGACTGAAATATTACTTTTAATTTAGTTGATATGTTGAGAAAATAACAAAATTTGAGTGGTGTTTGTTGCTTGATTTTATTTTTATTCATTATTGTGATAAGCTGTTACTACTATGACAACTATTTATAGGCCATCCCTAATTGTCCTTGTGTCCTATGTGATGAAGTTACTCCCATTGTGCTGCTGGTTGGGGATTTAGACCCAGTCGCAGTGAAGGAGTGATTATATATTTCCAGGTCAGGAAGGTGTGTCATGTGGAGGGAAACCTATAGGCTTAGGTGTCTATACGAAACTCATCCCTGTTGGAGGTACATTTGGAGATGAGTTGCAGCCATGTTGATGATGTTCACTGCAGCTACTGTGGAGGACTGATGGATGGTTAAGGTGGTTGAAGGGGTATCAATCAAGTAGGCTGCTTTGTGCTGGATAGTCATAGAGTCACAAAACACAGATAAAGGTCACCGGATCCATGACAACCATCGGTTAGTCATCTGTTAACAGCATTTATTCCATTACTTTCTATACTTTGAAAACTCCTGTCCATCCTGATACTTGGTGTGGAAGTCCTGCCTCTACCACCCCTTCAGTCAGTGTGTTTCCGATTTCAATCATCCTTAACTCCTCCTCAGATTCCATCTAAATCCGCTTACTTATTACCCTTTAGATTAGATATATCTTATATGGGGAAATGTTTCCCACTACTTACCTTACAAAATCTCCTCATAATTTTGTGTACTTACCAGGGCTTCTCTCAGCCTCCCCAGTTCCAAGGAAAGCCTATGAAGTGTCTCCTCATAACTAAACTCTCCACTGCTGGGAACTTCCTGGTGAATCCACACAGCACCTTCTCCAGTATAGTCATGTCCTCCCTACAGTGTGGCAATCAGATCTGCACACAGTACTCCTGGTATGGCCTAAGTAATAATTTATGAAGCTATGTCAAACTCTCCCTGTTTTTATACTCTATGACCTGGTTTATGGAGGCAGCAATTCAATATGTCTTCCTCAACAGCTTATCTACCTGTACACCAACTTTCAGGGATCCTTGGACAGCTTCACTAAGTCCCCCTGTTCGTATTGGGGAACTACCACTCAGTGTGCATACCCAAATCTGATTAGTCCTTCCAAAATGTTTCACTAACATTTATCAGGTCAGGCTCCAACTATGGAAAGAGAAGCAGTCTATGACCCACATTTTGAAAGGGGAAAGGGGGAGATACAAAGACAGGTACAGGGGAACAGTGGTGTATCTGGCTAAACCATTGCCTCATCATGCCTGGGACCAAGTGATTGTGTGGGGTTCGCATGTTTTTCCTATGAGCCCTGGGTGCCACAGTTTCCTTATACGTTCCAAGGATGTAGATGATGTAGGTTGATTGTGGGTGAATTGTCCCTGGTGTGTAAGTAGTGGCAGAATCCAAGAGAAGCTGTTGAGAATGTAGGGAGAATAGATATGCGATTAATGTAGACCTACGTTAACGAGTGGTCGATGATCAGACAGACTTGGTGGGCCAAAGGGTCTGCTTTTGTGTCATATTTCTCCATCCTCCTGTGAACAACTTACCTTTCAGTTGAGAAAAGGGAGGGCAAAGAGAACGTCTGTGGTTGGGTGAGTTGAAATGGCTTAATGGGGACATTTATTAGTTCCTGTGTCATTTATTGTTAATGGTAAAGTGATGGGATTTGGCCAACAGGCCAGACCTCTATGTCTGGGATTTTAAAAAAAGAGCCAACACGATATGAAAACAGAAATGGAAATTTAAAAAACAAATCAGCAGATCAGGCAGCATCTGTGGAAATATAAAAAGCTAACGATTCATGAGGGATCCTCTTTTGAGCACAATATCACTGACTGTGTTTCAGCTTGAACTTCTGGGAGGTTTTAGTGCCTCACATGCAAACGTTAAACAGAACTCAGTGTAGGTCATGATGGAATAATGCAGTTCGTGTAAGTTAGATGGTTTTAGATAAAACTGGAAAATATGTTGGCACAATTTATAACTTTATGCAATATTAACAGCAAACTGTGTAAGTTATTCCACTGTATGTAACCCAATTGGTATGATACTTCTAAATCAGCCTGCTTTGAGAAACCATGTGAAAATAGACATTTGTATGGTCAGTTTGTACCAAGAGACAGTGATTAGTGAGTGAGAGCAGAAACACACCTCTTATTGCTTCACATTTCACTCTTGGATGTGTAGCAGTTCTCTACAAAGTGCCAGAAGTTTGTGGGCATAAGTTACACTTCAGTCACTGAAGTGCAAAATCCAGACCAACACCTTAAGGCAATGCTGAATGAGTGTTACAATATGGTGAGCAAGGTTGATACGGTAAAACTAAGTGTCTCTGTCCCCTCAGATGATTGGAGCAGGGTTTTGGTCTTACTAAAAAAATCCAAGCATTATCCCTTTGAAGCCTGTACTGGATTTGTAGCTACATCTGAAAAGTTAAACAGCTCTAAAATGTTTAAAGACATGCTGAGATAGGACTACAGTACATGACTGCAAAACATTTTGTGTATCCAAATGAATGTTACATAAAAAGGAAATGTCAGATCATCCTCAGTGTTAACAAAATTAGATTTTTTTTCCCTTTTCTATTTGGGTCTGTTTGGAGTTTGCACAACAAAGCTTTTCTTTTGAGCTTTGTTTTTGCATCTCGATATTTGACATGACACATCAATCATCATCTGGCCATCTTCTGAGGTTCCTGAGAGTCCAGCAGCATTATTGACAGCTTGGGCCACACCAGCTGTTCATAAGTATTTCCAGATTTACTTCATAACAAATAGAGTTTTATATTTCTCCTTGTGGCCTAATAATCACTTGAAGTTCTGGAACTGGAAACTCTGAACACCTCAGTCCATTGCACATTTCCTGCCTTTCCATCTGGAGAGACAAGGTGCTGATCAAGTGGGCTCTTGTTCAATGAACGTTTTCATGTTTATAGATAATTTCATGTTTATAGATAATTTTCTGCTGATGTCAAATGAAAAGCTTTTCCTGTTGAACTGGTTAACACTGTCAAATGATGCAGAAAAACAAATGGGTTTTCCTTGCTGGAAGCCCGTTTGGAAAATATTTGCAGCGAATCATTTTAACTGCACTGGGATATCCCTGCCCTTGGCCAGGGACCAAGTCTTAGTTATATTGTAATCAGATTAATAATCAAGGAAATGGATAAATAATTTAATACAGATCACTTAAGTCTTCAAAAGCAGTTTATAAATTGGAGTTCTGGACTAATTCGGATCATTTATCTTCCCTGGATATCCCTTCACATGCATAGGTTAGACCCATAGAACAAAGTTGGCTGGGATGTGTCCTGGGAGTACATAGTATTGACTCAAAACCCTATGATTGAGGAAACCTCATGCTGATCATAAGCCAGCAGCTTCCTTTGCTAAAGAATCAGTATGTATTGGTATTGACCACTACTGGAAGGAACAGTGAGTGTTGAACATACAGTAGTTTAGGTGGGGGATCAAACACAAGTGATTTGGTTCTACCAACAGTGGCAGATGTTCAAGGACCTATCTGCAAATCTGGATCTACAGAAGGTGGCTGGAACAACAAAATGAATGGAAACCTGTTGGTCTTCACTCTCACCAACCTACCAAAGTCACATGGCAGATGAAAATGGGAATGAATTGTTACAAGTGTGGGCATTATTTTCAGATTCAGAATCAAGTTTATTATCATTGGCATGTGTCACGAAATTTGTTAACTTAGCAGCAGCAGTTCAATGCAACACATAATGTAGAAAAAGAAGAAGAAAATCAACCAATCAATCAATAACAGTATATGTATATTGAATAGATTAAAAATTGTGCAAAAGCAGAAATGATATATATTAGAAAAGTGATGTAATGTGCAAGGGTTCAATGTCCATTTAGGAATCAGATAGCAGAGGGAAAGAAGCTGTTTCTGTATCTCTGAGTGAATGCCTTCAGGCTTCTATATCTCCTACCTGATAGTAGCAGTAAGAAAAGGGCATGCCCTCAGTGCTGCAGGTCCTTTCTAAGACACTGCTCCCTGAAGATGTCCTGGGTACTTTGTAGGCTAGTACCCAAGATGGAGCCAACTAAACTTACAACCCTCCACAGCTTCTATCAGTCCTGTGCAGTAGCTCCCCCATACCAGACAGTGATGCAGCCTGGCACAATGCTTGGCATGGTATATTTGTAAAAGTTTTTTACTGTATTTGTTGTCATACCAAATCTCTTCAAGCCCCTAATGAAGTATAGTTGTTGTCTTGCCTTTTTTTATAACTGTATCAATATGTTGCGACAAGGTTAGATCCTTAGAGATCTTGGCACCCAGAAACCTGAAACTGTTCACTCACTCCACTTCTGATCCCTCTATGAGGATTGATATGTGTTCTTTCTTCTTACCCTTCCAGAAGTCCACAATCAGCTCTTTCGTCTTACTGATGTTGAGTGCCAGGTTGTTGCTGCAGCATCATTCCACTAGTTGGCATATCTTGCTCTTGTACACCGTCTCATCTCTATCTGAGTTTCTACTAGCAACAGTTGTATCATCAGCAATTTTATAGATGGTATTTGAGCTATGCCTAGCCACACAATAATGGGTGTCGACAGAGTAGAGCAGTGGGCTAAGCACACACCCCTAAGGTGCATCAGTGTTGGTCATCAGTGAGGGTGAGATATTATCACCAATCCACACAGATTGTGGTCTTCCATTTAGGAAGTTGAGGATTCAATGGCAGAGGGAGGTACAGAGGCCCAGGTTCTGTAACTTCTCAATCAGGATTGTGGGAATGATGGTGTTAAATGCTGAGCTATAGTTGATGAACAGCATCCTAACCTAGGTGTTTGCGAAGTCCAGGTGGTCTAAGGTCATATGAAAAGCCATTGAGATTGCATTGCTGTTGAACTATTGTGACGATAGGCAAATTGCAGTGGGTTCAGGTCCTTGCTGAGGCAGGAGCTCAGTCTAATCATGACCAACCGCTCAAAGCATATCATCACTGTGGATGTGTATGCTACTGGGCGATAGACATTAAGGCAACTCACTTTATTCTTCTTGCACTGGTGTAATTGTCGCCTTTTTGAAGCAAGTGGGAACCTCCGCCCATAGCACTGAGAGGTTGAAAATGTCCTTGAATACTCCCGCCAGTTGGTTGGCACAAGTTTTCAGAGCCTTACCAGGTTCTCAATTGGGATCTTCACCATGTGAGGTTTTACCCTCTTTAAAGGCAGCCTAACATTGGCCTCTGAAACAGAGATCACAGGGTCACCGGATACAGCAGGGATCTTCAGTATAGTCTGCCTTTGAGTTACAGATCAACTTTAATCGTCTCCCACTTGCACCTTCATATTTGTCAGAAGTGCCATCTTTCAGCTGTGAAATTAAACCAGGCTGCATCCGCACTGTCAGAGAGACGGAAGCAATCTGAGGGTGTTAGTGTGATGAAGAGAGGGGATTTTCCTTTAATGTTCTGACCAATATTTTTTTCCTACGATTTAAGTAGTGTAGTATGGTGGTGGTATAGAGGTGAAGTTACTGAACCAATAGACCAGAGACCACGGTGACTAATCCAGACACCAGATTCAAACCATGGCAGCTGTGGATTTTAAATTGTTAATAATCTGGTACTGGGAATGACAGTTATTCTGCCATTGGCCTCAACTCTTCTACGGTAGCAGTTCCCTATTACCCTCCATTTTCCTGATCTTTCAAACATATTTCTGCCTCCTCGTGCATTCCTCCAATGATCTAACCTCCACAACACTCCCAGCGAAAGAATGAAATTCCACATCTCAGTTTTAAGTAACTAATCCCTTATCTTGTTAATATGCCTCTTCATCTGAGGCTCTCCCACAGATGGAAAATCTCAACATCTGCTCCAGCTGGACTGTAAGTTTCAATACTGAACTGTCTGCAATGTTATCACAGTACACTATCATTTATCTAGAAATCGTGCCTTTGGAATTCTCACACAACCAGCAAAATGTAAGCAACTTCATCAAATTCTTTAAAATGCAAAGTAGATGTAAAAAGATATTTCAAGCTTATTCGTGCAAAGGCATATGGCAACATTTTCTGAAGATTTGACATTTTTCGTGCAGGTAAGTACAATCACTCATTTGATTTAACTTTGCTGTGTTTTACACTAATGTGGTTTAGCCTTAAAATATAGAATTGTGATGTAAAACATTGTTATTTAAAAGGGCAAGGAGATGACCTTTATGTTGGCAATTTATCTAAAGCTTTATGTCTAGAATACTAGTCTGTGAAGGTATGATATACAGTAAAGGTTTGTTTGAGCAATTCTCAAGAACCTCTGCAAAAGGTCTTCCCCATGGATGCTGATCGTTTGACAGTATACTGTAGGTCCTTTCTTTAATGAAAGGACCAAAGCCCTGCAGGGCACTTAAGTGCAACTTCACTAGTACCATGCACAGTTGTAACAATGCCTCTACTTCTAAACGTCAGCTCACTTGCAGTAAAGGCCAATGTGCCATTTGCATTCCTAATTACCTGATGGCTAACTTCTTGTGACTCATGCCCAAGATCCCTCTACTCCACTATACTCCGCATGTTTGTAATCATTCTCCATTGAGGTAATAATCTGCCTTCAGATTTCCCTGCACAATCTCAGTTTTCCACATTTGTCCAGGTTTTGCCCAACAACATGCTCATCGCTGCAGGCTCTACCACCATTTTCATGCCATGGGCTGATAAGTAATCTCTGTACCACAAAGGTGTGAACCATTGACAATCTCCCACCACCTACCCCTAACTTTCAATGTCGTTTCCAACACCATCAACATCATAGGGCTAATACAATTTAGATTCATGCCGTAAAAATATGCTCTTGCATTGGCTGCAAGAGCAGATCAGAGACTGGATATTCAGCAGCGAGAGACTCACTGAACTCCTGGCAGCCCAAGGTCTTCCTACCGTCACTGCGGCACAAGTCAGGAGATGGAATGCACTCCCCATGTTTGGAGGAGAGCAGAACCATCAAAACTCAAGATATTTAACATCATTGTCAAAGCACCTCATCCACCACCCTAAGCACACATTCCCTTCAACACTGGTGCACGGAGGATGCAACGTATAGTATCTGCAAAATGCAGTGAGGATACCTGCTCAGCTGCTCCTACAGTATCTCCCACACCCACCATTTCTATCACCAGGAAAAGCAAGTGGATATCAACATCAAATGTCACAACATCATATCTGGAGTTTATTTTGCCTGCTCTTTATTATTGCTAGGTTTAAACCTTAGAATCTCAATGCCAACACCACTGTGGGAGCACTTTCGCCAATGCATCTTCAGAATCTCCTGTGTTTATCTGCACCAGGGCTTCAAGAAGACTCCAGATTTTCTGAGAAGGCATAGAGGAGAGGCAAGAAATGCTGGCACCAACATACTGAGAAACAAATTTTTAAAAAGTTGGTGATGTGATCATGATCATGGATTATATCGTGTACCTGGATTGTATCACTGGTGTGCTTTCTGCACTGCAGCTATGTTTAGATTTCAAGAGTAAGCTATCTGCTCTAGTCCTGTGGCTGGTAAAAGTGCTATGTAAAGCTAAGGCTTTCTTGAAAATCTACACCGTGGGCCTTGTCTCTCACCTACTGAGGCAGCTGTAATTAATTAGCTGGTGCCAGGCTAGTTTGCCTTTCTCATGGGCATATTTCTAATACATGATGTCCACATCTCATCAAACCCCAGTCCGAGAAATTCCCTGAGCGTAACTTTGAATGAACAGGCTAACTGTAAGGCTTGAACCAAAAGGCATCAATATTCAGGTTGTTTGAATCCTACTCAGTGTAAACTGACATGTAGCACAAAGGAACACTCAGCTTCCTGTTAGCACTGAGAGTGGCTAGAAAAATAAGCAGAGTCCAGGGGAAAGAAAGACATTCTATTTAGCAGCTTCACTAAGCCCTCTTGTCTGTGCCACTGAGTGAGGGATGATTTTGTTCTGGGGGGAAAAAAAGTTTTTAAAATGCTGAAAGAGACTATTTATTGATGGTAAAAAGGAAGAAGCACAAGAAATGTTTCACTTCAAATTAAACATTCTGAAAAGAAGAGTGAAAGGCAACTTGTTAAGAGACATGGACCCTAGAATGGTCAGGTTGTGCTGATGACACATTCCATTATAATCAGACAGCTTGAAGCAGTGTGTTCAGGCTTCACCCAGATCCAGACTATGTGACTCACCAGCTTGACAACATCTGCTGAGCAGAACAAGTGTGTGAATTACAGTTTTGATCCACTTAGTCTTTGAGTCATCAGCACAGGAAAAAGCCCACCCCACACAACAGCTTCTACTATAATTGTGAATAGAAAATTACCAATGTATCCACATCAAAGACATTATATATCGTGCACTAAAGAGTCTTGCTGCGTCAGACACCTGGGGATATTTAGTGAGAATAATAATATCCATGTAGTCGGCCTCCATTGATCTGAGTCAACCATGCATATTGCATCCTCGCTGCCTAGATATGCAAGGCAGTGCAGTACAATATGGAGAGCAAGGGGTTTCCCTTGTAACAAGCTCTGCCTCTCCACTCATCTGATGAACCCAAAAAATTGGCAGAGACTGATACAAGTTGGCACCAGTGGCATCGCAGAAGTTGCTAGTCAGCAGTGCACTCAATGTAGGACAGCCTCAGGGACTCCAGTTGTGGATTTTTCCCTCAGGTTTTACTCACGAGGCCTTCCTCATGAGTGGGCATAGCCACAAGGCAGCAGTGGTTTGAGGTCAGAGTTCTCCTTCTCCTAGTTGAGCTGTCAACCATCTGCCTGTGACAGGTTTTAAGGCATCAGTTACCTGCCTTTGCCCCCTCACCTGTCAGTAGAAATGGTTCCACTGGGCTTAGTAGCTAAACCACACATCAAGGCCAGGAGCTGGAGTTGGTTGTCAGAGGCTATTTGAGGTGCACACCATTGGGCACACTTAATAGGTAATGGGAGTTTATCCCCATTACCACCCCTGCAATAACAACCTGAAGGAACCAGTAGTGTATTAATTGTGATATACAATCTGAGAACAATTTCCAAGAGTGTTATTAAACAAAAGCTGAGAGTGGTTTTGATGGAAGACAGTATAGGTGAGGGCAACAGGGTGGGATTGAAATGCTAGGTCAGATGTGGGGAAGAGATCTGGAGGTTGTCAATTTGGGGTTGAAAGGGGTTTTGGGAGCAGTGGTTCCAATTCAGCTCCACAGTAGGGACTGGTCTGGGAGAGAGGCAGAAGAAAGGAAATTATAAGCCACTGAGTCTGACCTCAGTGGTTGGGAAGATGTTGGAGTCAATTGTTTTGGATGTGGTTTTGGGGTACTTGAAGGCACATGATAAAATAGGCCAAAGTCCGCATGGTTCCCTCAAGGCAAAGTCTTGCCTGACAAATCAGTTGGAATTCTTTGAAGAAATAACAAACAGGATAAAGGAGAATTGGTTGACCTTGTGTACTTGGATTTTCAGAAGGCCTTTAAAAAGGTGCCACAAATTAGGATGCTTAGCATGCTTCAAGCCCATGGTATTACAGGAAAGATTCTAGCATGGATAAAGCAATGCTGTTTGTCAGGGGGGAAAGTGGGAGAATAAAAGGAGTGTTTTCTGACTCGCTGTCAGTGGCTAATGGTGTTCCACAGGGGTCTGTGTTGGGATTGATTCTTTTTACATTATATGTCAATGATTTGGATGATGGAATTGATGGCTTTGTTGTAAAGTTTGCAGGTGATATTAAAATAGGTGGAGGGGCAGGTAGTTTTGAGGAAATAGGGAATCTACAAAGGATTTAGACAGATTAGGAGAATGGACAAAGGAATATCAGATGGAATACAGTGTCAGGACATGTATGGTCGTGAAGAAATGGAAGGGTTGACTATTTTCTAAATGGAGAGAAAATACAAAAAAACTGAAGCTCAAAAGGGCTTAGGGGTCCTTGTGCAGGATCTTCTAAAGGCTAATTTGCAGGCTGAGTCTGTGGTGAGAAAGGCTAATGTGATGTATTCATTCATTTCAAAAGGACTGGAGTATAAAAGCAAGGATAGAATGTTGAAACTTTATAAAACACCGGTGAGGCCTCACTTGGAGTATTGTGTGCAGTTTTAGACCCCTTATCTTAGAAAGAAGATGGAGAAACCTGAGAGGGTTCAAATGAGGTTCACAAAAAGGATTTCAGGATTAAACAGCTTGTCACATGAACAGAGATTGATGGCTCTGGGCCTGTATTCACTGGAATTTAAAAAAGCAGGGGAGACCTAATTAAAACTTCTTGAATAGTGTAAGGCCTTGATAAAGTGGACGTGGAGAGGAAGTTTCCTATGGTAGGAGTGTCTGAGACCAGAGGACACAGCCTCAAAATAGAGGGACATTCTTTTAGAATGGAGATGAGGAGGAATTTCTTTAGCCAGAGAGTGGTGAATCTGTGGAATTCGTGGCCATAGGCAGCTGCGGAGGCCATGTCTTTATTCATATTTAAGGCAGAGGTAGATAGATTCTTGATTGATCAGGGCATGAGGGGATACAGGGAGAAGGTAGGAGATTGGAGCTGAGAAAAAATGGATCAGCCACGATGAAATGGTGGAGCAGGGACAATGGACCAAATGGCCTAATTCTGCTCCTATATCTTATGGTCTGGTGTAAGCTCCAGCAGTGGGAAGCTAAGCAGGGGATGCACTAAGACCACACTCGGAGGCCAATAAAGATTTGCAGACTTGTGGAGCTGGAAGAGGTAATGGAAATAGGGAAGGGTGAGGCCACTGAGGAAGTTGTTCTGAGTTCATTTCTATTGGCAAGGACAACTTGCAGTCAACTTGTGAAGGAATCTCTTGCTATTATTTCATGAATATTTTCTATTTTGGAGTCAAGTGTTTGTAGCAGTCCATCCGAAGATGACTTCCAAAATCTTTTGTGCTACATCTCCTCCTCTGAAGAAATTCCTCCTTCCATTGGGTGGAAGTTACTGGAGCCTGGAAGCACACACCACCAGGCTCAAGGACAGCTTGCATCCCACTATTAGAAGACTAGTGAATAGCCTCCTTGTATGATACCATAAGACATTGTAGCAGAATCAGGCCATTCAGCCCATTGAGTCTGCTCTGTCATTCCATCATGGCTGATTTATTATTCCTCCCAACCCCATTCTCCTGCCTTCTCTATGTAATGTTTCATGCCTTGACTAATCAAGAATCTATCAACCTGCTTAAGTACACTCAGTCACCTGGCCTTCACAGCCACTTGTGGCAATGATTCCACAGATTCACAATACTCTGGGAGAAATTCCTCCTCATCTTTGTTCTAAATAGCTGCCCCTATTCTAAGTTGTGCCCTGTGGTGGTAGGATCTGCCACTATAGGAAACATCCTCTCCATATCCACTCTATCTAGGCCTCTCAATATTTGATAGGTTTCAATGAGATGCCCCCTCATTCTTCTAAATTCAGGTGAGTACAGGCCCAGAACCATCAAACACTCCTCATATGATCAGCCTTTCTATTCCAGAATCGTTTTCATAAATCCTCTTTGCAACCTCTCCAATGTCAACACATTCTTTCTTAGATAAAGGACCCAAAACTGCTCCTAATACCCCAAGTGAGGCCTCACCAGTGCCTTATAGAGCCTCAGCATTACATTATTGCTTTTATATTCTAGTCCTCTTGAAATGATGCTAACACTGTGTAACACGCTGTAAGGAATCACTGCTAATGTAATTAACGGCTGTTACCCCTAGACAAGCACGAGCTGGCGAGCCCGACGGTTGCAATTGCATTTGCCTTCCTTTCCAATGAATCAACCCTGCAAGAATACTCCCAAGTCCCTTTGCACCTCATATTTGTGAATATTTTAACATTTTTCAAAAATACTGTTTTCATTCCTTTTACGTAGGTGCATGACTATACACTTTCTGACACTGTATTCCATGTGTCACTGCTTTGCCAATACTTCTACATCTGTCTTTGTCCTTCTGAAGCCTCTCTGCCTCCTCAACATGACATGCCCTCCACTTATCTTTGTATCATCTGTAAACTTAGCCTCAAAGTAATCAATTCTATCATCCAAGTCATTGACAGACAATGTAAAAAGGAGTGGTCCTAACACTGATCTCTGTGGTACACCACTAGTCACTGGCAGCCAATCAGAAAAGGTTTTCTTTATTCCCACACTTTGCTTCCCACCAATCAGCCAATGCTCTCTCCATTCTAGTATCTTTCCCGTCATACCAAGGGATCTTACCTTGCTAAACAGCCTCATGACTGGCACCTTGTCAGCCTTCAGGTGATCCAAGTAATTCTCCTTTGTCTATTCTGCTTGTTATTTCCTCAAAGAATTCCAACAGATTTGTCAGGCAAGATTTTACCTTGAAGAAACCATGCTGACTTTGCTCCATTTTATCATGTGCCCCAATTACTTCAAAACCTCATCCTTAGCAATTGACTCCACCATCTTCCCAACCACTGAAGCTAGACTATCTGGCCTATAATTTCCTTTCTTCTGCCTCCCTTCTTCTTTAAGAGTGGAGTGATTTTGCAATTTTTCAAATCCTCTGGAACCATGTTAGGTTCTAGTGATTCTTGAAAGATCATTACTAATGTCTCCAGAATCTCCAGCTACCACTTTCAAAACCCTAGAGTGTAGTCAATCTGGTCCAGGTGACTTATCTACCTTCAGACTTTTCAGCATTCCAAGCACCTTCTCCCTAGTAATAGTAACTGCACTCACTTCTTACCCCGACACTCTTGAACTTTTGGCATATTGCTAGTGTCTTCCACAGTGAAGATGCAAAATACTTATTCAGTTCATCTGCCATTTCCTTTCCCCCCATTACTACTACCTCTCCAGCTTTATTTTCCAGTGGACTGAAATCTACTTCCGTCTCTCTTTTGCTTTTTATATATCTGACGGAATTTTTGGTATCCTCTTTGATGTTATCGGCTAGCTTATCATCATAATTCATTTTTCCCTTATGGTTTTTTTTAGTTGCCTTCTGTTGATTTTAAAGCTTTCCCAATCTTCTAACTTCCCAGTAATTTTTGCTCTATTATCTACCCTATCTTTTGCTTTTATGTTGGCTTAGATGTCAGCCACGGTTGTGTCATCCTGCCTTTAGAATGCTTCTTTTTCAGATGAATCTATTTTCCGCCTTTTGAATTGTTCTAAGAACCTCCAGCCATTCTTTCTACCAACATCCCTGCTAGTGTCTCTTTCCAATCAACTTTGGCCAGCTCCTCTCTCATGCCTCTGTAATTCCCTTTATTCCACTGTAATACTGATACAACTGACTTTGGCTTCCCCTCCTCAAATTACAGGGTGAATTCTACCATAGAAGGCACCTGTGCTTGAGCAATATCTCTCTGTCCCTTGATGGGGGGTGAAAGCCTTTCAGTCCTCAAGTCAGGGGACTTGGAGAAGTGATCTGGAAGATGGTAACATCGGAATAGTAAGCTGCTGATCTCCTGTTCTTGTTGTCGCAAGAATGGTCTCCCTCCCTCGCTGGTGAGAGAGAGCCTGTCTGAGATACCGAGGAGCTGCGTTATAGACATAGTTTTTGATGGACTCTAGATCAGGGTGACTTTGGGGGCTTTGGCTACTGCTTGCATGGTGGGGAGGGTCGTGCTTCTGCTGGGGCATGTGGGGTGAGGGGGAAGGGAAGGGCTGATACTTCTGCTGCTGTTTGTACAAGGGAGGGGTGAGGGGAGGTTTTGGGGTTCTGATGTTACTATCATTCATTTTTTGGGTTTTTTTTTGGCTCGTGGCTATCGCTGCAAAGGGTAAGAATTTCATGTTGTATACTGCATACATTCTTTGGTATTAAATTGAACCACTGAACCATTTTGAACCATTTAAATTGCATTATTATGATAGCATTGTATTTGTTATTTCTTTGTACTACCTCAATACACTGAAATAATGAAGCGATTTGTATCGATGGCATGTAAAACAATGTTTCACTGTACCTCAGTACATGTGGCAATAATAAATCAATTTACCAATTTAGCTGTTATTGACATACTTAGAATCAGGAAACAAAATCGACTCCAAAACACAGTAAGAAATAGTAGGATAATAACAATCTCGTGGGCATGGTTAGCTTTAGAAATACTCAAGGTTTCTAACCATGGTATACAGTTAATTGCTTACTTAGGAAGACATAACTGAAGGCGTGTATAATAACCATAAAATAAAATTACTGCAGTCTAAACATCTGTCCCTCTGATTAAAAAACTTAGCAATATAATTTATTGGACATGTCTTCTTAGACATCTGCATGTCTGTTTTAGACACAAATTATTTCCAGTCTCCTCTTCTCTTCTGCAAGACAATATTTCCCTTTGCCTTTCATTTTAACTTACACTATAATTTTATCACTTTTGTTCCCATCTGTCTTGCTCTTTCCTTTTCTCCAGCTTCATGAACCTTTTCATTCTCTCAATGGTTCCCACCTAACAGCTCCCTCCCCATTCATTAACCTTTATTTTTTTATACATTCTTTATTATTTTTAATGTTTCTCCTGTTCCTTGGTCTCATTTCTCCTTTCCACTTGCTTTTTCTCTTTTACCTTTCACAACCCTGAACCCAACCTCTAAACTCACTCCTTTTTTTCCCCATTTATTTAGAAAATTTCGCCCCTTTCGCTCCTTCTGTCTCTCCATCTCAGTTCCTTGTCTCCCTTTTTTTTTCTTGACAGAACCTCTTTATTCCTTTGCTTTTCCTTCTATAACTCACACTTCTCTTCCACTCCCCTCTCTCTAGGACGAGAAAGGGCACAGTTTTAAGGTGCTTGGAAGTAGGTACAGAGGAGATGTCAAGGGCAAGTATTTTATGCAGAGATTGGTGAGTGCGTGGAATGGACTTCCAGTTATTGTGGTGGAGGCAGATACAACTTCCTAACCAGAAGACCACAGTCTGTGTAGATTGATGATAACATATTCTCTTCACTGACGATCAACACTGGCGCACTTCGGGTGGGTGCTTAGCCCACTGCCATACTCTCTGTATACACATGACTGTGTGGCTAGGCATAGCTCAAACACCATCTACAAATTTGCTGATGATACAACCATTGTTTGTAGAATCTCAGGTGGTGACAAGACGGCATAAAGGAGTGAGATATGCCAACTAGTGGAATGGTGCCGCAGCAACAACCTGGCACTCAAAGTCAGTAAGACAAAAGAGCAGATTGAGGACTTTAGGAAGGATAAGACGAAGAAACACGTACCTATCCTCATAGAGAGATCAGAAGTAGAGAGAGTGAGCAGTTTCAAGTTCCTGGGTGTCAAGGTCTCTGAGGATCTAATCTGGTCCCAGTATATTGATGTAGTCATAAAGAAGGCAAGACAGCGACTATACTTTATTAAGAGTTTGAAGCGATTTGGCATGTCGACAAATACGCTCAAAAACTTCTATAGTTGAACCATGGAGAGCTTTCTGACAGGCTACATCACTGTCTGGTATGGAGGGACTACTGAACAGGACCAAAAGAAGCTGCAGAAGGTTGTAAATCTTGTCAGCTCCATCTTAGGTACTAGCATACAAAGTATCCAGGACATCTTTAGGAAGCGGTGTCTCAGAAGGGCAGCGTCCATTATAAAGACCTCCAGCACCCAGGGCATGCACTTTTCTCACTGTTACCATCAGGTAGGAGATACAGAAGCCTGAAGGCGCTCACTCAGTGATTCAGGAACAGCTTCTTCCCCTCTGCCATCTGATTCCTAAATGGACATTGAACCTCTGAACACTACCTCACTTTTTTAATATACAGTATTTCTGTTTTTGCACATTTTAAAAATAATTTATTCAATATATGCAATTGATTTATTTGTTTATTTATTATATTTTATTTTATTTCTTATTTCTCTCTCTCTCTGCTAGATTATGTATTGCATTGAGCTGCTACTGCTAACTTAACAAATTTTACATCACATACCAGTGATAATAAACCTGATTCTGATTAGAGTCTACCCTTTAAGAACAAGTTAAAATGGCTGATGGACTTACTAAACAACTTGCCTTTAGGATGTGGGAGGAAATTGGAGCACAGAGAGAAAACCCATGATTTTACAGAGGGTATAGTATGTATAGACTCCACACAGAGAGCGCCAGAGATCAGGATTGAACCTGGACCTCTGGCTTTCTGAGTGCAGAGGCTCTACCAGTTGTGGCACAGGTAGAACCACAAATAAAAGAAATAAAGAATGTGTCCTTCAGTATTCCCTCCTTTGTTACTTCTGCTGTCGATTCTGTTCATTCCCTCTCCTTTCAACTTTCCACTTGCAGCGATTGTTTCAATCATCTTGTGGCTGGCTCTGGAATTCGCTCTGCTGAGAATGCTTAGAATGACTGTTTTTAATCCATCCCAGGGTTCTCTTAGGCAGTTAAGCACATTGCATTATTGAAGAGTTTTCCCACCAAATCCTTGTGGTTTTAATTCTCCATATATGTGGCAAGTTCAGAAGTAGCCTGCATGATCGAGTTTGTGGAACTGCTCCGTTTTAAGGAGCTTCATCCTTCTTTAATGCTGGCGGATGTTGGGCTCAGAGCCGATGGCAACAGATGATTCCACTGAGTCATCCTCCCTTTGCTGAGCCAAAGCAGCTTCTTACAGTTGCTGCCAAGTGTCTCTAGTAAGCCAAGGCTCTGAGATAACATTTTTGCATCATCAAAAGAAGGCTAAGGGTTTGTCCTTATTCAGAAATTGAAGAGATATAATCTAATGACACTGCAGTGTGTGACAAATCGTACATTGCATAAACTTTCATAGAACATAGAAAATAGAGCAATATAATGCCATACAGGCCCTTCAGTCCAAGATGTTGTGTTGACTTATGTAAACCCACTAACCAACCATAACAACTTTTCCCTCCTATACAGTGCATAACGTTGCATTTTCCTCCAACCATGTGTCTATCTAAGAGTTTCTTAAATGTCCCTATGGTATCAACCCTACTAGTGCATTCCAGACACCTACCAATTCTGTGCAAAAAATACAGGTCTGACATCTCCCCTACACTTTCCTCCACTCACAAGCTAGTATCCTCTCGCATTGGCAACCGCCATCCTGGATTGAAGGTTCTGGCTGTCCACTCTGTCTTTGCCTCTCAGAAACTTATATACGTCTGTCCAGTCACTTCTGATCCTCCTTCGCTCCAAAGACAAAAACCTTGGCTCACTCAACCTATCCTCATTAGACATGCTCTCTTATTCAGGCAGCATCTTGGTAAATCTCCAATGCACCGTCTCTTAAGCTTCACATCTTTTCTATGATGAGGCAACCAGAAATGAACATAATATTCCAAGTGTAGTCTAACCAAAGTTCTACAAAACTTGTAGAATGCAATTACCCGACTAATGAAGACCAATACATCATGCACTTTCTTAACATTCCTCTTGTTGCAGTCTTGAAGGATCTATGGACTTGGATTCGAAGGTCCCTCTGTTTCTTCACACTGTTAAGAATCCTGACAATAACCTTGTGTTCTACCTTCAAATTCAATCTTCATGATTGCATCACCTCACATTTTTCTGGATTGAACTCTGTCTGGCATTTCTCTGCCCAGCTCTGCATTCTGCGTCCCGTTGTAACCTATGACAACCTTGCACATTATCCAAACTCCACCAACCTTTATATCATCTGCAAACTTACTAACCCATCCTTCCATTTCCTTATCTAAGCCATTTAATAAATGTCAAAGTTAGACATTATAGAATATTAATCCAAGGATCTCCTCCTGTGGATGTAAAAAGGATCATAACAGTATTTGTGAAGAAGCAGGGAGGAGCAAATTTCCCTGGAGTGAGGGAAAATAAGACCTTGTCAATTATTCCATTGGGGTATGTGAGACTTGGGTGGGTCTAACTTCGGCTACTGTGTTACGTACACTAGATAATGGACCCACTCCAAAAGATGAATGGAAAGTTCTTCTGGGTATTCTGATCAGATTGCAGTTGGTAGCTTTCTTATGGGTTGAAGATAAGTGTGTCAGTTAGTGTAATGCTTTTACAGTGCCAGCAACCCACAGTCAATTCCACTGCTGTGTGGTTGTATGCTCTTCCCATGACCATGTGGGTTTCCTCCAAATGATCTGGTTTCCTCCCACATTCCAAAGACATATGGGTTAATTGGTCACATGTAAATGGATGGCGTAGGCCTGTTACCATGCTGTATCTCTAAATAAAAAATAAAGTAAGATAACTACATTGATTACAACTGGTCTGCCTTTAATTGACACCAATAAATAATAAGCGCAAAATCTGTCTGTGGTCTGCTCTCAGAATATTTCAGTCTGGCACCAAGTAGCTCATTTCTGAAGCTGCAGAATGAAGTCCTGATGAAGGGTCTCTGCCCAAAGTGTGGACTCTTCATTCTTTAACGTAGACAGTGCCTGACCAGCTATGCTCCTCTGCAATGTTGTGAGTGTGCTGCAGAATGCTATGAGTGGCCTTGCTTTCTGGTTTCTGGTTTCAAGTGGTTACCTCCAGCCAGCAGGAGGCTGGGTGTCATCATAACACCTTGCCCCAGGATACTGTCCTGCCTGCAGATCTTGGCAAATGGCTCTAAGGACAATGTTGCACCCTAGTGTAAATTCACATCCCATTAGAAGTTTGCATATGGGCTCTATGATGGTGTCTCATCCAATAAGATAGAGCTATCTCTAACTGTTGCCTTGGTTATCATCGCCAAAACAGATCAGATGCTCATTTGTTTGATAGTCATGGGATCTTGATGCCTGCAAACTGGCTGTGGAGCTTCCCGCACAGCTACAGTTGTTATCCTTCACTTTGGCCAGTGCACTTCAAGGTTCTCTGAGCACATAAAGAACTTTGTTTTCCTCTTCTAATCTGCAGTCTCCTGTAAGTGAGATATGAGATTAGAATAAAATTCCTGTTGTAAGATCATCTGCTATTAATACCACCAAATGTGACATGCTTTGTGGAGAGAAGCTGCAGAGATGGGCAAATGAAAATCCAGTTGTGATGGGATCCAAACTGCACGCAAGGCATCACTCACCCATAAAGGTGGCATTGTGGCAACCAAATCCATTGAGAATTGCACACACGTATGTAATGGCCGGCTGATGTTGTAGTGGCATCAGAACTGGACTTCAAGGTAGATGATCCTGAGTTCAAACCCAGCCAGGTTCCAACCTGGGCAGCAGCAGTATGTGCACAGAAGAAAGGCCTGGCAATCTACTTCCGTGTCTTATCATGAAAACCCTACGGACATTATGGTCGGACTCAACTTAACAACTGAACAACAATTGTAAAGGAGGATTACACACACACACACGCATGCACGCATGCACACACACACACACACACTCACACACAAACAAACAAATTTCTGGCAGTGTATTACTCACATGCTGAAGTCACAAGACAGTCATTGCTCCCACGTGCCATGTCGCTAGAGAATGATGAACAGTGAGCCAAAGGGGAAGACCAACGCTGGGACTGTGAGGCTCAGTGAGGAAAGTTCTCAAGAAAACTCTGATGGCAGCTGAGAATCCTGTGGATGAGAGCCAGAAAATCTGAAGAGGCAATGCATGACTCACTGAGCAAAGTTTCCAGTTCACAGGCTGGCTGTGCCAATGCGCTGTGTACTATATTAGCACAGGTGTGCAGCAGAAGGTGAACCCAGGGCAAGTAAAATACATGGCAAGTCAAAGCTTAATGCTCCTTACAGACTGCACATGGCATTTGTCAAAAGATGGATGAACTGATGAGACAAGTCATGACTTACGAGGATGATCTAATAGCTCGGATACGCCGAGTGCTATGGGCAAAAAGGAATGCATCATGTTGGAGAATGGGTTTGAGTTGGAAAGAAGACATGAGAGGGGGCAGTATTCTTGATAGGACAATACATAAATGGGGAACTATCAAAGGCATGTAAGAAGCAAACTGCAATTACCTTTGATTATTTAATCTGTAAAATGAATTGACTAATCAAACTGGTGAAAAGAGAATATGTCAGTCATTGTCTTTTTAGAGTTAGTATGCAACAAAACCTACTTGGAAAGCAATCTTCTCTTATGTGGTTAAGTGTAATGAGATAGGATTAATAAATGTATTATGGTTAAGGGCATCCTAGGGAGCAGTGTTCACAGCATAATAACATTCCAGATCCAGCTTGTTTGTATGTACCTTGGGTCCAAGATCAATATCCTTAACTTAACTGAGAGCAATTACAATAGCATGAAGGCTGAGTTGTATGGTGTGGAGGGGATGAATAGGCACAGGGATATGTTGGAGGAACAGCAGTGGGTAATAGTGATAATGAAACAGCTAGTTCAGAACAGGTAGCAGACAGAGGGACTGCAGCAGAAAGATGAACCATCTGTGGTCAAGGACAATGTTAAAATACTCAATACTCTTTAGGTTTAGTGGTAAACCAGAGGACTGGGAATTTATCAAGAATTGGCAAAACATTAGTAAGGAGGGAAAATTTTGATTGAGGGGAAACTGGTAAGTAACTAAAATTAAACAGTAAGGGTGGCACAGTAGCTAGTAGAGCCATTGTTCCATGGTGCTAGAAGAGGTAACAGTTGAGATTGGAATTGGAATTAGTTAAATGAGGTTAGGGTGGTAGATGTTGTCAACATAGACTTCAGCAAGGGTTTTGATAAAACGCCTCAAAGTGGATTGGTCCAGAGGGTGACATCACATGAGATCCAGGGTGACCTAATTAACTGAATACAAAGGTGGCTTGGTGAAAGGAGTCAGAGGGAGGTAATGGACGGTTGTTTTGTAAATTAGAGGCCTGGACCAGTGATGTACCACAGGAACCTGTGCTGGATTCTCCTTTTTTTGTTATATACAGTATATTAATGATTTGGATTCAAGATTCAAGATTGTTCAATGTCATTTCTACTACACAAGTGTAAAGGAGAACAAAACAATTGTTACTCTGGATCTGATACAGCATTAAAAAAACCCGCAACAAGGTAAGGAACACAATAATAAAGAGATGAATATAAATACATATGCTAGCTTATATACATAGATTGATTGCATGGCCATAAATGATGCTAGGCGCAGGAATGTCTGTATGCAAGGTCACTGACTGGAAATGATAAAGTACAGTAGTGGTGGTGGGGGATATGAAGGGGTGCATTAGTGGGTGGGGGTGTTGTTCAGCCATTACTGCTTGGGGAAAGTAACTGTTTTTGGATTCAGTGGTGGTGATGTAGATGCTCTATAGCCTCCTCCCTGATGGGAGTGGGATAAACAGTCCATGAGGAGGTGGATGGGATTCTTCAAGTTGTTACTGGCACCTTTCTGTATATACGCATGTCCTTGATGGGGGGTGGGGGGGGGGGGGGCGGAGGAAGTAGGCGGTGCTGGTGATTGTGCTGTTTTGACCACCCATTTTCGATCCTTCCTGTCCATCACAGTTCAGTTTCCACACCTTGCAATGATGCACCTGGTTAAAGTATTTTCTACTGTGCATCTGCAAATGATGTGAGTATAGCTGTGCATAGTTCAGCTTTCTTAAGCCTCCTTAGAAAGTAGAGGCATTGGTGAGTTTTCTTGATTGTGTAGAGAGTGTTCTGAGACAAGGAGAGGTTGTGTGGGATATGCACCCCTGGAGTTTGAAACTGCTGGCAATTTCCACCAGTGTGCTGCCAAGAGGATTGTGAGTGATGAGAGTTCTCCTGAAGTCAATAAACATCTTCTTTGTCTTGTTGACATTGAGGAAGAGGCTATTTGCCTGGCACCTCTTCCTGGCTCTTCCACCTCCTCTCCCTAAGCCATCTCATCATTATTGGTGATGAGGCCCACCACTGGCAAGCTTGATGATCTGATTACCTGGGTGTTTGGCTGTGCAGTCATGTGTGAGCAGAATGTACAGCAATGGGCCCAGCTCACAGCTCCGGGAGACTCATATGTTGAGGCATGGTTGTGCATTCTGACTAGCTGAGGAGCAGACGTTGTTCATAAGGTCTGTGGGACAATAGTGCTGAATGCCAAAATGAAATTCATGAACAACGTACTGCCATTACTGCCCTTGTTTTCTAGGTGTGTCAGAGCCAAGTGCATGACAATGATGAGAAGTTTGGTGGAAAGATTAATAATCTGTTCATGTGGTTATCATTGGAAAAGTGTAAATCAATTGAGAAACTGGGCAGATGCAATTTAATACATATATAATACAACGTGATGTATTTGAGAAGTTAAACCAAAGCAGATCATATTCAATGAATGAAGAGGCCTTGAGTAGCTTGTCGAACAGAGTTAAGCAGGGATGCATATACATAGTTTACTGATAACAAAGCGATGATATAGGTATATGGTACACTTGCCTTTACTGGACAGAGCATTAAGTACAAGAGTTGGGGCATCATTTTACAGCTATACAAAATGCTGATGAGCCTGCACTTGAAAGATTGTGTGCATTTCTGGTTGCCATGCAATGGGGAGGTTGCAGTTAAGCTGGAGAGGGTGCGGAAATGATTCAAGGAGATTTTGAAGGGGTTGAGTTCTAAAGACACATTGGAAGAACTGGGCCTGTTTTCCCTGGAGCCAAGGAGGCTGAAAGGTGACCTTACAGAAGTTGATCAAATCATGAGTGGCATAGATAAAATGGATGGTGTTGGATTAGACTGATTAATTGTTAATTTATTCGCAGCTTTTTAATATATTTTATTGTGGTCATCATAAGTACTTGCAGTTGTTCAGTGTGTACCCTATTTATATGATTCTGGAAAGCCTTATTCGAACAGGGGGTATCTGATTGTCTGACTCTTACCTGCAAATTTGAATGGAATGTTTCTTTTCTTTGGGTATAAAAAAGAGCTGACCACACAGCAGCACTGTTTCTTTTTGCCTTCCCTCTCTGCACTTACTAGACCTCTATCACTGATGGGTTTCAACTTCCTTTGTTCTGCTGATGCTTAATAAACTGGTCCTCAAGCAACAAGTTTGTGCCCCTTCCCCGACTTGTGAAAGAACCCCAAATTAAAAGCATCGGAATCAGCAATCATCTCAGCTTTTTTTCCAACGTAGGTGAGTCTAAAACTAGGGGCATAGGTTTAAGATTTGAGGGCAAAGATTTAGGAGGGACCTAAGGGCAGACTTCTCCACCAGAGCGCGGAGGGTATATGGGGTGAGCTGCCAGAGGAAGATCCCATTATATTGCTAAAAAGACATTTCACAAGTTCATGTAGAGGAAAGTTTTAATGCTTGGGTTCCCAACCTTTATTATGCCATGGACCCCTACCAGTAACCGAGGGGCCTATGGACCCCAGGTTGGGAACCCCTGGTTTAGTGAGATATGGGTCCAATACAAGTGATTTTACTTTAAGCAGCATACTTTTGAACCATCTTAACAAACTAGCAATCTCATGACCTTCTAAAGGGCAAGCTGGACGTAACTGTCAAGAACGCAGGTGCAGCACATTCAAGCAAATGAAGGTCCATTGCCATGGCAAGAAGAGAGGGAGGACGGGACGACTCCAATCCGGACTAAAACGTTGGGGTATAAAACCTCCTCTACCCAGTATCTTGTTAGCAAATATATAGTTGCCAGAGAATAAGATTGCGGGCCTAAGGGCAAGATTGCTGTTTTGGAGGGAAATGAGGAATTGCTGTGTTCTGTGTTTCAGGGAGACTTGGCTAACTCAAGACACACTGAATTCAGCAATCAGAGCCAAGGACTTCTTGATACACCATATAGTCGGTTTCATGATAAACTCATTTTGATGCTCAGCCTCTGCAGTCCTGTTACACTCTTGCTTCCTGACCTGGAACGTATAATGCTTAAGCGTTGACTGTTCTACATAACAAGAGAGTTCTTCTCTGTGATCCTGACCACTGCATACAAAGCACCAAAGGCCGATGTTAAGCAGGTACTTGAGGTACTGAATGTCATGATCAGCAAACAAGAAACAGCCCACCCCGATGTCTTTCAGATCATTGTTGGGGACTACAATCTGAAGAAATTTCAACCCAATTATCATCTACATATTGCCTGCAGCACAAGATGTCCCAACACACTCACCCACCACTATACTACTAAAAGGAATGCTTACCTTATCACTAGACTGCACTTTGGGAATTCTGATCATTTAGCTTTCATCCTCGTACCTGCATGCACGCAGAGGCTAAAGAGCAAGGATCCAGAAGGAAGGACAATGAAGAGTTAGTTGTGGGAGGCAGTGGAGTGGTTACGGGATTGCTTCAGCTTGGTGGACTGGGCTATGTTCCAAAGACTCATCAGGCGATCTGGATGAATATGCTATGGTTGTCACAAACATCATAAAAACAGTCATAGATGAGTATTCCCCACAAAATCTTGCAGCATCTTCCCAAGCCAGAAGCTCTGGATGAATCAGGGCTTCTGTGGTTAATGCTGTGGTTAAGAAGGCATATGGTGTATTCGCCTTCATTAATTGTGGCATTGAATTTAGGAACTGAGAGGTAATGTTGCAGCTATATAGGACCCTGGTCAGACCCCACTTGGTACTGTGCTCAGTTTTGGTCGCCTCACTACAGGAAGGATGTGGAAGCCACAAAAAGGGTGCAGAGGAGATTTACAAAGATATTGTTTGGATTGTGCTGTAGGATTTCTATGTTTCTAACCATGATATCTGCAATCTGCTGAGGACCAGATTGGTGGCATTCAGATCTGATGACCAAGTGCCAAAAGGGAGGCATTGAGACTGGACCCAAATACAGGACGCAGACACTGAAGTACTAGGAACAGGGCGAGACAAAACAAAAGGACAGGACAGGTCGCAGTTCGTGGAGTTCATTGCGGTCGTGGCGGTCTTGGGGTTCTGGTAGAATGAGGCTAGAGTCCTGTGTTCTTGGGGATCTTGAAGACTTGGGTTCCTGGAGTTCCGGGAGACGTAGAGACCTTGGGGACTTGGAGGCTCGGGTTCCTGGAGCTCTTGGAGACTTGGGTATCTCGAGGCTAGAGCCTTGGGTTCTCTGGGGACTTGGAGTGCTTGGAGGCTTGGGTAACTCAAGGCTAGAGTCTTGGGTTGCTCGAGGCTAGAGTCTTGGGTTGCTTGAGGCTAGAGTCTTGGGTTGCTTGAGGCTAGAGTCTTGGAGGCACGGGTAGCTCGAGGCTAGAGTCTTGGGTTGCTTGAGGCTAGAGTCCTGGAGGCTTGGGTAACTCAAGGCTAGAGTCTTGGGTAGCTCGAGGCTAGTCTTGGGTTGCTTGAGGCTAGAGTCTTGGGTTGCTCGAGGCTAGAGTCTTGGGCAGGGCATGAGACACAACCCGACGGAGGCTAGGAACAGGGAGGGACAGAACCAACTGCAGGGTAACAGCAACCAGCTTGGCTTACCTGACAGAGGTAAGGGACAGGAAGGGAGCTCAGTCTGGGGTGGCTTCAAGACTCGAGGCCGACAGCAACCTCAGTGGGCTACAGAACAGCCAAATCCATAACTCACTGAGAGAACTCACCTTTCACCAGTGGGTAACTCCAAACAGAGACTGACAGGACAACCTCCCAATTGCACTCAATCCCAGAGCCACTTATATTCTCAGCCAACAAGATGAGCATCAGGTGCATATGCTTGAGCCCAACCAAAACAAGGGACAGTTGGAGGACCCGGAGTCCAGACCAGACCGTGAACCGGAATGTGGGCTTCGGGCCGGACCATGACGCCAAGTGTATGGGCGAGAAATCCAGGTATGATCTCCAGAAATCCATTACATATGCAAAATGGTAATTCTGGACAAAATTTTAAATTAAATAATTAGTGCAAAAAGAGAGGGACACAATTACTGAGGTTGTGTTCATGGGTTCATTGTCCATTCAGAAAACTGATGGCAAGGGGGAGGATGTTCCTGAAACATTGAATGTATATCTTCATGCCTTTTTGAGTCATTGCTTTTTGAAAGCACCCTTAGTGGTGGGGAGGCTAGTACCCATGATGGAGCTGGCTGAGCTTTCAACTTTCTGCAGCTTTTTCTGATCCAGTGCAGTGGCCCCTCCCTACCAGATAGTGATGCAACTAGTTAGAATGCCCTTCACAGAACATCTATAGAACATTGTGCATGTCTTTGGTGACAAAACAATTCTCCACAAATTCCAAATAAGATATAGCCACTGTACCTTTGTTTAATTTTATCAATATGTTGACGCCCAGGTTAGTTCCACAGAGTTGTTGTCACCCAAGAAATTGAAACTGCTAATCCTTTCCACTTCTGATCCCTCAAAGAAAACTGGTGTGTGTTCCCTCAATTTCTGCTTCCTAAAGCCCACAATCAGTTCCTTGGTTTTATTGATGTTGAATGCAAGGTTGTTGCTGTGACACCACTCAACCAGCTGATCTATCTTGTTTCCTGTACACCTTCTTTTCTCCATCTGAAATGCTGCCAATGATAAAAGTGTCATTGGCAAATGTATAGATTGTGCTTGAGCTGTGCCTAGCTTAAATTGAATCACTGAAGGATGTCCGACAGCTGTGGCAGGGTTTAAATGCTATCACTTCCTACAAAGTGATACCAATCAACATAGGTGACAGCAAGGTTTCATTCCCAGATGAACTTGATATTTTTATGCTTGCTTTGAGCGAGGTACCTTCATAAAATCTCAAAGCCCCAGATGACCCTTTGATTTCAGTCTCTGAAGCGACATAAGGGCTGCTGACATCAGGAGGACGAACCCATGAAAAGCACCCAGCTCGGACAGGGTTGCTGGCCAAGTACTAAAGGCCTGTTCTGCTTAACTATCTGGAGTATTCACCAATGTCTTTAGTCTCTTGCTTCGGCAGTCTGAAGTATCCAAACTGCTTCAAGCAGGCTTCAATTATACGGGTGCCTAAGAAGAGCTTAGTAACCTGCCACTGTGATGAAGTGCTATGAGATGTTGTTGATGAAATACATCAACTCCTTTGGATCTGCTCCAATTTGCCTATCATAACAACAAGCCAACAGTAGATGCCATTTCATTAGCTCTTCACTCAATGCTGGAACATTTGGACTGTAAAGATCAGGATTCTCTCCATTGACTACAGCTTGCCATTCAGTCCTATCTCCCCCTCAAAGCTAATCAATAAGCTTCAAGACCTAGGTCTCAATAGCTTCTTCAACTGGATCCTCACTTGCAGACCCTAATCAGTTCGGATTGGCATTAACACCTCCTCCACAATCTCTGCTGCAGCTGCCATGAGAAAGGAGGTACAGGAGTCTCAGAACTCACACCACCGAGTTATTATCCCTGAACCATCAAAGGAGATAACTTCACTCAATTTTACTCACCCCGCCACTGATCTGTTCGCACAACCAATGGACTCACTTTCAAGGACTCCTCATCTCATGTTCATGATATTTATTGCTTATTTAATTATTATTATTATTTTTTTCTCTCTTTTTGTATTTGCTCAGTTTGCTGTCTTTTGCATTTTGCTTGTCCAATCTGTTGGGTATGGCCTTTCACTGATTCTATTGTGTTTCTTGTATTTACTGTGATTTCCTGCAAGTAAACTAATAAAAACTATGTACTTGACCATAAAGTTACTTTGAACTACTTTTGAGGTTTATAACTCTGTGACTGTAGGACACCTGGTTCAGTCCTGTTCTCTGGAGTTTGCATGTTCTCCCTGTGACCATGAAGTTTTCCTTGGGTGGTTTGGTTTCTTCCCAGAGTGACCAGGGAGAACTTCCCAAATACATGCAGACAGGTGGATTAACTTAACACTGTACATGTTCTTAGCTGTGAGTCAGTGATAGAATCTAACAGTAGTTGAAGGGAAGGTGGAAAGCATGTCACAGATTTGGTTAGGATTAGTGTAAGTGGGTGCTTGTAGTCAGTATAGACGGTGGGCACACAGGCCTGTTTCTCAGCTGTACCTCTCTGTAACTCCATGGCTCAATGGCTGTTGATAAATTCAAAGGGATATTATAACTTGGGTAAGTGTGGTATCCAAAACAGTGAAATTTGGATATAATAAATTAAAACAAGGAATTGAAAGGAAAATAAAATCAGTAATTTGTATCCATCCTCATGCTGGAGGCCACTGTAAATAATGAGTAACTGTAAGTCTGGAAGCTTAACATCTGTTGTTTAGCAGCAAATTTTCATCTATAATCAAGGAAGGAATAACTCATCATTTCGCAAAGTATAATGTGATCGACAAAGTCAGCTTGTTTTTATGAAAGGTAAATCAAATGTGACAAATTTGCTCAAGTTCTTTGAAGATGTAACAGCTGGAGTTGATAGAAGGGAATGGATACATGTAGTGCACTTGCATGTATAGAAAACTTTGTCAAAGCACCACATAAAAGGCACGATGAAGACTCGCGGGTTTCGAGGAAGTGCTTTCCAATGGATTAAAGATTGGTTAAGGCATAGAAGACAGAAAGTCAGAATAAGTAGGTTTTTTTCAGGCTGGGAGGATGTAATTAGTGGAGTGTCTCAAGAACCAGTTCTTTACACTTAAATATTTCTGATTTATATTTAGGAACTGAAGGAGGGGGCAGAGTGTAATGTATCCAGGTTTGTGGAAGATGAAAATACACTAGGTGGGAAGGCATGCTGCAATGTGTTTATTTGAACTCTGCAGCAAGATATAGATAGCTTGAGTAACTGAAGGCAAATTTGGCAAGTGGAGTTTAATGTGGGAAAGTGTGAAGTTAAGTGCTTTGGTAAGAGGAATCTAATGGCAAAATGCTATCTAAATAACGAGAGATTATAGATGAGCGATGTACAGAGGGATTTAGATGTTCTTGTGCACAAAGAACTTAAAGTCATCAGGCAGGTGTAGTCATGGTTTGGAAGCCAATGGTATGTTAGCCTTTATTGCAAGGGGATGGAAGTTTATAAATAGGGAGATATTGCTACAATTGTGTAAGGGACAGGAGAGGCCTCACTAGGAGTACTAGCACAGTTTTGGTTCATCTATTTGAGAAGGATATATTGGGATTGTTGGCAGTCCAAGAGAAATTTACTGGAATAATATCTGTGATGATAATGCATCCTATTATGAGCAGATAATGACATTGTATGTATCTCTGTTGTCTGGTGTTGAGATGTTTGAGCGGTGATCTTATTGAAATGCATAAGATCTGAGGGGACATGATGGAGTAAATATTGAAACGTTTTCATTGGTGGGAGAATCTTAAGTGGGGGAAAATAGTAACAAGGTTAGAGTGAGCTCATTTAAAACTGAGATGTGTTGAAACTTCTCACAGAGAGTGGAGGGTCTCTGAAATTTTCTAGTGAATTGAGCCTGGACCACAGAAAGCAGTTAAAGAAGAACATGTGAAGTTTTTAGAAGATTGGGGAATTGGGGAAGATGGGGAAATGGCATAGAAGATGATATGAGATGTGGGGCAGATCAGCCCTGATCACATTGAATGACAGTGCACACATCTGGTGCCAAATAGCCTACTCCTATTCCTGTTCTGGGTGGTGTGACCAGACCATCATGATCCAATTGTGAATTAGAAGTTCCTTTATCCATGAATGTAGAACACAGATCAAACATCTTATCACTCTCTTCTCTCATTAAAATTGAAAAATATTTTGAGAAAGACTCCTTCTCTACAAAAACTGTACTTTTAATAATGAACCTTGGCATTAATTCCTAAAGTGCTGTTCCAGCTTTGTCTAAGAAATTAATGATGCGTAATTTTTGTGTAGGCATGCAGCTGACAATTTGCACTGGTAGGAAAGACACAATGACTGGATAAATAGTTTCTTTATTTAGATATTTTAAGAATAAATATTGGCCAGGACAATTGTGCGAACCATATGTTTGTTGAATTAGTGCTGTGGTAAAATGGAAATTGGTTTATTATTATCATGTGTATTGAGATGCTTAGTGTTGATGTTACAGCCAAGAAAGCTCACCAATGCTTCTACTTCTTTAGAAAGAAATTTGGCATGATCTTGTTGACTCTTTCCAACATTTGTTGATGAACTATGGAAAGCATTCTTTCTAGATGCATAATGGCTTGGTATGACAACTGCTCTGTACATGAGCACAAGAAACAGCAGAGAATTGTTGACATAGCTCAGCAGGAATTAACCTCCCCTCTAATGATGCTGTCTGTACTTCTCAATGCCTCAGCCAGCATAACCAAAATCCCTACCCACCACAGATATTTTCTCTTCTCCCCGTCCCATGTGACACTCTGATATATTGAATGGGGCTTTTGTACAATTAGACAAATTGTACAAAATTGTACAATGTATAATTAGATGGACTCTTGCCTTCAAAATCTTCCTCATTGGGATCTTGGTCTTTATCATTTACTTCCACTGCATTCTTTTGGTACCTTTTACCCTTTATTCTGTATTCTCATTCTTTTATATTATTCTAGCCCAATGCACAGTGTAATGATCTGATCTGTAAAACAGTATGCAAGACAAGCTTCTCAATGTATATGACAATAGTAAAACAATACCAATAGAGTGAAAAGCTTTTGTTTGCCTTTCAGGGAGACAATTCCATTCCTAGGTACACTAGTGTAGTGCAATAGAGAAAACAGACTCAAGAACTCACAGAGAAAGTGCAAGGGCCATGAGGAGGTGGAAGATCAAGAGTATAAGAGGTCTATTATCAGTGGGATTGAAGCTATTTTTGATCCTAATGGTACATGTTCACAAGCTTTTGTATCTCTCCCCTAATAGGAGGATGAACAGAGCAAATGACCAGGTTAGGGGTCTTAAATGTTCACTTGAGGGGGCAGATAGGTCCTGGGTTTATCTCATCCACAAAGTGGTACATTCAGCACCACAATGTTGATTGGAATGGTACTGAGCTCTCTTACCTCCTCCAGTAAGAATTATCAAAAGATCTCCAATGGGTTAAAAGGGATCCTATGGGCAGCACAGGAGAAATAGAAAACTGCAAACTGTCGTCTTAGTAGAAGACAGCACAGTGTACAACTGCTTAATTGGTTTATTTCACTTTATAATAATATAATAATAGTATTTTTAAAAAATAAATATGTAGGGCGACAGGTAATGTTCCTTGGCATGTTCTGGGGGTACTGTGGTGCCATTTTAATATTAAAATGGTGCCAGCTGCACAGAAAAACCTTTGTGGTTTAAGTCAGATGTCACATTGATGAAGAGATGAGCTCACACAAGACATCCCCGTTGAAATCACAACGAGACATGGATTAAGCAATTCTGGAGAATATTTAGAGAATGAGCTTTGCAATGTGAAGGACTTCCTGTTTGAAAGGGCAATCTGTTGGTTTCCAATTAGTTGCTGACCAATTCCTACTGGCTGTTGCTTTGATTGAATAAATATTTGATCCTATGAAGTGGTTCCATAAGGTTGCAATGTGTACAGGGAGTGATGCCAGGAGCCAAAGAACTTTGTCTTTGTCTTCACTTCTGGTACTGGCACAGACCTAGGTGATCCCAGGCATTTCCATTGGAATGCAGCAGGTGGGGAAATGAGCAAGGATCACAGAGCAGAGCAGGATGTGGTATCAGTTAAGATAGGAGGAGCCAGGCAGAAGGACTGCCTGCCTGCTCTCCTTGCTTTCTGCTACACTTCTGAGACATGGACGATTTATAGTAGGCCTCTTGAAGCATTAGAGAGATAACATCAATGCTGTCTGTGCACAAAGCTCAAATTCATTGACAGGATAAGCAGACCTATGTCCTCTCCCTGACCCACATCCCCAGCACTGAGGCACTAACTAGACTGAGCCAGGCCCAAATGACAGGCCTAGTCTGTCAGTGTAACGAACCAAGAGATCTGTTACTGGCTTGATCCCAAAGGAGGAGAGGAAAGGTTCTATTCCTCATGCCTTGCAGTCGACCTGAGACAAAAGCATATGCCCAATCCCCTTTCAGGCCGCTTCTAGAGAAATTTTCCAGCCATTAGAGAAGGTCTAACATGCGACCTCCCTAGAGCCTTAGGGAGGTCACGTGTTGGATTTGAGGAATGAAGCTTCATTATAGGAGAGAAGTAACCCATAGATTCAGAGTGCCATTAATAGTCTCAGACACTTCATCGGTACCTCAGGTCAATCTGTCAATGTCCAGCTGACTCATGTTTACCACGTATCTTACTCACTATGAACAAAATGATAGCGACCGGGGACAAAAGCAATCCATTTAAGACTTGGATCATGAATCTGTCTGTGTTTGGTGTTGACTAAAGAGTCTGGGAAATGACACCACAAAACCCACTGATAAAACACACCTTTGGTCTGTGATATACTGCAGAACCTCACAGACTGGGGTGTAAAGATTAGCTTTATTTGTCACATACATCAAAACATCAAACGTACAGTGAATGGAACTGATCTACTCTGAAAGAGGAAAATCACAAAGAAGAGAAAATCTACAGATGCTGGAAATCCAAGCGACACCCACAAAATGCCGGAGGAACAGCAGGCCAGGCAGCATCTATGGAAAAAAGTACAGTCAACGTTTCGAGATGTACTGTCCTGCCGAAGGGTCTCGGCCCGAAATATCGAAGGCAGTTTTTCATCATTTTGTGTGTGCTACTCTGGTATAGGGTCTACTGTGAACTGATGTTTGAAGTTTAATTTTAAGATCACATTTTGCATTCAGCAGACAAAGGACTTAGAGATTATGGAGAGCAAGCTGGTTTGAGAATGATATTCCTCCATCCTTTATGACTAATAGAATCAAAAGGGTTTATTGGGGTGGAAAATGACACTTATAGCAGTTGATGCTGCTGCCTATGTTTCATATTGAGTTACTCCATGATGAAGATCATGCTATTGTGCTTCTCAGTAACCAAAGTATCTGTGGGGTGGGGAGGTAATTGTTTGGTTGCTGAGAAGAGGCAAGAAGATAGCTGATGAGTAGGTGACAAGCCGCTAATGGTCAATGGAGAACACATCAACCAGACTTGGAACTCAACCTCAGGATGCTGTGAGTTGGCTTCAGACTACAATTTCTTGGCAAGCTGACAGAAAAAAATGAGGGGAGTACAGTGGGACAAAGGGAAGGGACAGAGGTTGTACTAGTGAGAGAGAGAACAATCAGCTCATATTTGAAAGATCCATGGACCCTCCTTTAGGTTATGTCCACTTAAATCCCATGAAACGGTTGGCTGATAAGTTGCCAGACTATTGTGACATTCTAAAAGCTTGATTGCATATGGACAATGCAAGAAAGCATTACTTAATCTACCTGAGCTACGTGTTGTCCTCTAGTGTCCATTGAACAGGGTGAGTAGGGGCCCCATGCAACATTGTCTGGTGGGATATCTACAAAATAGTCAGAGGTAAACCAAGTTGCCTGCACATTCTGGTATTGGTCAAGGTAGAGAAAAGCATTTAAAATAATTAAACATTCGTGTGTAGGGGTCAATTTCTCTAACTTCTGGTAATGCTCACTTCCTCCTTCACCATTTCCCATCTCTTTTTCCCTCTCTCTCCTTATCTCCTTGTCTGCCCATTGCCTCCCTCTGATCCTCCGCCCCCCTTTTCTTACTTCCACAGCCTTCTGTTCTCTTCTATCGGGCTCTCCCTTCTCCAGCCCTGTATCTCTTTCACCAATCAAGTTCCCAGTTCTTTACTTCATCCCCCTCCCTCCCGGTTTCAACAATCACCTTGTGTTTCTCTCTCCAGAACTTGTGTACTCAGAATGAAGACATTTGAGGAGAAGAATTGCAATAAAAGTCCAAATTATTGTTAATAATTATCTAGTACAGCTCATGAGACTGAGTTGAACACATGGCTTATGCCATTTTGCAATGGACACATCTATTTATTCACAGATTTTCTCTGTGTAAGTTTTCACCAGCTGCACTTGAACTGCGCACCAAATGTTCACAAAGTCTGTAGTGACTTTTTGCCTCCAGTCTGCAGCCTAAAGCCTCTGCTGTGAACTTGGCTCCCTGCAGATTTAATCAATTTACCTCAAGTGATTATCTCTGTTACAGAGCTGGGTGGTTTTCCGGCTGGCTCTGTTCCCAGAAGATATCTCAGGAGAGTTATAATCCCATCAATTTTATCTGACACTAGCCATTAAATATTACAAACAAGCTCTATACTAAAAGGTCTATGGTTTTATAAAACAAAAGCATAGTCAGAGCAGAGGAATATCTCTCAGTGTGAAAAAGGTATAGGAACAGCCATATATAGAAATGGCTAATTAGAGAGGCATAATTTTATGATTGGTGGAACATATAGGGGATCTTGTCAGAGGTAGGTTTTATACACAGACAGTGGTGAGTGCATGGAACACACTGCCAGGGGTGTTGACAGAGGTAGCTACATTAGGGACACTTAAAAGGCTCTTAAATAGGCACATGGATGAAATTAAAAACTATGTAGGAGGAAAATGTTAGTTTGACCTTAGAGCAGGCTAAAAAGTTGGCACAAAACTGTGGGCCAAAAGGCTTGTACTGCACTGTTCTATGATTTATGTTATAACAGACCCTCATCTTCTATATTGCAGCCTGCTGGAATTGTATTGAATCCTCCAGTGTCAGATAATCAGCCTGTTTGTTTCCCCCGCCTCCTTTTTTATTTCTTTACTCTAAGAATGAGAACACACCCAGCCTGACCTGCTGGCGTTGTCCTCCTGCTCTGCATTTAACAACTTGTACATTCTTATATATTCATGCACTCGCTCTTCGACTGCTCCCATGCTCTTATTGACTGTATACAGGTCATTCATGTTGCCACTGTTTCAGAGACATCTCCCTCCCTTAACCTCCCTGCAGCTTAACAAGCTTCATGCGTTTCCTTCTTGGTTTTGATAGAGGGTCTTCGATCTGAACAGTTAACTCTGTTTCTTTACCCACAGATGTTGCCTGACCTATTGAGTATTTCCAGCATTTTCAATTATCATTTTAGATTAACAGCATCTGCACATTTTAAAAAATGTTCCTTTCTTACACAAGAAGTCCAATGTGGCATGGACTAAGGTCAAAAAAGGCTTTATCACCAGCTTAATGTTTTTAAAATAACATTGTTAGAAGTTTACATTCTTCTTTCACAGACATCAGCGGGAACCAGGCACAACCAGGTGTCTGTCAGGATGGTCTCTTTGATGTTGGGTTAAAGCCTGGGATTGTTTAAATGTAATTTTTCAGTATCTGGCCATGCTGGCAATACCGGCATTTATTGTCCATCCCTAGTTTCCCTTAAACTTAGTGTTCTACTTGCCTGCTTCAAAGGGCATTTAAGAATCAACCATATTGATGAGTTTGGAGTTACATACAGATCAGATCAAGTAAGGATGACAGACATTCTCTCTGAAGGTCATTCGAGATTTATGGAACATAGAATAGTACAGCACAGTGCAGGCTTACGCTGTTATGCTAACCTTTTAATCCACTCTGGGATCAATCCAACCCTTCCCTCCCACATAGCCCTCCATTTTCCTCCAGCCATGTGTCCATCTAAGAGTCTGTTAGATGTATCTGCCTCAACCACAGGCAGTGCATTCCATGTCTCTGGTACACTTTGTGTAAGTAATCTATCTCTGCTTTCCTTCAATCACCTTAAAATTATGCCTTCCCATTATTAACTGTTATGCCCTGGGGAAAAAAAGATGTTGGCTACCCACTCTATTAATGACTTGTTAGCTTCTCTTTGGAAATGATAACCCCTCCACTCTCTACCTGGTTCTGAGGAAGGGTTACTGACCTGAATCACTGATAGGTTTCTCTTTCCTCAGCTGCTGCTTCACCGGCTGGGTTCTTCCAGTGCTTCCGTTGTTGCTTCCAAGCGACAAGTTAATGCCTTAATGGGAATTAAATTCACACTTACTGTTGCAGGCCTCCAATTGCTAGTCAGGGCTATTTAGCTGCCGCACCACCACTATACCTGCAACCAGACTGTTTCCATTACATCTGTGTTGTTCATTGTGTGTGTGAAAAAATGGGATAATGAAGAATGAAGCAAAAGAACTATCCATTGGGAGTTTAGGCAATAGCTTTTAAAGGTGATTAATAATTGAACTTCTGCAGTTTTAATCTTGAAGATCATATTTTAACCCAATATTGCAGTCCTCCCCAGGAGTTGCTTATTTCTTCTTAAAGCAGTACTTGTGAATTCTCAACATTTATCACTTCAGTTAATTGATTAGTCTCATGGTGCAGAAGGTCCAACTGAGGTACAAAAAACAATAAATGGTGCTCAGTATCAGTTCCAAATGGCAGCAGTGACAGGGGAACTTGGTGTCACAGGGAGCTGATGCCCAATGTCATTTATATTTCTCATAGATCTTCTGATTGCCCTGTGCACAACAGGGAGGGAGAAGGAAATGGAGCGATACAGGAAGGAGCAGGAAGGAAACAAACTATTTATATAACACCTCAGAATACCCAGATGCGGTTTACTCCCAGGAAAGTACATTTTTTAAAGTGAAGTGTCTGTAAGTTTCGGCAAATGCTCGGCAAGGTGCCACAACTAATAGTTCATGACAACTCCCAGGAAAATGAGCACCACTTCCATATCTGAAAGCAACCTCTCAGTGAAGACAGGCAGCAATGGTAAAATTCACTCATGCAAGATAACCACTGGCTGTATTTAGAACAGAGAACATAGAACAGCAGAGAACAGGAACAGATCCTTTGGCCCACAATGTCTGTGCAGAACAAAATGCCAATTCAAACTAATTCCAAACTATTTAAGGATTGACACCACAAAGCTCCTCTTTGTAGAGCAGTAGTGATCTCTGTACACTTCTGTGACGTTGACTACCTATACCAAAAAGCTTGAAGCGCTGGAGAGAGGTTCCGCTACCTTCACAAAATTCTCTACATTCACTGCCAAGTTCGGTGAAGCAACACCAGCAGCTTCTCTGTGAGACAGTCTCAGTGATGAGGCTCTGTCAGTTCCACTGGCAGGCCACGTGGCTATCCTGCCCAACGGTGGATGTGCAAAGCAGTTAACTGGATCCCAAGTTCTGCCATAGAAGTTTATTTGGATTACCTCCATCACATGTACCAATATAGAGGAAATACTTTGTTTGTATCCGCAGAGGCTGGAATTCAACGCAACATACACAAGATGCTGGAGGAGCTCAGCAGGCCAGGCAGCATCTATGGAGATGAGTGAACAGTCGCTATTTCGGGCTGAGACCTTTAATCAGGACTGGAAAGAAAGAGGGAAAAGTCTTTTTTAAATAGATGCTGCCTGGCCTGCTGGGTTCCTCCAACATGTGTTACTATGTTGTCCAGACTGATTATTCCATTGATAATCATATTTAGATGATACAAAATGGAAAATCAATAATAGAATGCAAAAACTAGACCTACAGTTACAGAAAAAGTGCAGTGTGGGAGGCCAAATAACATGTAAGGGCCATTATAAGCTAGAATAGAAGTCTGACATGAGGTCCATTCAAGTCTTGCAATACCACCTTGAACCTGGTGCTATTTTCAAGCTTTTGCTCAGTGAAAGGGAAAGACCAGGGTGGGAGGGGCCTTTGATTATGTTATGTTTTCCCAAGACAGCAGAAAGAGTAGACAGAGAACATGGAGGGGAGGGCGGTCTTCATGAGATACTGGACTGTATTCACAACTCTGCAACTTCTTCGCAGTCTTCTTTGAACATGAAGCTCTTCCAAACTGAGATAACTCTGGATAGAACACTTTCTATGTTACTTGCACATAAATTGGTGAGGAGAACAGAAGACAAAATTTATGGATGTTCTCAAATCCTCATTGAAAATGCAAAACAGTCAACTGACTCATTGGAATTCCCAGTGGACGACTGGTCAAAATGTAAGAGTGTATAAGATGTCACTAAAGATGAATCCCTTCCTTGAAGAACACACACAATTTCAGTGCAAGTGGTAGAAGGAACACCTACTTTCCTCACTACCAACGCTTACATGTAGCACCTCCTGCCCCATTTGTGGCAGTGTTGGCAGTTCCTCCATTGGACCCATCAGCCACCTCAGCTCCCATGGAACTGGTGAGGAAGCAGGTCATCCTGGACCCTGAGGGACTGTCTAAAAGGTAGAAATGAATGACTGATCTGTCCGTCTGCTGGGCTGCAGAGGTGAACGGTGGCTAAGGCTCCAACTCCAGTACAATGCAGTGGGACATTTTGCATCCCTTTACGACGGCTGTTCCAGGTCTCATTCAAGAGCACCTATTTGGCCATTTAGTCTTTGTGTTCAGGTTGCTAGAGTGCAAGATATGGATGGTAGTGAGAAAACAAAGAGGAACTCAGTGAGCTGAGCCGCATCTGCAGGGGAAAGGAATTGTCGATGAATCCCTAGAACAGGATTATTTTGCCTGTCTCTCTATCCACGGATGCTGCCCGATCTGTTGGCATTTTCAGCATCTTCCAGCATTTATTTCAAATTTCTGGCGTCTGGGATTTTTTAAAATTGATTTTACATCCTGATTCACTATTGCGCATTTGAGAACCCCAATCAAAGCCAAGAGCATGGAGTCAGTACAAGCTCTTTTATATTTCTTTAGTCAGAGGGTTGTAAATCTGTGGAATTCATTGTCATATAGGGCTGTTGAGGCCATGTTATTGGGTATATTTAAAACAGAAGTTGGTAGGATCTTGACTAGTCAGGGCATCAAAGGTTACAATGTGAAGGCAGGAGAATGGAGTTGAGAGGAATAATAAATCAGCCATAATGGAATGGAGGAGTAGGCTCGATGGGCCAAATGGCCTAATTCTGCTGCTATGCCTTATTGTCCTTTCTGAGAGTGTCTGAAAGAATTGCTGAAGACTAAATGTGAATGAGAACACTTGAAATGCAAGATGGGGAGCAGATGTGAAAAACTAGTGTCAAGAGCTACTTACACAGGGTTATCAAAAGTATGCAAATTATAGGAAACAGAAAAAAAGTACTAAGGGGTGCGAGGAATTTTAAGGGTCCAAAATCCTGGAAAATCGGGAAATGTAACATTGATTTGCTTTGGCTGCAGAACAAGAATGCCAAATAGGAAGAACCTATTAGGGTGAGACTATCAGAAGTGTTTTATACCCATTTGCCTGTGTGCAGTAGCAAGCTTATCAATCAAATTGTCACTCAGACAAAGCTTTGCCTTACTGCCAGCTGATTTAGAAACATCTGTCTTAAAGAATATGCTGACTGCAGACGGAAGGAGGCTGATTACTCACTCTCAACAGCCAGAACCAGAAATGTGTATGTCGAAGGACGTTGAAACATTTGGCACTGTTTTAAGCAATAAGAGTAAACGTATCCCATAGAAAAAATTAGGGAAACAAGTGCCAGATGTGGGCACAACAGGAAGCTCTTTAAAGGAAAGGGCCATGCTGATTCAGCACAGTAGTATGAAGTATACACACAAAATCAAGGAAGCACTTGGAAGCTCATCCTGTCATGAGAACATGCTGAAACACATGATAGAGGCATATAATCATTTTACTCACAGGGTTAAAACAGTCATTTGTCCAAGTGGTCTACCTTGGTATCGAAAGCACAAGAGATTCCGCAGATACTGGATATCTTGAGTAATACGCACAAATTGCTGGGAGAACTCAGCTAGTCAGGCAGAAGTTATGGAGGGGAATAAACATTTGATGTTTTGGGCCGAGTTCCTTCATCAGGACTGGCAGGTTTAGCATAAACCAGAATGAGAAGGTGGGGAAGAGTAGCAGGTGATAGGTGAGACCAGATGAGGAGAAGGTGAGTGGGTGGGGGAGGGGTAATAAACTAAGAAGTTGGGAGGCGATAGTTATGAGATAAAGTGTTAACGAAGCAGGAATCTGACAGGAGAAGACAGTGTACCATGGAAGAAAGGGAAGAAGTAAGGGCATCAGAGGGAGGTGATGGGCTGCTGAGGAGAAGAGGAGTGGTGAGAGGGAAACCAGAAAGAATTTTGGAAAAAGAGAGAAGGTCTCCTCCTGTCCTGCCAGCAACATATCCTTATCATAATTCCCTCTTTCACAGTGTTCTTTCATCCACTCCTGAGACTTTATGGATTCTGCAAAGGCTTATCAAAGTATTCCTTACTTTCATTCAGGTGAGTGTTGGTATCATAATGCATTTGGCCTATCTGTAGTTTTCAAGATTATTAAGTGAGTTGATAAAGTTTAATAAAAAAATGTACTTGTAACAACCAAGAGAGCTAATTAACATATTGTCAAGTTGATTTATTAGCTGAGGGAATGCAAGAAGCAGTACACAAGCTTCCCTCCATGGTTGTTGTATAGTTGAGTTGGAATTAATGCTAGACTGATGACTAAGTGGTAGGGTCTACGAAGTTCTTTCTAATACAGTAGGTAATGAGGCAAGAGCAAATAGGCATGGATCCTAAAGTCCTGACTGACTCCCGGCAGATTTCTAATTATCATTAATGCACATGATGTTCTATCTCAGTTATCATTCTGAAGTGTGAAACCATTCATTCCAGTGTTCATTATCTTTGCAATATTTTGACTTCATAATTTTCTTTTTTTAAAATTTATTGTATTGAAGTTCATCATAAAGCAATTGCTTTTTTAAAATCTCTCCATATATTTCTAGTTTTCTCCACTCCTGTAGCTCTGCATTCCTCCCATGTCAGCCTCTTGGGACTCCTTGATTTTAATGCTTCTAGTTGTGTCCTCAGCTGTATGGGTACAAGATCTTCCTCTATGTAACCGGAAATTAAATTAGAATTGGCTTATTATTGTCACATGCACTGAGATAAAGTGAAAAGCTTTTCTTCCATACTGTTCATTTAGATCCAGTCAGGACTCAGTGCATTGAGCTAGAATGAGGATAATAGAATGGGAAGTAAAGTGCTTGCTGCCCCTCTATGTTTCTGAAACCCCCATCTCTTTGATCATGGATCAGGTTGTCTGTGCATCGCCGTACATGGATTGGTGTCAAAGTGTCTTGGAATGCTCTGTTAAAGACATTTACTGGGTTAAAGCCATGTGAACAAACAAAATTGATGTTTACGGTCACAGTGATCAACGTTCCACTTAATAGAGTAAGCTGGCACTACAGACCAAGTAAGCTTGGTGGCATGTGATTCTGTCACTAAGCCGCAATAGTTGCTAGTAGATTGGAGCCACTGTTTTCTCAGGTGCCCTTTTGTTAAAGGAATATTGTTCTGCCAGTTATCTGTCTTGGAAGTAAAGCTTCTGCAATATCATGAAAGGCCTGAGTCTCTGACCTAGTGAAGAACTAGACCTTCTCTGTAAGTGGCTTGGTGGGAAGTCACTGCAAAAAAGAGTTTGGGCAGCTATGGGTTTACAAATGTGGTGGCAGAGGCTGAACAAATGCTATTGGTCTCCAGAGGCAATTGAAGAATCTACCTACAGTAGATGCAATAATTTTCCAAAACTCTCACACAGAAGCTACAGGAGCTTGCAAATCTGTTGCAGGCTGCAGAAGATAAAGGTTACCTATTAGGGCTGAGCTGCTTGGATATTTAAGGAAATGCAGAAGATTCAGAGAAAAACCACTTGCAGACCACTGACACTTTCCAAAGGAGAACTCAATATGTTTCAACTGCAGCACTCATGTCGACAGTGATGAAATGCTTTGGGAGGTTGGTCATGACTAGACTGAACTTCGGCCTCAGCAAGGACCTGGACCCATTGCAATTTGCCTATCTCCACAATAGGTCAACAACAGATGCAATTTCTATGGCTCTTCACATGGCCTTTGACTACCTGGACAAGACAAACACCTATGTCAGGATGCAGTTCAAAGACTAAAGTTCAGAGTTTAACACCATCATTCCCACAATATGATTGAGAAGTTACCGAACTTGGGCCTCTGTACCTCCCTCTGCAACTGGATTCTCGATTTCCTAACTGGAAGACCAGAATCTGTGCTGAGTAGTGACAATATCTCTTCCTTGCTGACAATCAACACTGGTGCGCCTTGGGGGTGTACGCTTAGCCCACTGCTCTACTCTCTCTATACCCATGACTGTGTGGCTAGGCATAGCTCAAATGCCATTATAAATTTGCTAATGATACAATTATTGTTGGTAGAATCTCAAATAGAGGCCAGAGGGTGTACAGAAGTGAGATTTGTCAACTAGTGGAGAGGTGTCGCAGCAACAACTGTGCACTCAACATCCGTAAAACGAAAGAGCTGATTGTGGACTTCAGGAAGGGTAAGATGAAGGAACACACACTGATCCTCATGGAGGGATCAGAAGTGGAAAGAGTGAGCAGCTTCAAGTTCCTGGGTGTCAAGATCTCTGAGGACTCAACCTGGTCACAACATGTCGATGCAGTTATAAAGAAGGCAAGACAGCGGCTATACTTCATTAGGAGTTAGAAGAGATCTGGTATATCAACAAATACCGTGGAGAGCATTCTGACAGGCTACATCACTGTCTGGTATGGTGGGTGGGGGGTAGGTGAGGCGCGGTGCAGCTACTGCATAGGACCAAAAGAAGCTGCAGAGGGTTGTAAATTTAGACAGCTCCCACTTGAGTACTAGCCTACAAAGTACCCAGAACATCTTCAGGGAATGGTGTCTCAGAAAAGCAGCGTCCACTATTAAGGACCCCCAGCACCCAGGACATGCCTTTTTCTCACTGTTACCATCAGGTAGAAGGTACAGAAGCCTGAAGGCACACACTCAGTGATTCAGGAACAGCTTCTTCCCCTCTGTCATGCGATTCCTAAATAGACATTTAACCCATGAGCACTGCCTCACTTTTTAATATATATTATTTCTGGTTTTTGCACTTTTTAAAAATCTATTCAATACATGCAGACTGTAATTTATTTATTTATTATTACTTTTTCTTCTATATTGTGTATGCTTTGAATTGCTGCTGCTAAGTTAACAAATTTCACGACACATGTCGGTGAGAATAACCGATTCTGAAATGTACTTCAACAGCACATTATGCAAAAGACTGTAAAACTATTATTCGCTGCACTATGCAACAGTGACAACACATATCAGCACTTCATTCAGAATCAGCACTTTGAGCTACTACAGGTTCTGGCACAGCCACTGCAGAGCACGGTGGGGAGACAGCCGAGCATTCATCAAATGTAGCTGCTTCTTCCTTCACAGAGATATGTGGGGAAGACTTCCAAGGCAAATCCTGCTCTAAAGTATGTCCAGCCAATATCTACCCAAAAGAACATCCCGTGCAAAAAATAAAACATTTGTGGTATTAGATGATCAGAGCAAAATTCAACATTCTTTGACATATTTGGTATTCAAAGTTCTGTTTCCCCATACAATCTAAAGACATGTTCTGGAACATCAGAATTTTTTGGAAGAAGAGCAAATAGACTAGTCAATCCTTACTGACTGTGACCATATCCCCACCGAAAGGGATGAGATCCCATCACCTGAAGCTGCACATAGTCATTCACATCTTAAGGCCATAGTTGACAAAATCCCCCTACTTGACTCTTCTGTTGAGGTTCTGCTTTTGCTTGGCGGAGACACTGTCCTAGCACATGAGGTATGTGAACAGCAAAACAGTCAGTGCAATGCACCTTATGCACAATGATTGTTCCTGGGATTGGTCATAGTGGGTGAAGTCTGCCTCAATGTGCTCAGCATCCCACTGCCAGATACTTAGGACCACTGCCTTGGAGAACAGGTGCCCAAGTTGTTTCAGTTAAAGTGAGAGTAGAATCTGTATGAGAGAGAAGATTGCAGGTAGGCAAACCCAGCACCTCAACTAGATTTGGGCAAGCTGGTCTCATTAGGAAGATGATTATAAACTGTCACTTTCCATCAAAGATGAGGTCTTCCTTTGAATCATGAACAAAGAGTTTGGCAAAAACAAGTCAAACAGCTGGGCAGTTCTTCTTCCTGTCTATACTCCACAACGACTCTTACCAAACAACAGACCAATGTCCCTCAGGCATGCATCAACAAGGAAACCAGAAATGAAAGACCATTATGTGGAATTCATAGAGAGACTCTTGAGGAGTAATCATGCTGAACTAATTCCTTCACTAGATCCCAACAAAGGAAACTGGTGTTTGCCCAACTTTAGTGTTTACCACCCACAGAAACCTCACAAATATGAACTGTATTTGATTCAAGTGCACAGTTTAAAGGCATAACACTGAACAATATGCTCTTGCAGTGTCTAGACCTCAATAACAGTCTGCTCAGAGTCCTCTTGTACTTCAGAACTGAGTTTGTTGCAGTGATGGCAGCCATTGAATAAATATTCCACAGCTTACTAGTGAGAGAGGATCATCGAGACAACCTCAGATTCTTGTGGTTTCCCAGCCTACCAAGGCTTGAATGCGATGCTGCTGTTCTAGCAATTGAGATGGCAGAGATGATAACTGAAGAGCTAGACACAGAACTAAATGATACAAAGTCCTTTATCGAGAGTAATGTTGTGCTTGGTTATATAATTAGTTTGTGCTTAGTTACACAGTATATGCAATGAGACAAGGCGATTCTATGTCTACGTATATAAGATCCAATGTATTCAACTCAGAAGAGCCAATGGACCATTCCTACTGACCTCAATCTGACTGATCATGACACAAGAAGGCTCCAGGCTAATTAGCTCACCCTCTTCTCATGGTTAACTGGCCAGCATTTCTCGCTAATCCCAAACAGGGACATAGTCAGCAGGAATTTGAGTGAGCCAAACCTGAGGCAGATGTAGAGATATATCCGCAAGTGTTGATTAATATCACTCAATTACCACTGTTCTGACTTGGCAGTGTACACATTGAGTATTTTTCAAGCTGGAAGTCACTTACCAGAGTAAATGCCTGGCTCATATGTTGCTCATTCCTTTACAGGGGTAGCCAAAAGAAGCCTTTGCAATGGTTGGTACACTTGTAAGCAACCGCTCAGCGCAGAGCAACTGAATCAAGCAAAGGTTTGAATTCTTCTTGTTGTTCAAAGACAGGTTTATGCAGAGGAAGTGCAGTACATCACAAAGCAAGAACCTCTTCCAAAACAAAGTTGCTTTAGGAAACTCTGTCCCTTTCTTGACTCAGAGGAGTTTACTGTGAGTTGCAGGATATATAAAGGAGACTCAACTCACCTCAGAGGAAACTCATCGTTCTGGGAGAACATTATGTCACCACTGCTCATTAGACATTACCATCAACAAGTATGTCAACAAGGTCGGAATTTTACTGAAGGAGCCATGAGAGCAGAGGTTAATGGATTGTTGGAGGAAAGCAAAAGCCAGTAGCCTGATCTACAGTTGTGTGACATGGTGCAAGAGGCAGGGTAGACTGCAGGAACAGAAGATAACAAACTTGCCAGCAAATCACTTGTGCACTGACCCTGCGTTTCTGTACGTGGGTTTGGACGTTTTTGGCCCTTGGTCTACCACAAGGAGAACACATAGAGGGCATGCAAATTGTAAACATTGAGCCATTATTTTCACATGCATGAGCACAGGTGCTATTCACACTAAGGTGATCAAATCAGTGGACTCATCCAGTTTCTTCAATGTCTTCGCAATCAGGGGACCAGTGAAGTCATTAAGGTCCCACTGTTACACCAACTGTAGGAGGCTTCAAATCAATGCCAAAGCCTGCAACATCAACCATTTGAATGACCACCTCTCTAATCAGTAACCCCCCTCCCCAATCAATTTATGTATGGGTAGTTCTTGGGAAAGGATCAGGTACAACATCCATGGAAACAAACTGGAATGGGGGAAGGGAGGGGGAGGGAATTACAGGGCCTAACTTCTGGTAATTCCCACCCCCCCCTTCCCCCATCCCAGTTTCACTCTGCCTCCTCCTCCAGCTACTTTTCACCTCTCTCATGATTCCGTCTTCTTCTACTACCCATAGTGCTTTCCCCTTACATTCCTTCTTCACCTTTCCTGCCTATCCCCTCCCTGCTTCCCCTCCCCCACCCCTTGATCTTTCCTCTTACTAGTTTTTCACCTGGCACCTACCAGCGTTCTCCTTCCCACCCTCCCCCACCTTCTTTATGGGGCCCCTGCCCCCTCCCCCTTCAGTCCATATGAAGGGTCTTGGCCCAAAACGTTGACTGCTCGTTTCCACGGATGCTGCCCGACCTGCTGAGTTCCTCCAGCATGTTGCACATGTTGCTTTGACCCCAGCATCTGCAATATACTTTGTGTCCTGGGAAAGGATGATTGGCATCACTCGTCAGATCCTTAAACTTGGCTCGAAGCTCACACATGACATCCTGACAACCTTCAAGGCCTACGTCACACTTATTGTAAACTCTAGGCCACTTACTTCAAACTCTGAAGATCCAGGTAAGCCTCATACTTTGACCCCTGCTATGTTTCTAACACAAAAGTTTGTCTCTCCTCCTGTTCTATCAGGTAATTTTAACAATCCAGACCTATACAGGCAGTGATGGAGGCAAGACCAGAGGCTGACCAAAGGTAGTGAAGAAAGCACATTAACAAACTCCAGATTCAGAGAAAGTGGAGAACTGAGAGGCCAAATTTACAACCAGGTGATGTCATCTTACTGAAGGACAACTAAGTCAAGAGATGTGATTGGCCATTAGAGTTGGCCACACAAACTTTTAATAGTGAAGGTGGGTAAGTCAGAAAACTTGACCTGAGAATGGTTAAAGAGAGTTCAGTAAGATTGTTTACAAGACCAGTCTCAGAGACTATCCTTTTGTCAAAGACTAAGTGAAATGATCACTGACTTTTACTTTTAGGCAAGGAGCATTCTGGCCTCTAGAGGTGTAGTTATTTTTGTATGAATATTACTTCCCATTTGGAAGCTGTGTTTTTTATATCATTTCCTGCATGGACTAATTTTGATTCCATTTGAAGTGTACGGTGGACAGACATTAATCTCCATCTGCTTTTTATTTCATCGTGAAACAGAAATATTTTTCACTGTAAAAGATTATCATTAAAAACCCTGAAGGAAACTTCTTTTTGGATGATTTTCGAGAATCTGTTTAGCTTGCTGCATAGTTGTGTATATATGCCCAATGAGGGCTGTAGAAATATGGATCAAAATCTGAATCAGGTTTTATATCTCCAGCATATGTCGTGAAATTTGTTAACCTTGTGGTAGCAGTACAATGCAAGACATGATAATACACAAAAACTGTGAAGTACAGTAAATAAAAACTTTTTTAAAACACACACACACACACACACACACACACACACACACACACACACACACACACACACACACACACACACACACACACACACACACACACACACACACACACACACACACGTATTCACCCCGCCCCCTCCCCCATGGAAATGATCATGTTTTATTGTGTTTATTGTTTTACAACATCAAATCACAACAGATTTAATTTGGCTGTTTGACACTAATCAACAGAAAAGGCTCTTTCCTGTCAAGGTGAAAACAAATTGGTCTAAATTTGGTATGATTAATAAACACAAAATAATTAATTGCATAATTACTCACCCATCTCAAGTCATTATTTAGTAGATGCACCTTTGGTAGATATTACAGCCTTGGATCTGTGTGGATAAGTCTCTATCAGCTTTGCACATCTAGACACTGCAATTTTTTCCCATTCTTCTTTACAAAACAGCTCAAGCTCTGTCAGATTGCATGGGGATCATGAGTGTACAGTCCTTTTCAAGTCCAGCCACAAACTGGATTGAGATCTGTACTCCAACTTGGCCACTCCAGGACATTAACTTTATTGTTTTTAAGCCATTTCTGCGTAGCTTTGGCTTTAAGTTTGGAGTCATTGTATTACTGGAAAACAAATCTTTTCCCAAGTCACAGTTCTCTTGCAGACCACATCAGGTTTTCCTCCAGGATTTCCCTGTATATTTCTGCATTCATTACCCTCTAACTTCACAAGCCTTCCAGGGTCTGCTGCAGTGAAGATGCAGCCATCACCATGCTTCACGGTAGGAATGGTATGTTTCTGATGACATGTGGTGTTTGGGCCACATGCCTTCTGGCGAACTCCAACCCAGATTTCATGTGGATTTTTTTCATAAGTGGCTTTCTCTTTGCTACTCTCCCATAAATCTATGATTGACGAAGCAATAGTTGTTGTATCCGTAATCTCTCCCACCTCAGCCACTGAAGGTTGTAACTCCTCTAGAGTTGTCATAGGTCTTTTGGTGGCCTCCTTCATTTGCCCCCTTCTTGCACGATCTCTCAGTTTTTGAGAATGGCCTGCTCTAGGCAGATTTACAGCTGTCCCATTTTCTTTCCATTCCTTGTTTAGTGATTTAAGTGTACTCCAAGGGATATTCATTAACTTGGAAATTTTCTTGTATTAAAATCCTTAATTGTGCTTTTCAATAACCTTTTCACGGAGTTGCTTTGAGTGTTCTTTTGTTTTCATGGTGTAGTACTTGCTAGGATCAGCAAAAGTTGAAACTTTCAGTTACAGGTGTAGCTTTACTAATCAATTGAAACATCTTGACTGCACACAGTGTTCTCTATTTAACTAAATATGTGATTTTTTAAACTAATCGGCTGCAGTAGTGATGATTTGATGTGTCATATTCAAATTTTCAAATTTTTACTGGACTTTAAAACATGAAAACTTCTAACAGGTGGGGCGGGGGTGGAAGTACTTTTTATAGGCACTACATGTATACATAATTTTTTTTTCTCAGCCCATTTTTCTCTCAATCTCAGTTCCTTGACCAGAGGCCTGGGAACTTGAGGGTTCAGCGCAGTACCTTTACTGTTCCTAGTAGTGTGCTCTTCTGGACTGAGATCTCAGATGTTGTTCCCAGGATTTGTTGGAGCCGCTCACCCAGTCCAGGCATCATAGCTCCTAGTGCTCCTATCACCACCAGGATTTCTCTGGCTTTGACCTTCCACGCCCTTTGTATCTGCTCTCTCAAGCCTTGATACTTCTCTAGCTTTCTCATATTCTTTCTTCCTGATGTTGCTGTCATTCAGGATTGCTACATCTATTACCATTGTTTTTGTCTGTTCATTGTCCAGTATTACTATGCCTGGTTGGTTGGCCAGTACCCACTTATCAGTCTGTATTTGGAAGTCAATAGTTTTCAATAGGTACATTTAATGCCCGAGAAACGAATATACTATACATCCTGAAATTCCTTTACTTTGCAAACATCCATGGAAGCAGAAGAGTGCCCCCCAGAGAATGAATGACAGTTAAACATTAGAACCCCAACCCCCCCAACTCTCCCCTGCCATGTATAAACAGCAGCCCCCACCCCCACCAGCAAAATACATCAGAACCCTCCACTGAGCACTCAAGCGTGCTGCAAAGCATCAGTCAAGACACAGGCTTGCAGTGCCCCAAAGGCTACTCGTTCACCCAGTAATTCAATACACTGCAGGCTCTCTCTCTTCCTAAAACAGGTAAAAGAGGTGTCCTTGTGTCACAGCGAGAGGGACGACATAACAAACAACTTGATGATTTACGATGTTAAATGTCTGTTGCATTGCTTTTTCTGAACTCTGCACCTAGAGAGTCAGAAAGTCGGAGCTCTCTGGACACACAACAGCTAACCCGCTGCTCCCACGAGTCCTCAGTCAAGGGTACCGGCCTAGAATCAGCACATCTCCAGACCCATGAAAATCTGGAATCCTGAAGGAGCTCTAGTCTTCCAGGCCATGTTGTAGGGATATCAAAAAGCAGCCTGTCGTGTGGCCCTGAGAGCAGGCCCCATTCCCACAAAGAACTGAAGTCAGAATGTAACTCCAGATCAGGGTCTTCAAAAGAATCTTGAAAGGAATAATAGAGATATTAAAGATAGAAATGGAGCTGTTTCCAAAGATGCGAGCAGAGGAGTCGGTGTTTAGTGCCATCTTGCGCCACTCTCTGAAGCCCCACAGGATCTTAGCCCTGCCATCCTCCACCACCTTCTTGTGTTCCCCATTTGGACTTGGGACTGTCCAATCCATACTCAGTGCAGATGTATGGTACCCCTGCCTGCATCTTGCACCCTGCTACTTTGAGCTGGATGGTTTCAGCATTGTCTACATCTTGGGTCTTGTCTGGCGTGCTAGACCCCTGCTTCTATTGCTCTTCCGCTCAGTGCCTGTTCTTGTGCAGCCAAGAGCAGTGCCTCTGTGCTCTACCTCAGCTCTGTCATTTCCAGCCATTGGTAGGACTTCCTTGAGTCAGCCACCTCTGATATATGGTAAGGGTACATCCCGTGCAGAGATTTGTTCTGCCATGGCCTCTGGACCTCTGACTCTGCTTCACTCACTTCCATTTCCATATCTCCTGCCTGCTGTCTGAGGTATTCTCCTAAAAGGTCTTTCTTAGGGGCCATCTTCCTGACATACTCGTGGATTTTTCACATTTCTTCCAGGACTGTGGCCTTTACACTTCAAAGACCCCATCCTCCTTTATTCTAGTGTGTGTACAGTTGCTTGATGTTGGACGTTGGGTAGAATCATCCATGTCTCAGGGTCTTGATGTCAGCAACTTCCACTTCGTTCCTTGGTGAGCACACTATTGTAACTGGGTATCTGATGACTGGCAGGGCGAAGGTATTGATGGCCCTGATCTTGTTCTTCCCATTCAGCTGGCTTTTTAGAATCTGTCTCACTCTTTGGAGGTACTTGGATGTGACAGCCTTCCGTGTGTCCTTATTATGGCTTCCATGCACCTGCAGGATCCCCAGGTACTTGTAGCTGTCCTGTACTTCTGGTAAGTGACCTTCAGGTAACTCAACTACTTTAGTCTTGATGTATTTGCCTTTCTTCACTTCCATCCGGCTGCACGTTTCCAGTCCAAATTACATCCCGATGCCTCTGTAGTACACCATTGTCAAGTGGTTTAGTGAGTCAATGTCTCTTTCATTTCTGGTATACATCTTGATGTCATCTGTGTACAGGAGGTGGCTGGCCGACACTCCACTCTTAAAAATATTCACTCTTTTAACAACAGCCCACAAGAAAGAGGATATATTTATAGTGCCTATAAAAAGAATTCACCCCCATTGGAAGTTTTCATGTTTTATTGTTTTAGAACTTTGAATCACAATGGATTTAATTTGGCTTTTTTTGACATGGATCAACAGAAGAAGACTCTTTTGTGTCAAAGTGAAAACAGATCTTTACAAAATGACCTAAATTAATTATAGATATAAAACAAATATAAAAAAGTGCTCTTCTTGGGCACTGGTATAATTGTTGCCTTTTTTGAAGCAGGTGGGAGTTTCTGACTGTAGCAATGAGCGATCGAGAATATCTTTGAACACCCCTGCCAGTTGATTGGCACAAGTTTTCAGAGCCTTACCAAGTACTCCATCAGGGCCTGCCGCCTTGTGAGAGTTCACCCTCCTGAAAGACAGCCTGATGTTAGCCTCTGAGACAAAGATCACAGGGTCACCAGGTGCTGCAGGGATTCTCATAGCCATAGTTTTATTCTCCATTTCAAAGCGATCATTCCTATTCACTAGAACCCCAACTCTCACATTCTATTCAAGCTTACTATGCATATTTTACATCTTACAAACGTAAATATAAGACATGTGGTGTACATCATGTATGTGCAGAACAGGAACGACCACAGAGCTGTAGGAGTAAACACTTTTACTGAGTCTTGTTAACCTCTGTATACGCTAGGTGTCTTACGGTGTGGAGCTACAAAATGGGCCCAGCAAGATGAAAACAAGTACACTTGAAAGCCTGTGTGAAAGAAGAGTACTCCCATGTGTAGGAGGCCCAACTGATTCATCCAACCATCAAACGACCGCATGCACACTTGCCACATTCTGACACTTGATCCAACATGGTTCAGGGTGTTAACGGAAATGATATCTGTAGTGGTAGTTAATAGTGTTATTCCTATGCCACTCCCAAATGGGAAGAGTTCACATAGTGTACAAGTAAAGATATCAATATATTTCAGTTGAGTATCCTGCATGCTGACATCCTGGTATTCTCAGTCCTATCCCTCAATAATGAACACAACATGGTGCCAGATGTGGCTAATCATCAATGAACTGATTCTACAGACCCAGTAAGGTCTCCAGCATGAAAGAATTTATAGTATGACTGTTTGTGTTCGCATGTATCTATGAAAAATATCCAGAGACTAATCAACCTAAACTGCCTAAGCTAGTGCTAATAGTTTGCTAACCATGAGGCATGAGCGGAGAAAGGGCAGGGATGCCAGGCAATGCCTTGAAGCTACCCCCAAAACTAGATGCATTGTAATAATCTGTGGGCCACTATGCTGGGGAACTGCACAGAGACTGATATAGCAGAGAAGTCAGAAAAGTCAGTCAAACTCTTGGAGAGAAAAGAAGACTTTTGTAGTCCAAATAAATAAAACAACAAATAAGCAAACAGGAAAATGGAGCAAATATCTGCAGTACATAACAAAGCCCCCGAAACAGTTGATTTCTCTGAACCAGGGGTCTTTGAGAGATGGCACATCCTTTGAGAGATTAAGGGTCACAAGCAATCTCACTCAGGGTTCAGTAGAGCAATAAGTAAGCAATCCAATGTACTGCATGGGTGACAAAGCAGATGACATCATGGGTGGATTAAGACTGACAGATGCTCAGTAAAAAAGAGTAGAAAATAAATGCAGGACAAATTCAAAGAATATTTCACAGGAAAGCGAAATGTGATATATGAGAGAGCAAAGCTCAACTCCAGAAAACAGTATCCAAATGTAAGTGTAAGTGACTTCATCACAGCATTGTATGCCCTGTAAGACAACTGTGCATTTGGAAGTCTGAGAGATGAGCTCATTAGAGACAGAATCGTTGTCAGGCTATTAGATACCAAATTATCAGAGAGACTTCAGTTGCAGGCAAATCTCACAGTAGAGAAAGCTACTACAGTGGTCAGGCAGAATAAGAATGTTCGTCAGCAACAGGCAGAACTCAGGCATGGAAAAGATGCTGAGGTAAAGCTAGAGGTTGTACAAAAAGAAGGGTACAAACAGATGCAGTCAGAAAGACCTCAGAAAGAGGTGACAATAGAGGTCAGCTCAAACAAAACAGCAAAGCAAAACACAGAGCAAGTGAAATGTCCAACCGGACGAGATACGGTTAGAATCCATTCCATGTCAATGAGCTCTGACCAGCAAAAGAAGTGAAATATTTGGCCATCATAAAAGTCAGTGTCACTCAAAAACAGTTCTTCAGGAGGTCAAAGAAGATCATGATTCAGACAAAGAGAGGGCATTCCTTGGGCCTCTAGATTCAAATAGACAAGGCTGGTCTACTATGGTTCAGTGTAAAATGAGGCAGTGATGTTCAAAATAGACACTAGGGAAGATGTCACAGCCATCCCCAAATGTCTGTTCACAAAACTGGCAAAGAAAACATTACACTAATCCCAACAAAGAAGGTGCCCATGGGGCCAGGGAAACATAAGCTCAGTGTGAAAGAAATGTTCACTACTTCCATCTGTAAACAAGAGAAACAGTTAAAAGACGATGCCTACATTGTTCAGAACCTCTTCTCACCACTATTGGGACAATATGCTAGTGAGAAGCTGAACCTCATTGCAAGGGTGGATTTGCTAATCACTCTTCAGTGGCAGGAGAAGTACCTGGAGTTGTTCACAGGCCAGGGGCAACTGAAAGAAGAGTACTTCATCCAACTGAGACCAGGAGTGACACCCTACTCTCTGACTACATTGAGACATATAGCAGTCACATTGATAAACAAAGTCAAAGCTGAACTTGAGAGAATGGATGCATGAGACATCATAACTAGAGTGAATGGACCTATTGACAGATGTACGGACATTGCTCCTGTTCCCAAGCCAGATGGCACAGTAAGGATCTGTGTTGATCTAACAAAATTGAATAATGCAGTGAATGAGTCAGGAGAAGTTTATTCTGCCCTCTGTTGAACACACATTGGGTATTCTGGGTGGAGCAGAGTTCTTCACCAAATTAGATGCAAACTCAGTGTTCTGGCAGATCCATTTAGCTCCTGAGTCACAGAAGCTCACAGTCTTCAGCACTCCATATGGACGCTATGTCTTCAATAGACTCCCTTTTGGCAACTCATCAACCCCTCAACTCTTTCAGATGAGGATGGACCACATTTTGGAGGGATTGGAAGAAATAGTCTGCCACATGGATAATATACTCTCTTCGGAGGCTCAGGTGAGGAACACGATAAAAGAGTGGAAGCTGCCTTGGAGAAGCTGAAGCAGGCTGGAATCAACCTGAACAAAAAGAAATACCTATTTGTAAAGTTGGAGGTGTAGTTCTTAGGCCACCAAACTGTCCTCAGGAGACAGTACACATTCAGATAAACTGGCAGGAGTTTGGAACATGGAACAACCTATGAATGTATCAGAGATCAGCAGTTTCCTTGGCACAGTAAACCAGCTGGGAAAGCTATTTCCAGATTTGGGAGAGAAGACAAAGCTATTACAAGACCTCTTCTCACAGAGAAATGTTTGGATCTGGAACACAGCACAGTAGAAGTCATTCTCATCACTTAAAGCAGAGCTTATCTCTCTGCCAATATTGGCGTTCTTTGATCCAAAGCAAGCGTAATGCCCTGGTTAAGATTTGCTGGATGTGCCATGCTGGAAAGTGTGTTTTGGCTTCAGCTAAGATAAGGACCCATGTTGTCCAGCTTAGGAATGTGAGTCAGCCGGTCAGGATTGTGGTATGTGAGAGAAGGTTCTGGAGAACTCTGGGGAAGAGTTTTCTGAAGGACGGTTGTCTGGTTTGGGGTGTTATTGGTGAGAGCTGTGGAGCAGGGCACAAGGGAATGTACCGCAGAATGGCATTGGAAGGAGAGTCCCCGTTGCAAGAAGTGCTTTGTGCAGATGAATGATTCCAAGGAGGAAGCGCCAGTACTGCTCAGAGAGCCAGCTTGATCATGATGGTCTTTGAGGGGAGCTCGGAATGTGGCGTGTGCTTTCACGTAGACCGAGGGTCCAGCGCGTGAGTAAAGAGACTACTCCAGTATGAACTCCAATGTTTATGTGGTTTAACTGTAATGGGCCCTTTTCTTTTCTTTTCAACTGTTTGATAAAACTGAAATTGGTAAATATACTTCCTTTAAAATTTTATGGGGTTCACGAACTTTTATTTCTTCCCAACTGATGATTGTGTATGGGCAGTATTTACACAGCATTCGCTCAAATCAAAATTCCGTTAATCAGAACATTACAATCTTTCTGTTTAATTGAACCCCAAATCATACTGATCCTAGACTTATATTGTTTATGAAAGGTGGCCTTCTCACCTCTGAATCACATGGCTATTAGCAGAGTTAGCTAACAAGCTGAGTTTGTATACGAGTCCTGGTGAGAGGGTTACACAACTGAGGTCTCAGCAGATGCATCTTCCTATGGCCTTGGGGGAGTGCTCATGCAATACTGCAGTGGCGTATGGAAACAGTGGCACAGGCTTCAAGAGCACCTTCTGCTACTGAACAGTGTTACACACAAATTGAAAAGGAGATTTGCTCTCATATGGGCTTGTGAGTGCTTCAGCTGCTTCTTGATAGGCATGAAATTGCTAATGAAGCAGACCACAAGCTACTTCCCAGCCTCCTGAGCTCAGAGCTCTTGGATGCCTTACCTCCACATCTGCAAAGATTCAGAATGAGGCTGGTGCAATACTGTTATGGCATTGAACATGTCCCTGGCAAATCTTTCACACCAGATACTCTGCCGAGGATGCCACGTCAAAGTGAATGGATGGAAGCGGACTTCGTCTTCATGGAAGAGACCAACATCGATTTAGCTTAGGTATGTGAAAGCTTTCCTGCATCACAGAGTAAACTGGACAAAATTCATACTGAGTTAGAAAAGGACCAAATCTGCCGCAAGGTCATGCAATACTGTGAGCATGGAAGACCAGCTGTTGCAAAAGGAGCTCATGCACTCAGACCTTACTAGCTTGAAAGGGATACGCTCACTATTCTTGATGGTTAGCTGCTAAAGGGCTTCAGGCTCATCATTCCTGCTTCTATGCATGTGAAAATCATCAGTCAAATCCACCAAGGACATCAAGGCTTTGGAAAGTGTTGCCTAAGAGGAAAGTAATCCATGTGGTGGCCTGGTCTGAGCACACAGCTGGGAGATTATGTAAAGCAATGTGGAGCATGCAGAAAATCATGTTGAACCTCTCTGTCACACAGAATTCCCAGACATTCCATGGGAAATTGCAGGCACAGATATTTTTGAGCTGAAAGGAGACACATATGTTCTCACTGTGGATTATTACTCATGGAATGTTGTGGTGTCCAAGCTGTCCTCAAGATCCTCAGCAGCAGTTATACAGCATCTGAAAGCTGTATTCACTCACCATGGAATACCAGAGACACCTGTGTCAGACTACGGTTCTCAATTCAGCTGCTCAGAATTCAAAGCCTTTGCTAGGGACTATGAGCTTAAACACCAGATACGCTGTCCACAGTACACCCAGGCAAATAGAGGAGTGTAAACCATCAAGAGTTTCCTACTAAATGCATAGACCCCTACAAAGCACTGCTAGCTTATCACTGCACACTTCTTGCAAATGGCTGCAGTCCATCATAACTGGCATTGGGCCGGAGGCTGAGAACAAGCTTGCCTGTTCTCCCTTCTGTTCTTCGACCGCACTTACTGTGGTCACTTAGGCAAAGTGAGCAATTTTGAGACAACAGAGCGCGAGAAAACAAAGAGCATGCATGATCTCAGACACAGAACAAAATCTCTGTCGCTGCTAAGGAGTGGTGAAGCTGTTTGGATTTCAATCAATTTCACCAAAGGAACAATAGCAAGCAGCATGATCATTAGTGATTGAAACATAACAAGGTATAATCAGGTAGAACAGGCATCATCGGATTCCACAAAAGATAGAGGAATATAGAGTGGCCTAATCCTTATGACGAGGAGCACTTACCTGAGGAGGACATACTTGTTCAAGAATCTCCATCCACACCAACACTTCCAGGAACCTATGCTAGATCAGGTCATTTATCTGTCCCACTGTGGTGAACTACATATACCTGTCTGGACACGCCCCCTGCTGACTGCTTCTGCGGCTCCTCCTGCAGACCCCTGTATAAAGGCGATCAAGGCCTGAGCCCGGCCTCTCAGTCTCCAGGATGTAGTATGGTGGTCACTCACTGCTTGTTCCTTCTTCCAGTCAATAAAAGCCGATATCTCGCCTTTACGTCTCAGAGTGAGTTATTGATGGTGCATCACCCACCACAGAGATATACCCCATAGCCTAATAGCTTAAGGCAAGTGCCTAAAGAGGCAGAATTATCCTCTCATTTTGCCAGATTATTCAGGCAGTCTACCCTGACTTCTATTAAATTTAGTGTTGTTTTTAAAAAAGAGTTCTAATGTTGAAAACATTTTACAAAATGAGACTGTTCTTAATAAAAGGAATTGGGAAAAAAAGGAGGAAGCCAATAACAGAGAGACCATTAAAAACAAAGAGAAAGACTGTTATAATGATGGAAATTGGTTTTTCTGTTTATGTATGAAGCAAAGTTACGTGCTATGGGTAAAGTAAACTGAGTCATTGTCTGTAATTTCAATGTAGTTCTATGGACAAGGAGTAAGTACCTAGTTTCTCTTTTCTTGTCTAAGAAGGGAGATGCAGTGGTAGTTAATACTGTTATTCCAATACCACTCATTTAACCACTACCACATGGAAGGTGATCACAAGCAGGGTTATCAATAAAGTTCAGTTGAGAATCCTGCATGCTGTCATCCTGGTGTGCCCTGCACTATCACTCAATAACAAACACAACAGTATCCAATATAATCCAGAAAATCTGCTGGTCAAGCATTAGCAAACTCCCAAGTGTGGTGCTTTTTTGATATTTACTGTCTTAGAAGGGCTTCTCACAGCAGCAGATTGCACAGTGCATGGTCACAGACAGATGCAATATAAACTGTTTATTACTGTCGACATATTCTTTAACTTCCTTGTCTCAGGCCTATATCATCAGACTCTTGTCTTCGTACAAGAAGCTGTCTTAGATACTTTGCCCTTAATAGTGTTACGAACCCCATAACTGGGTCACTTACCAGCAAAGATAGAGAGGTCTGTTGAAGTCTGATGATACTATTTTTAACAGTGTTTATTGATAAAGGGGCACAAAAATAAGATTAATGTTAACAAACAGATAACATACATCGTCAACACTAAATCTAAAAGCACGGGTATAATAATAACCAATAAGAAGTAGCTCTATCATTGTCTAGGGGATAATGTATTGTCCGATGGAAATATAAAAGTCACTGTTATTTCATTCAAGCTGCAGCATTTTGGGTTTAAGAGTGAGGCGGTTTAAACTTGCCCAGGTCTTTTATGATGCCAATCTTTTGAGTCGGGGGAGTTGGTTTCCCTGTTGTTAGCTTAAAGCCATTTCCCATGGTACCAGCCACCAGTCCCAGGCAACAGAACTGAACGCACGTGGCCTCCTCCAAATGGATTCCCGCTATCACGGGATCGCTAGCGTTTCTTCTGGTGTATCTGAGGGGCTGTTCCCACAGACCCTCTTTTATCCTTACTCACAGGGTCTCAGATGTCAATCAGGTTGGGGTGATGCAATCCCTCCCTCAACCAGCCCACTTTGCCTGAGGGCTTCCACGTAGTACAGTCTTCAATCCACAAATTCGCCTTCCGGAGACAATGGCCATGTCCCGTAGCTTTATATCGCCGGGGAATGAGACATTTCGCACGTCTCTCTCTCATTTCCTGGGTCCCCTGACCTAACCCAAAAGTGATCTTGCGATTCTCACAAAGGAGGGGGCTGCAGGCATAACAATAGGCAATGGAGATCTTCAAGCCCAGGTCTGTTTTTTATTTTATTTTGAACAACTTTATCTTCCTCTCTCACATAATACTTCTCTTGCACCAATATTATGGTTTTAGGAAGAAATAAACCATATGGAGTATCTTAGAACTATGACAGATGCCATAGCATATGGCCCTGACACACCTAGAAAACAATGACAAGGACAGGGACACTTACGTCAGAATGCTGGCTTCTGGATTTCAGTTCGACATTCAACACTATTGTCCCACTGACCTTGGAGAACAAAATCCTACTCCTTGGTCTAATTATAACACAGTGCAACTGGGTGCTGGACTTCCTAACGCATGGACCTCAGATTGTCAGGGTACAGAACTGCTCCTCCCTCCCCATCATTCTCAACACTGGTGCTCCCCTCCTCCAATACTGTGTGTTGAGCCCATTGCTGTACACTCTGCCCACACATGGCTACACGTCCAAACCCCTGAGCAATCACATTGTCAAGTTCGCTGATGACACAATAGTAGTTGAGCCCATCACCAACAGCAATGGGACAGCCTACAGAGACATGGTAGAAGAGCTTGAGGCCTGGTGATGAGCAAATTACCTCTTCTTTAATGCCAAAAAGACAAAAAATATGGTCATAGACTTCAGGCAAACTCGCACCACTTACACCCCTCTCTTTTATACCAGCTGCACAGCAGTGGAAACTGCAAGCAGTTTCAAACTCCTGAGAGTGCCAATCATACGTAACCTCTCATGGTCCCAGAACACATTCTACACAGTCAGGAAGTATCACCAATGCCTTTACTTTCTGAGGAGGCTGAAGGGAGCTGGTCTGTTTGTCCCACTCCCATCAAGGACGAGGCAACATAGCATCCACGCCAGGACCACCAGATTCAGAAACAGTTACTTTCCCCAAGCAGTAAGACTGATCAACACCTCCACCCACTAACTCCACCACTACTTTATTATTTCCTGTCAGTTGCCTTATGTATTTTACAGATATACAAGCAATCTATGTATATAATCTATTTCATATTATTCGGCTGTCATTCAAAAGTTTCTCTCGTTTCTTAAACTAGACATATTGGTAAACTCCAGAGCCGGCATAGTTATAGTTCAAAGGTGGTTTTATTGTTCACCAATACATTACAGTATGCAAGGAGCTGCGTAAAAAGACAGTACTTCTCAGCATTCTCATGGAAGTATTTGGATAGATAGGGATTTTTTTAGGGAGAGTCAGCATGGCTTTGTGCATGGTAGGTCATGCTTATCAAATCTATTAGAGTTTTTTGAGGAGGTTACCAGGAATGTGGATGAAGGGAAGACAGTGAATGATGTCTACATGGACTTCAGTAAGGCCTTTGACAAGGTCCTGCATGGGAGGTTAGTTAGGAAGATTCAGTCGCTAAGTATACATGGTGAGGTAGTAAATTGGATTAGACATTGGCTTAATGGGAGAAGCCAGAGGGTGGTAGTGGAGGATTGCTTCTCTGAGTGGAGGCCTGTGACTAGTGGTGTGCCACAGGGATCAGTGCTGGGTCCATTCTTATTTGTCATCTATATCAATGATCTGGAAGATAATGTGGTAAACTGGGTCAGCAAATTTGCTGATGATACAAAGATTGGAGGTGTAGTGGACCAGCAAGGTTTTCAAAGCTTGCAGAGGGATTTGGACCAGCTGGAAAAATGGGCTGAAAAATGGCAGATGTTTATTACAGACAAGTGTGAGGTATTGCACTTTGGAAGGACAAACCAAGGTAGAACATACAAGGTAAATGGTAGGGCACTGAGGAGTGTAGTAGAACAGAGGGATCTGGGAATACAGATACATAATTCCCTAAAAGTGATGTCACAGGTGGATAGGGTTGTAAAGAGAGCTTTTGGTACATTGGTCTTTATAAATCAAAGTATTAAGTAGAAGAGTTGGAGTGTTATGATGAGGTTGTATAAGGCATGGGTGAGGCCGAATTTGGAGTATTGCATGCAGTTTTGGTCACCAAGTTACAGGAAGGATATTAATAAGGTTGAAAGAGTGCAGAGAAGGTTTACGAGGATGTTGCTGGGACTTGAGAAACTGAGTTAAAGAGAAAGATTGAATAGGTTAGGACTTTATTCCCTGGAGCATAGAAGAATGAGGGGAGATTTGATAGAGGTATATAAAATTATGATGGGTATAGACAGAATGAATGCAAGCAGGCTTTTTCCACTGAGGCTAGGGGAGAAAAAAACCAGAGGACATGGGTTAAGGGTGAAGGGGGAAAAGTTTAAAAGGAACATTAAAGGGGGGCTTCTTCACACAGAGAGTGGTGGGAGTGTGGAATGAGCTGCCAGATGAAGTGGTAAATGTGGGCTCAATTTTAATATTTAAGAAAAACTTGGACAGCTACATGAATGAGAGGTGTATGGAGGGATATGGTCCAGATGCAGGTCAGTGGGTCTAGGCAGAAAAATGGTTTGGCACAGCCAAGAAGGGCCAAAAGACCTGTTTCTGTGCTGTAATGTTCTATGGTTCTATGGAAAGATTCAAATATCGATTAAAATTTCTTCGACTCATGAAAGTACTTATGACTAATGACTGAATAAATATACAAGCAATTATATAATGTCTGACCTGATGTTGAAGGTTAATTGTTTAACAATGCAATAATAAATAATCAACAATGACTGTGTGGTGAACTACATATACCTGTCTGGACACGCCCCTCTGCTGACTGCTCCTGTGGCTCCTCCCACAGACCCCTGTATAAAGGTGATTGGAGGCACTGCTCCTCCCTCGGTCTCCAGGATGTTGTGTGGTGGTCTCTTGCAGCTAATAAAAGCCTATCGTTCGCCTCCCATCTCCGAGAGTTATTGATGGTGCATCAGGCTGTAAACTTGCAATTGAGCAATGAGATCTAGTAGCTAGAAATAAAGTAGCACACCAAATCGGGGGGGGGGGGGGGGGAACAACATAACATATGTATTTATATTTATTGTGTCTTTTATTAGTAATATTGTGTTCTTTATTGTTTACATTTTTTGGTACTCCATCAGATCTGGAGTAACAATTATTTAGTGCCCCATGCATTTGTGTTCAGGAAATTATATTAAACAAACTTGAATTTTGGATATCACAGTATCACCGTGTTTCTTGGAAGCAACAAACTAGTGAAACAAGAGACTGAAGACGTTGGAATCTGAAGCAAAGAAATAATTACTGAAGCAACTGGTCAGGGGTGAGGCAATGTCTGTGGAGGGAAATGAACAGTCAACATTTTAGGTTGAAGCCCTTCATCTGGATCCAGATCAGGTACAGATTTCCAGCTCAGTATTTTTATGGTATCACAGAATTGTTATGGCATCACTGAAGGCTGTTTTTCCCATTGAGTCTATGATAGATCTTAATTGAACAATGTAATTTAATACTTAGCCTTGCTCTTTTACCAGATCAATCCAAACTATTCTCCCTCATGAACACAGGAAAGTTTGCAGATGATGTAAATCCAAAGCAAGACACACAAACCGCTGGAGGAACTCAGTAGGCCAGGCAGCATCTATGGAAAAGAGTAAACAGCTGACGTTTCAGAATGAGATCTTTCTTCAGGACTGAGAAGGAAAGGGGAAGATGTCAGAATGAAAAGGTGGGGGAAGAGGAAAGAGGATAGCTGAAAGGTGATATGTGAAACCAGGAGAGTTGGAAAGGTCAAGGGCTAGAGACGAAAGAAACTGATAAGAGAGGAAAGTGGACAATAGGTGAAAGGGAAGGAGGAGGGAATCCAGGGGGAAGTAATGGGCAGGTGAGAAGAGGGAAAAGGTCAGAGTGGGGAATAGAGGAAGGGAGGAATTGTCCCTCCTGATTCTATTTAACTGTCTTTGAAGACACTGATTCATTATATCCCCAGCACTCTTTGGACATAGCTGTGATCTGGAACTCACTGTCATAAGTACTCAGAGTAAATTTATTTTTATGCCTCAGCAGTGTGTGGATGGAATCTGAAAGGCAACACGCGCAGAGCCAGCTGTAATGAAGCCAGCTTCTACCGTGCCCTTCAAAAGTGAACTGAATCAAAATAATAGAGAGAAAAAAATGCAAGATTGGTGAGTGGAACTGGAAAATTGCTCTGGTAGCAATGGGCATGATAGGTTCAATGGTGTCCTTTCTATGTCTCCTTTATATTTTCTGTCCAGCACTTTAAATCAAGGTCTCCTTGTCCTTGTACTAATTGCAGTGCAATCCATTTATCCCACCTAAACTAGTCATCTTCTTTTGCATCTCTGCTGAGTCTTCTCTCAAATTTCATTGTACCAAGCAGAACAACCCCGGTGTTTTCAGTTGCTTTATAATGGCACCAAGTGTGGTAGAGACACTGCCAGGCCAGGGTGAGGTAATGTGTGACAACTGAATTCATTGACAATTCTTCATTTACTTTGTTCACTCTCACTCTGAGACTCGAAAACATTAAGAGCCACCTCCAACCTTTGTGGCCTGACAGACTCTGTATCCTATTGGAAGGCATCTCACCACCCACCTCCAAAGTTCACCTATCCCATACTGGTTCAGTGAGCGAATGAAAGGCTGGATGTTTAACAAAGTTTACACACTCCTTTTCTGGAAAAATTGCTGTTTATAATTTACTGGCAGTTGGCCTTTAATCATTTTGGAAACTTGGCTGATTTTCTATTTACACAGTCTAATAAATGTTCCAATGAAATAAGTGACACATCAGCTTCCCCCAAAGTAACCCCTCTGCAGTTCATAAAGACGCTCAGACTATTAGCCAAGTAGGCTCCCTGCACTCAAAGGACATCAGTCTAAACACACGTCACACTTAATACCCACTGTGGGAAGAAAGACACGATGCCTAATCCACATAATTTGGAAAGCATGAATTCTACTCCATTATTCACTTGCACGGTGTAATCCAATCCTGCTCTCCATCTAGAATAGCAGTAAGGCAGTTCCTCGGTTAAGTAAGCATCCATTCCTGAGAACTCTCTGCAAGCCAACTTCTCTGTAGGTCAGAAATATTTTCTGAAGTAACCTAGATTGTATTGCTTTACATATTCTTGTTACAATTCTTTCATTTCATTGAATAATCATCCCAATGTTATCCAGAATTAATGTAATGGAATAAATATTATACCCAGTCGTCAATGAGTACCGTGGAACATTTTACTGTTGTTATTATTTGCTTGATAACTACTCTAAAATATGTGGGGGAATTTGCCAAAGTCAGATTTCCCTTGGTAAGTGAATCAGGGGAGTTGCTGTAGGAAGTAGAACTAAGGAGTTTCAAATATTGATGGCTGAAATCAACAGCTATTGGGCAAAATTAAGGAATGGATTCATTTCCCTTTGGCAATGATTTCATCAGTTATCCAGGTGGTTCAGTTCTATTTGCATCAATTGCAAAACCCTAAGGGCACAGGGACAACATGGATCCAATGGGCAATAACTTGTCCACATTGCAGGCTTATTGAATCCATTCAAGTTGGGGAGGATAATAAAGAATAATAAGAATCAGAATAAGATTTATTATCACTGACATACACTGTGAAAATAGTGTTTTGCATCAGCAATACAATGCAAGAAAACTTATAACTTATATAATTAAATAAATAGTGCGAAAAAAGGAACAAGATAATTATCATGGGTTCAAGGGTCATTCAGAGATGATAAAGCTGTTTCAGAATCATTGAACTGAGCGTGAGTCATCACACTCCTGTATTTCTATTCAGTGATAGTAATGAGTAAAGGATATATCCCAGATGGTGAGGTTCCTTAGTGATGGATGCCACCTTGCTAGGTACCGTGCAGAAAGAGGCTATTTGGCCCATTGTGTCAAGACTATCAAACCACCTCTACATTTCCAGTCTCTGGTCTTTATTTTTTGCAAATCTTAATCTATCTTCCAAGCCAGTCTGGAAGGTTTGGCAGAACCTAATTCCACCACATCTGCAGCAAGTGCATTCCAGATTCCAAGTACACACTGGATAAGTAAACTTATTCCATCATTTAACTTTTAATTCTCTTTCCCTTTATTCGCATATCATGTAAAGTATGCGTTTGTTGCAATTGGCCTAAAGCCTGCTTTTGTAAAGGCTGATATAAAAACCTGATGCAGTTTGGACCATTAGAAAGTACAGTATTCCTCATTTCATATATATCATTTGATATAGATGGAGGCTATTCAGCCCACTGATTTGCTCCAAGCTCTTCTCTTCCGCTGATTATCCCCATCACTCACCAACACTGTGGGCACTTTACAGCAACGAATAAGCACATCTTTGAGATGTGGAAGGATACTGTAGCACCCAGGTGGAACTCACCCAGTCTCAATGCTAGGCAAACATGTCTGTTTGTAGTCAAAGAACAATTGAATGCTTAAATGAAGGCTGGCAGTTTGAAGGACCAACTTAGCTTATTACTTATCTATCCCTCAGCATGTAACTGATAAGACCAGGAATGGATTGGTTTATGGTGAGATTGAATCCTGTTTGATTTATTTTTTGTATTTTCCCTTCTAGTACCATTCTATTCCTCTCACTTATGCTAACTTGGCAAGGCTTTAGCTTTCAAATACTTAAACAAAAATAATCTCTACTCGGGCTTCCAGTCAGGTACAGGTATCAATTATAACCAACGTTTCGATGACAAACTCTGCTATCTTCATCAGTGTCAGCATTCCTGATGAAGGTGGCAGAGTTTGTCATCAAAACATTGATTGCAATCGATACCTGTACCCAGTTAGAAGCCTGAGAAGAGTTGATTCATTATATATGCTGGGAACGCTCTAGATCCTTTTTCACTGAAACAAAACTTCATGAAGAGCAACTTTTCAAAAAAAAAAAGAAATCTTGAATAAAAATGATGGGTGAAATACTTCATCTGATAAAAATAATCTTATTGTTAAAATAGTTGTAATATTATAACATCATACTATCAATTTTATCAATATATTTATAACTACAGCTGTTGAATGATGAAAGATAGTTAAGTTTATGAAAAAACTTGAATTAATTGTAGTTTAATTGACTAGTAAAACAGTAAAAGATTAGGGAATTATTTTGATTGATGCAGAATGAAAAGGCTAGGGCTTTAGAGAAGTAGGGTTGTGTTGGGAGAGCAGTATTCTCTGCTCTATGAAATGAAGGCAAGCATCCTGTATATCTTCTTAACCACAAGATGGGCCTATAGTGTTGCTTTCAGGGATCTTTAGTGGCTCTGATTAAGCACAGTAAATCAAATTCACCTCCAGCATTCCATCAGAAGAGCCAAGTCTAGGCCTTGTGCCAGGGAATGATTGCCACTATATCTTTCTCAATATATGTACATCTCGCATGCTCCATCTAGATAGGTCAGTCCCCTATCTCTTCCATTCCCTCTCCCAGCAACACCTACACTCACTCATAGCAGGAGATAGATCTGAGATCATAAGCTGTAGTCTGGTTGGCCTAAGCAGTAGGTTCTGCTTTCACTTCCATGGTTTAGCTCAACATGAGTTGTTGAGACACAGGGAGATGGGCAGAAGGGATGGAAGAAGGGGGGGTGTAAGTTGAAGGAGTGAGGCCACTAGAATCTGCCTCAGTGAGGACAGGAATATCCTCTTTGGCAGTGATCCAGAATAGAGATGTGCTTTGCGGAGGGGGAGTGACTTGAAAGTTTGATTACACACAGAGATGTTGTGTGAAGGCCTTTCATGTTGCCCTGACTATTTTGTATGCTAAGTTATGTCCCCTTTTGGCCTCCTCTTGTTGTTGTTCCTCTCTGTGCCTTGTGTCTATACTTTTTTTTTAAAAAAGGCCAAGTTGCTAGCTTCACCCAGCATGGATGAAAAGCATGTAAGAAGCCAGCCAGATTCGAACCCAGGACAACTTGCCTTGAAGTCTGGTACAGATGCCACTACATCATTGGCTGGCTTTCAGTCTTCTCTGCTCCAGGAAAAAAAGACCCTCTCTGCTTCCATCTCTTCTGCAATCATGACCTTCCTACAGTGTGGAGCACAGAACTGTACACAAACATGCTCCAACTTTGTAAACAATGATCATCCCTCAACTGGAGTGCTCCATGCAGTTCTGGTCACTGCATTATAGGTAGGAAGTAATTATGTTGGAGAGTATTCAGAGGAAATTCTCTTGGCTGTCTGAGATGGAGCAGTTCACTTATGAGAAGAGATTCGAAAAGCTGTGTCTGTTCTACCTGGAGGGAAGAGCTTAAGAGGGGCATGACTAAGGAATATACAATTATATAAGGACCATGGATAAAATTCAGAAAATTTTCCCCACATCAGATGTAGATAGAACTAGAGGACATTGATTTTGGGTAAGTGGGAAGAGAAGAAGAGTCTGAGGGAGACCTTTTCACCCAGAGAGTGGTGAGTACCTGGAACATATAGCGGTACAAGTATGACAATATAGAGTTCCCCTTTGCAAAGCCCTAAGCTCAAGAGAAAATTTAAACCCTATCAAGGATGTGTGCTTAGCTCGCTGCTCAAATCTCTCTACACCCATGACTGTGTGGCTACACACAGCTCAAACACCATCTATAAATTTATAGATGACACACTATTGTTGGCAGAATTTCAGATGCTGATGAGGAGGTGTACAGGAGTGAGACCGATCAGCTGATTGAGTGGTGCTGCAACAACAACCTTGCACTCAATGTCAGTAAGACCAAGGAATTGATTGTGAACTTCAGGAAGGGAAGTCAAAGGAACATACACAGTGCTCATCGAGGGATCAGCAGTGGAAAAGGTGACCAGTTTTAGGTTCATGGATGTCAATAGCTCTGAAGATCTATTGTTTAACCCAACATACTGATGGAACTAAAAAAAAAACACAGCAGTGGCTATATTTCATTCGGAGTTTGATACTTTTTCTGAGATTTAAGTAATTCACAAAGATGATCTAAAAGCTCCTGGTGATAGAGATCCCAAACACCCAAAATTATGCTGTGAGGGGTGAGAAAAATATCCCAAATTGTAACCATGTTTAACGTGCTAAGTGGCATAACCCCATTGCCTGGTATTTGGCTAATACAGACACGAAACCTCCTGGTGGCTTCACTTCACAAGCCACATCTCTCAGCAGCTTGACTCCGGCTTTGGATTAGCAGCCTATAATCTACAACACTACTCTTTGCAAAGCTCTGCTATTAACTTCAAACTGGTGATGAGTAGACTGATGGGACTGAAGGCTGACAAATCCCCATGTCCAGATGGTCTGCATCCTAGGGTACAAAAGGAGGTGGCCCTGGAAATTGCAGATGCATTGGTAATCATTTTCCAATGTTCCTTAGATTCAGGATCAGTTCCTGAGGATTGGAGAATGGCTAATATTATCCCACTTTTTAAGAAAGGAGGGAGGGAGAAAACAGAGAACTATCATCCTGTCAGCCTGACATCAGTAGTGGGGAAGATGCTAGAGTCCATTATTAAAGATGAAATAGTGGCATATCTAGATAGCAGTGATAGGATTGGGCTGAGCCAGCATGGATTTACCAGGGACAAATCATGCTTGACTAATCTATTGGAGTTTTTCGAGGATGTAACCAGGAAGTTAGACGGGGGAGATCCAGTGGATTTAGTGTACCTCGATTTTCAGAAGGCATTTGATAAGGTCTCACATAGGAGATTGGTGGGTAAAATCAGAGCTCATGGCATTGGGAGGAGGATATTGACATGGATAGAAAACTGGTTGGCAAATAGAAAGCAAAGGGTAACGGTGGATGGGTGTTTCTCGGAATGACAGGTGGTGACTAGTGGGGTGCCACAGGGCTCAGTATTGGGACCACAGCTGTTTACAATTTACATCAACGATTTAGATGAAGGCATTGAGAATAACATCAGCAAGTTTGCTGATGATACTACGCTGGGTGGCAGTGTGACATGTGATGAGGATGTTAGGAGAATTCAGGGTGACTTGGATAGGCTGAGTAAGTGGGCAGATACTTGGCAGATGGTGTTTAATGTGAATAAGTGTGAGGTTATCCACTTTGGGGGTAAGAACAGGAAGGAAAATTATTATCTGAATGGTGTAGAGTTCGGTAAGGGAGAAATACAAAGAGATGTCGGTGTCCTTGTTCATCAGTCACTGAAGGTGAATGGGCAAGTGCAGCAGGCAGTGAAGAAGGCTAATGGAATGTTGGCCTTTATTACAAAGGGAATTGAGTACAAGAGCAAGGAAATCCTTTTGCATTTGTACAGGGCTCTGGTGAGACCACACCTGGAGTATTGTGTACAGTTTTGGTCTCCAGGGTTAAGGAAGGACATACTGGCTGTAGAGGAAGTGCAGCGTAGATTCACGATGTTAATTCCTGGGATGTCTGGACTGTCTTACGCAGAGAGGTTAGAGACACTGGGCTTGTACACGCTGGAATTAAGGAGATTGAGAGGGGATCTGATTGCAACCCCCAAAAGTAAACAAACCACTAACGTAACCGGAAATCAGCTGCTGTGCGGCAGCTTAAACAGTTCTTAAAGCGATGTTGCAAAAACAGTTCTTCAAAGTAGTACTGCTAAAGTTCAAAATGCTTACAGTCCATTAAAGGAGAGACTTTTTAGATGATTTAAATTCTCTTTCACGTCATGTTGTTGCGGTTCCCAGTTGAACTATACTTTTCCCAGAGAATTTACGAGGATGAAAATGAAATGGCTTAAAGGCACTGACCTTTCCTTTACAAAACTGTACCCAATCTTTTCTGCTCTCTTTCGCAGGGATTAACATGGGTACAGCCATTGAATTCCTTCTGAATGTGGATCAAACAAGGTCGAACCTGTTTCACCGTCAAAATCGACTTTTCTCAATCTTTTAGCTTCCGAACTCCGATCTTCACTCTCCACTGATTTTTAACTGGCAGTATTATAAAGAAACTGTCAGCAATGACCTTTTAAACTTTAGGCATTAAATAAAACTCCACCTTTCAACCAAACTGCTTCATAATATTGGACCACGCAGTGGTATGGAGTCAAAATGGCAAATCCAGCCACGAACTGCCCTCGTCACAGGGCGGGGTTCTCCTTTTATACCCTGTGAAAAAAACCTGTCACATGACCTCTACTGGCAGGAAAATGACGTCACTCCACCATCACAAGACCACTACCCTCGAGTCCAGTATAGCTTCAACACCACTGTCACGTGACAAGTACAAGATACCCACGGGTACGTAACACAAGATAGAGGGAGGAAATACGTTCCAGATGCTGGGAGAGTCCAGTACCAGAAGGCATGGTTTGAGAATAAGGGGTAGGTCATTTAGGACAGAGTTAAGGAAAAACTTCTTCTCCCAGAGAGTTGTGGAGGTCTGGAATGCACAGCCTCGGAAGGCAGTGGAGGCCAATTCTCTGGATGCTTTCAAGAAGGAGCTAGATAGGTATCTTATGGATAGGGGAATCAAGGGATATGGGGACAAGGCAAGAACCGGGTATTGATAGTAGATGATCAGCCATGATCTCAGAATAGCGGTGCAGGCTCGAAGGGCCTAATGGTCTAATTCTGCACCTATTGTCTATTGTCTATTGATTACTGCTTGCAATTTGCATTAAGAACTGAAGACTGGTTCTTGTTTACAATGGAAAGCTGACGAGAGAAAATTTGTTAGGAACTTAACTTTGCCATTGGCCCTTTGGAGAGGCCATGCCACTGTGCAAGAAAACTGAGGTCAGCAATAAGCCTCTTGGGCTTTGGAAAGTGAATATCCATCACAGAAGCTGAGTCACTGACTGCATTTAAGAAATAACTGGACAATCACTTGATACCTTCAGGCACAGAAACCTGTGCACCACAAGCTGGATGATAGTATTACTGTGGAAGGGTACCCACTGGTCAGTGTGGATGAGTTGGGTTGAATGGAATGATTCCTTTCTATATTTTTATGTGACTTATTTAAAAATTATTTTCATATACCATATTTTCTCTGCTCCATGACCTAGCTACCAAAGGCAAGTGTACTGTATGTCTTCTTAACCACAAGATCTACCTGTGCTTCTGCCTTCAGGGATTATTAGGTAAGTTCCTCTGTTTTTTGGTATTATCGAGGGGTCTGGCCTTTTGATGTGTATGTCCTATCTTTGCCTGTCCTTCCAGAATGCATTATGTCAGATTCTTTGGGATGAAATTCCATCTGGCAGTGCTCTGCCTGTCTTACCACACCTCACTATGAATAGATCTACTAATTTTTGTGGTATCTCCAAACTTTCTAATCATATTTTTTACATTCATGAGCAGACAAAATCCCAGCAATGATCATTGAGGTATACCACTAGTCTCAATTTCTAATCACAAAAGCAGCCCTTCAATGTCACCCCTGATTCCAGTCACCAAACAATTTTGGATCCGATTTGACAGAATTCTTTCATATTTACAATGAAGAGGAGGCTATTCAAATCTTTGCCATGGAGTCACAGAGACATGCAGAACAGAAACATGTACTTTGACTCATCATATCTAAGGAGACCAGCAAGAAACTCTATTCCATTTCCCAACTGGTGAATCTACCAAGATGGCACTGGTGACCTATGGTGACATTTTGCAGGCAGCTCACAAAACTACTAGATACTCTTCTAGGTATACTTTTTCTGAACTATGATCACGGCAGTCCAGAGCCTGTAATTTCCCTTTAACAAATGTACTTTTGAGCAGCCTAAACAAATGAGCAAATTTATGATCTCCTGAAAGATACAGCAAACTTGCTTCTTGAGAATGCAGGTATGGTCATTGCTGGGGGCGGGTGCTGCATCGAGACCTGGGATTGGAAAACATAGCCCCTGTGCTCAGACCCTTTACTCTGCTCTGATTAAAGCACTAAGCTGGGTTAAAGTACAGCGGAAGACGGACCAGTGTTCTTCTCTGTGCCGGCCACGATGCCTCACCAGAGCTCGTCCAGTGGTCTGGCTTCACCTGTCTCAGCAGTGTACTGTCTCATGAGGCTGTAGACTAACTTTATGGCTCTACAGCCCATTTTCTAAGTATTATTCATTTACTTTATTTTACTATTTGCATGATATAACCTCTTTTGCACATTGGATTTTTTGTCAGTCTGTGCTGTGTGTGGTTTCTCCTGGATTCTATTGTGCTTCTTTATTTTTGTGGGTGCTTGCAACAAGATGAAGATCAAGGTTGTATATGGTATACGCACATTGACAATAAGTTTGAATATTAAACTTGGACTTTTGATTTGAGTCCAGATATAAGTGTTGTGAGAGCCTCAGACATATCCACTTGCTCAGAGAGAAAATTCTAGATAGCAACTATCTTCTGCATCAACATTTATTTCTTCAGATTCCTTCTTAACTTCTTACGGCTCTCCTTAAACTTATGCTCTCTGGTCATAGATGCTTCCACCAAGTGGAAAAGTTTCCTTCTATCCACCCTATCAAGTGACTAGATGAACACTTCAATAGCCTGGCATAAATGCCTAAGTAGACAAAATAGGATTAATACAGATGCATGCTCATGAGTTACCATGTACATAAGGGCCAAATGGCCTTTTTCTTTGCTGTCTGACTCTATGAGTCTATTTTAAAGCCAAATTTGGATCAATGCTAGCCAGACATTCCACCTCTGCTGGAAGTTCCGGGAGTCTCCCGCATATTGATAGCAGCTCCCTGACACCCACGAATTATATACAATATCCCGGAAATTGATTTTTTTGAGAGGGAGAGGGAGAAGGAGAGGCAGAGGAAGAGTGAGAGCGAGAGGGAGCATCCTGGTTGGTCTCTCTTCATGCTAAGTAGGCCTATCAGTTTTCTCTGTGGGCAGGCTAAAGCGTACCCCTGCCTAATAGGGATCAAAAATAATGACAGTGTTGCTTGTTGCACTGTTTGCAACAGTGACTTTTCTATTGCCTGTGGTGGGTTAAGTGACTGTAAAAGACATGTTGAGGTGAGTTTAACATGTGTCATTTGTTCATTAGCATAGCTAATGTTATTTAAACTACCTGGCTAGCTGCTAAGGAGCTACTCTATTGATGCCCTACGTGATGAGGCCAAACTCCCTGTAGACTTGCTTAAAGTTGTAATAGAATAAAAAATGACTCCATGATAATATAACATAAGTACATATTTTTATGTCACATTTTCTGCATATGCCCAACTTGGTTTACAGATTAGACAAAATCACTAAACAAAGTATTACATACACCCTTGGAGGTCGACTGGGGGCTGGATATGGGGTTGTGGGGGGAGGGGGTGCTACCTTCCTGAAATGAGTTTTTGCAGGGTGGGATGTCTGATGCTCTCTCTTTATCAGGGCAACTCTTTAATCTCCACATTGGTTGCCTTCCAAATAAACAAGAAAAATTGCATTATCTCACTGGCACTTCGTGTAGTTGAAAAGTACAGGTCCTCTCTCTTCTGCTTTGCCACCTTGGCAAGAAGAATCTGGTCCTTGGAGGATTGTACGTGCATAATGTGGACAGTAGGATATTCAGGTGAGTTACAAGTCAGCTATACTACCAATTTCTTGCAAGAAATGTACGCAGTTGTTATGTCATGTCCAAATACTCAGCTTGGGACAAACTTACCTCAGAGTGAGAAGGATGTCCATTTAATCCTTTCTCCAGGAAAACCAAGTGCTCAATATTGGTTGATACTTTGGTGGAAAGCTGTGAGTGTGCTGCATTATAGGAGGCAATGTCTGTTACCCTTTCAGACTCTGGATCATTGTAAAAATAAAAACTCTGTCAATTTACTCTGACCTTATGGATAAGTCTTTTGAAATTAAATCTATTATGTAAAACAACATAATCCTTTACTTGCAATGTTTACAGATATTGTATCTCAAACTTAATATTAGCTTGTCATATTAATATGGCCTTGCACCATACTATCTACCTGCACAGCAATGTCTCTGAAATGGCAACAATTTATTTTACATTGTGTTAGTGCAAGGGGAAGATCAATATCTCAATGTACCGATGTGATGAAATGATATGCATGGATGGGATACAGACCTAATTTTTTCACTGAGCCTTGATATATATGACAATAAAAAAAACAATTTACCAATTTAGTAATTTACCAATATTACTATTCATATCTCAGATTCTCCAGGAGCTATTGTAATCAGTCATTGAGAATTAGTTGATATTAATCATTGAGTAAATGACAGTTAATTTGATGGCTTCAGAAATTCTAATAATCCACAAGCCACTTCTGTTAACAAATCACAATTAATTAACACCCCATAAGCACAAGAGATTCTGCAGTTGAGTCCTAATGAAAAGGCTTGTTCTGAAACATTGACTGCTTATTCCTCTCCATAAATACTAATGAACTCTCCAAACTCTCCAAAATTGTTTTAAGTAGCTGTGAGAGCAAAAAAAAAACAGAATTGTTATCGCCAAGTCCAAAGTAGGTCTTCACTTAAGCTCCTCCTTTGTGTGATTGTTTTTAAGGAAGAAAATGTATTAGACCATAAGACCCTAAACCAGAGGAGCAGAATTAGGGCATTTAGCCCATCAAGACTGCTCTGCCATTCCATCATGGCCGATCCTAGATCCCACTCAACCCCATACACCTGCCTTCTTGCCATACCACTCTTCCAATTTGTCTAAGTCCTGCTGCAATTGCATTGCTTCCTCAGCACTACCTACCCCTCCACCTATCTTCATATCATCCACAAACGTTGCCACAAAGCCATCAATTTCATTATCTAAATCATTGACAAACACTGTGAAAAGCAGCGGTCCAAATACTGACCCCCGAGGAACATCGCTTGTCATTGGTAGCCATCCAGAAAAGGCCCCATTTATTCCCACTCGCTGACTTCTGCCTGTCAGCCATTCCACTATCCATGCCATGTCTTTCCTGTAACCCCAAAGTATGTTAACTTGTTAAGCAGCCTCCTGTGTGGCACCTTATCAAACGCCTTCTGAAAATCCAAGTAAATGATATCCACTGCCCCTCCTTTGTCCACCCTGCTTGTTACTTCTTCTCGAAGAACTCTAATAGATTTGTCAGGTAAAATTTCTCTTCACAAAAAACATGCTGACTTTGACTTATTTTATCATTAGTCTCCAAATACTTTGAAATCTCATCCTTCACAATAGACTCCAACACTTTCCCAACTACTGAGGTTAGACTAACCGGCCTATAATTTTCTTTCCTTTGCCTTCTTCCCCACTCTAACATCTACAGTTTTCCATTCCTCTGGACCATGCCAGTATCAAGAGAATTTTGAAAGGTCATGACCAATGTATCTCTTCAGCAACCTCTCAGGTCTTTGGAATGTAGTCCATCTAGTCCAGGTGACTTATCCAACTTAAGACCACTGAATTTGCCTAGCACTTTTTCCTTTGTAATAGTAATGGCACTCACTCCTGCTCCCTGACACTCATGGGCCTCTGGCACACTGCTAGAGTGAAGACAGATGCAAAGTATGAATTAAGTTCATCTGCCAATTCTTTGTCCCCCAATACTGCCTCACCAGCATCATTTTCCAGTTGTCCAATATCAACTCTCATCTCCCTTTTACTCTTCATATAACTGAGAAAACTTTTGGTATCCCTGCTTTATATTATTGGCTGATCTGCCCTCATATTTTGTCTTTTCCTTTCTTATAGCTTTTTAGTTGCCTTTTGTTGGATTTTAAAAGCTTCCTAATGATCCAACTTTCCACACAGTTTTACTACCTTATATGCCCTTTAGTTGGCTTTTATGCATTCCTTAACTTCCTTTGTCAGCCACAGTTACCTATCCCTGCCATTTGAGAACTTCTTCCTCTGTGGGACATATCTATCCTGTGCATTGTGAACTATTCCCATCTCTGCTCTGCTGTCATGCCCATATTAGGGATACATTTTCTGTGCTGGTGGTCTCCATCCAGACAGCTCAGACCTTAAGAAGTAGTCCTGAATAAGATAACATCAGAATAAAACCAGCACTCTTACAGCCACAGGGGAGTGTTGGCAAGGAGGGACTTCATTTGGCTGAGCAACCCGCTGAGAATGCATTAAATCCATGCACCATCAGCAACTCTCCCAGGAAAAAGCACAAGGATGGTCAATGCTGCTCTGAACTTGATTCTCAACCGCAGAGCTGGAGTTTTCCTGGTAGAATCAGTCATCTTAATTGTTATAACTATGTTCCAAATTATTCATGTGTTATAAGACCATAAGATATAGGAGTAGAAGTAGGCCATTTGACCCATCGAGCCTGCCCTGCCATTCAATCATGGCCTGATCCAATTCGTCTATTCATCCCCAATCTCCTGCCTTCTCCCCATACCCTTTGATGCCCGGCTAATCAAGAACCTATCTATCTTTGCCTTAAATGAACCCAATGACTTGGCCTCCACAGATGCTTGTGGCAACAAATTCCACAGATTTACCACCCCTGACTAAAGTAACTTCTCTGCATCTCTGTTCTAAATGGACGTCCTTCAATCCTGAAGTCATGACCTCTTGTCCTAGACTCCCCTACCACAGGAAATAACTTGGCTATATCTAATATGTTCAGGCCTTCTAAAATACAGAATGTTTCTATGAGATCCCGCCTCATTCTCCTGAACTCCAGGGAATACAGCCCAAGAGCTGCCAGACGTCCCTCATACTGTAACCTTTTCATTCCTGGAATCATTCTCGTGAATCTTCTCTGAACCCTCTCCAATGTCAGTATATCCTTTCTGAAGCAAGGAGCCCAAAACTGCACACAATACTGCAAGTGAGGTCTCATGAGTGCCTTAACATCATATCCCTGCTCTTATATTCTATGCTGCTAGAAATGAATGCCAGCATTGCATTTGCCTTCATCAGCACTGACTCAACCTAGAGATTAACCTTTAGGGTATGCTGCACAAGAACTCTCAAGTCTCTTTGCATCTCTGCATTTTGAATTCTCTCCCCATCTAAGTAATAGTATGCCTGTTTATTTCTTCCACCAAAGTGTATGACCATACATTTTCCAACATTGTATTTCATTTGCCATTTCTTTGCCCATTCCCCCAAACTATCTAAGTCTCTCCGCAGGTTCTCTGTTTTCTCAACACTACCAGCTCCTCCATCTATCTTTATATCATTGGCAAATTTAGCCACAAATCCATTAATTCCATAGTCCTAATAATTGACACACATCATAAAAAGCAGCGATCCCAACACTGACACTGTGAAACTCCACTAGTAACCAGCAGCTAACCAGAACAAAATTCCTTTATTCCCACTCTATTTTCTGCCGATCAGCCAATGCTCCACCCATGCTAGTAACTCCCCTGTAATTCCATGGGCCGTTATCTTGCTAAGCAGCCTCATGTATGGCACCTTATCAAAGGCCTTCCGAAAATCTAAATACACCACATCTACTGCATCTTCTTTGTCTCCTTTACTTGTAATTTCCTCAAAAAATCGCAGCAGGTTAGTCAGGCAGGATTTTCCTTTCAGGAAACCATACTGGCTTTGGCCTACTTGTCATGGACCTCCAGGTACTCCGTAATCTCATCCCTAAAAATTGATTCCAACAACTTCCCAACCATTGATGTCAAGCTAACAGCTCTATAGTTTCCTTTCTGCTGCCTTCCACCCTTTGTAAATAGCAGAGTAACTTTTGCAATTTTCCAGTCATCCGGTACAACGCCAGTATTTATCACTTCTTGAAAAAGCATTGTTAGTGCGTCCACAATCTCTCCAGCTACTTCCTTCAGAACCCAAGGGTGCATTCCTTCAGATCCAGGAGATTTATCCACTCTCAGACCATTAGGCTTCCTGAGCACCTTTGCAGCTATAATTTTCACTGCACATACTTCACTTCTCTGACACTTTTGAATGTCCAGTCTACTGCAGGATGTCTTCCATTGTGAAGACTGATGCAAAATATGCATTCAGTTCCTCTGCCATCTCTATGTCTCTCATTACAATATCTCTAGTGTCATTTTCTATTGGTCCTATATCTACCCTTGACTGTCTTTTACCCTTTATATACTTAAAAAAACTTTTACTATCTTCTTTGATATTGGTCACCAGCTTCCTTTCGTAATTCATCTTTTCCTTCCTAATGATCTTCTTAGTTTCCTTCTACAAGTTTTTAAAAGCTACCCAGTCCACTATCTTCCCACTAGCTTTAGCTTCCTTGTATGCCCTCTCTTTTGCTTTTACTTTGGCTCCAACTTCACTTCATGGTAGTGTCGTGCTCCCATTTGAAAATATTTTATTATTTGGAATATATCAGTCTTGCACTTCCCTCATTTTTCACAGAAACTCCAGCCATTGCTGCTCTGCTGTTCTTCCTGCTAGTGTCCCTTTTCAGTCAACTTTGGCCAGTTTCCCTCTCATGCCATTGTAATTCCCTTAACTCCACTGAAACAAAGTGGAATTTAGTTTCTCTTTCTCAAATTTCAAAGTGAACTCGATTAGCTTGTGATCACTGGTCCCTAAGGGTTCCTTAAACTTAGGCTCTCTTATCACCTCCAGATCATTGAACAACACCCAATTCAGCATGTGCTTTCTTGTAGTTATTCACTCACCATGAGAAACCATGAGCATCATTTTGGAACAAGGCCTGTACTTCTCTCCAGGTATTGATAATAACCCCTTTTTTTGTGCCTGGTTACTTGACAGGATTCCTTTGACTTATGATGAGGTAATGTCTCCAGTGATTTACAGGCCTGGGCTTGATGGCAACAGTAGTCTTAATATGGCATCTATATTTGATATTATAAGGTATCTTCATTTCTACTTAAGAAGTTTATGTTTACAATTCTTAGAAAAGATGTTAAACCAACACCCCATCTGCCCACTGTCACATAAATTTTCCCAAGCACCTTGATGGTTTTGCCGGTGTCCTGGGCTAAAAATTATTGTTCACATAACATGTGATCTTTGACCTTTGACCTTTCCTTATAACTCATCCAACAGTCCCAGTAGCATCCCTAGGAACCATTTCTGTATCATTTCCAACTTATTGACATCATTCTTACAGCCAGATGACCAGAATTGCAAATGTACTCCAAGTGTGGTCTTACCAATGTCCTGTCTACCCTGGAACATCTGGGCAGCAAAGATACATGCATCAGGATGCTCTTTATTAACTACAGCTCAGCATTCAATATTACAATCCCCTCAAAATTAAACAATAAGTTTCAAGACCTGGGCCTCAATACATCCGTGTACAGTTGGATCCTTGATTTCCTTATCTGCAGATCCAGTCAGTTTGGATTGGCAGCACCATCTCCTCCACAATCTCCAGCAATACAGCTGCATCACAAGGCTATGTACCTAGACCCCTGCTCTGCTCGCTTTACACTTAATACTGCATGGCTAAGCACAGCTTTATTGTTATATTTAAGTTTGCTGATGTCACCACTGTTTAATCAAAGGTGGTGACAAATCAGCACATTTTGCTGATTTTGGAGATTGAAGATCTGGCTGAGTGGTGCCGCAACAATCACCTCTGACTCAATGTCAGCAAGAACAAGGAGCTGATTATTGACCAGCAGGAGGAAACTGGAGGATCATGAGCCAGCCCTCATTGGGGGATTAGAGGTGGAGAGGGTAAGCAACTTTAAATTCCATGGTGTTATCATTTTAGAGCACCTGTCCTGGTTGCATTACAGCCTGTTATGGAAACACCAATGCCCTTGAACAGAAAATCCCCCAAAAAGTAGTGGGTATGGCCCAGTCCATAATGGGTAAAGCCCTCCCCTCCACTGAGCTCTTGTACCTGAGGCGCTGTCACTGGAAAGCAGTATCCATCATCAGGGACTCCTTCCACCCCAGTTCATGCTCTCTTCTCTTTGCTGCCATCAGCAAAAAGGTACAGGAGCCTCAGGAATCACACCACCAGATTCATGAACAGTTAATATTCATCAACCATCAGGCTCTTGAACCAGCGAGGGTAACTTCATTCAACTTCACTTGCCCCATCACTGAGCTGTTCCATAACCTAAGGACTCACTTTCAAGGACTCTTCATCTCATGTTCTTGACTTTTATTGCTCGGTTATCAATTATTGTTATTTATTTATTTTTCTATTTACACAGTTTGCGGTCTTTTGCATACTGGTTGCTTGGCCACCCTTTTGGGGCGGATTTCCATCGATTCTGTTACTTTTGTTGGATTTACTGAGTATGCCCACAGGAAAACAAATCACAGGGTTGTACATGGTGACATATATGTACTTTGATAATAAATTTATTTTGACTTTGAACTTTGAAGGCATCTCTACAGGTTCAAAAGCTCAGGGAATTGAGGCCAAGATTCATATTTTTGGTGTTTTGCATTATTTATACCTGCTCCATTACCATATTCTGCCTCAAACCCAGCCAAGTTTTGCATGCAAGGCCTAGGGAACAATTCCAATTATTCCATTGACCTTTTCATTCAGGTTCCAGTGATTTATGAAGCCTTATCACTGAGCCAAAGAGCAGCCTAGACTAAATTTGGCATCTTTCTATTAGCTCCAAGCAATTAACATTTAACATCAATATGTCTCATGAACAAAATAATTTCTTAAAGATTGTTTAATATTTTGCTCCATTCATAAATATTCCATAAGTAACAATAGCTTAATGGGCAGTTTGATAAATAATTTAGTTCTTTGTTAATTACATTTGGATTGTCCTTATCATTAACTGCTGCCATGGCGATGCATTAATCATAGACTGATATATAGAGTGAATAAATGAGCAGTTAATGGAGCTCTGAGCACAAAGGGGAAGTTATTAAGTCATGTAATGGCCTGCTCAGTTACTGGTTGAATAAACTGCTGGTTAACTGAAGAGATTTTTGAGGAGACTGATTGTCACTGGATTGATTATAGAATGAATGACCGGCAAACTGAACAAGGCTGCTGATCCAACTAATTTCATGGAGCTCAGGAGCTTTAAGTATGCTCACACTCTAATTAAACAAAGTAACCATGGTTCAACTTCTTTTGCGCTCTTCCTTTTCCTTTGATTTATCTTCGAGCTTCCTATCTTGCTTTTCTCAGTGCCTCTTGATCTAGCACATTATTGCATCGAGTCTTTACTCTCAGCAGCAACATCAATATATTCATATGGCCCTTAAAGACAATAAAACATTGATTTGCAGTCAGAGTCAAAAAGAGGTATATGAAGGAAACAAATGGAATTGGTTCTTTCTTGTAAATGGTCCTCATTGCTACATCTATGAAGTTCCCTGGTTAATTCTGCCTTTTCCATGTGTAGACAATGAGATTGTTTTAAATTATAAACTTTCATTTGGGAATATTCTTGAGGTCTTGTTACCTTTGTGATGGGATCAGTCCTTTGTGGCTTTTTATTGTTCAGGAGTGATAGCAAGTCTGGAGTGGATGCATCTCCCAGGGATGGAATTTAAAAGGGAGATGCAGTGTAGCAGAACGGTCATCAAAGGAGCAGTTATCGACGTAGTAATCTGAGGCAGAGTGGTAGAGCTTTGGCTCATTTGGGCTTTGGCAATAACGGTTTGAGGTGAGGTAGGTTAGGAACAGAAACGGGAAGAATGTCTCTCCTTACTAACTCTCTCCTTAGTGAGGCTGGTGTTTTGCACTGGGTGACAGTTGTGGGAAGTCCAGGAGACCCCAGCCTTCCGGATGACCATATCTGCAACAGGTGCATCAAGCTGCAGCACATTAGGGACTGAGTTAAGAAACTGGAGATGCAGCTCGAAGACCTTCATCTGGTCAGGGAAAGTGAGGAGCTGATAGAGAGGAGCTATTGGCAAGTAGTCACACTGGGGTCTTGGGAGACAGATAAGTGGGTAACAGTCAGGAGAGGGCAGGGCAAGAATCAGATACTATAGAGTACCACTGTGGCTGTCCCTCTTAACAATAAGTACTCCTGTTTGAGTACTGCTGGGAGCAGGGGTGGGGGGCGTCAGGCTACCTGGGGGAAGCAACAGTGGCCACACCTCTGGCACACAAGGGTAGGGAAGGGAGGAGGGCAGCAGTAATAGGGGACTATAGTTAGAGGGTCAGACAGGTGTTATATGCCCACAGTAAGGTCTTGTGAGTGGGATGATGTAATGGTCACGTGATGGCATGGTATAAAAGAAAAGCCCACCACTGTGAGGAAGTTGTCATTTTTATTTTTGTGTAACGTTGTTGCCGGTCGGATGTTTGGAGATACCTCCGGTTTTTGTTTGTTGCATGTTTATTTTCCCCTTACAGTCTGAGAGTGACGACATTACCAGCGTTATCCGAGTTCAAAGGATTGGGTAAAGTTAATGTTGTTCAGTGTCTTGGGAGTGATCGACCTTTTTGAATCTTCATTTGGGATTCACTTTCGAGTTAAACCCCTGCAAAGTCAGGAAGGTTCTTGCAGTGACCACCCTCCAGCCCAAAAGGTCACACGAGTGAATCTGCAGATAAATAAAAAACACAAAATGCTGGCAGAATTCAGCAGGCCAGACAGCATCTATGGGAGGAGGTAGTGATGACGTTTCGGGCCAAAACCCTTCATCAGGAGGGTTTCGGCCTGAAACGTCGTTATTACCTCCTCCCATAGATGATGTCTGGCCTGCTGAGTTCTGCTAGCATTTTGTGTTTTTTATTTAGCCCAAACGGTCAGTTCTTTTAGGACACTTTATTTCTTTGTGATTTCTTCGGACAAGGCATCTCTTGGCTATGATCAGCAGATTCGTCATTTCTTTGAAGGAATCGTTGTTTCAGGGAAGTCTCTCCTTAATGACTGTATTGTTACGAAGGATGAACAGCTCTGATGGGCAGAAGGGTGCAAGGTTGCCCATGTTCTCCTCCCCTGGGAGAATTACAAACCGTTACTGTTGCCAGGCCGCTAATGAGAGAGAAAGAGATGGAACAAAACATACTGGGACTGGAACATTTGCTTCAGACAAGGGAGAGATAACACAAGGGGAGAGAGATCATATTTTGACTCCTGTAAGACTTACAGCTCCGGAGAGGGCTGTTTACTTGGTACTATTCTGTTCATTAAAATTCCTCAGTGGACAGCTGGAGTGAGCTGGTTTGATGGGCTAAGCCATTCAAAACTGATTGACACCTGAGACCCCGTGAGTAGGGATAAAAGTGAGGTCTGGGGAGACACCCCTCGAACGCACCAAGAGACACACTAGTGAGCACTGCTTAAGTGTTGGAATCTACGAGAAAGTGTGGGGCATCGGAGACCGAACGAAGGATCAGTCAATTTTAACTCACAGTGTTTATAGCGAGGCCAGTGGGGGCTTGTGTGTGTGCCCACCCTTGCCTGGGTGACAAGTCCACCATAGAAGAACAGTCTAGCTAAAGGACAGAGGGGTCATACCTGAGTGGCCACAACAACACATCAACGGATCAAGAAAGTAAAGGAAGGTTTGAATTACTGTATCTGTCACTGTTTGCTCGCTCTCTCTCTCTTTCTCTCTCTCTCCCTCCAATGGTTACAACAAAAAAATCAACAGCTACCTCAGCCTACATGAACTGAAATACTTTCCCATGATAATTCATTATCCCCTAGACAACGATAGAGCTTGTTTATTATTGATTATTATTATACCCACAGTTTTAGGTTTAGTTGGCTAATGTGTATTGTCTGTATATTTGCATTGTTGATACTGATTTGTATATTTTACTAATAAACACTGTTTTGAAAATAGTACCAGACTCCAATGGATACTTCTATCTTTGCTGGTAAGACACCCAGTTATGGGGGTACGTAATAGTATAAATCACATGGACTTTTGAATTTACAAGTCTGTGCTTGGATGAGAACTCATTAAGAATACTTTCTACGTTTGACTGTTTGTCTGCCTAACTGTTAACTTCCGGTTAAGCTAGTCATTTGTTTACTTTTTGATGTTTTTGAGCAGAGGTTAATAAATCTCATGGTTTGTTTATAAACCCTGTCTCAGTTTCATATCTATTGCTGTTGCATTCGTGACATGGGCGATTCTGTGGACGCAGGAAAGAAACGCAGATGGTAGATGCCAGGGTCTGGGACGTTTCTGATCATGTCCACGATATTCTGAAGTGGGAAGTTGAACAGCCACAGGTTGTGGTACATATTGGTACCAACAACATAGGCAGGAAAAGGGAGGAGGTCCTGAAAACAGACTACAGGGAGTTGGGAAGGAAGTTGAGAAACAGGACCTCAAAGGTAGTCATTTCGGGATTACTGCCTGTGCCAGGCGACAGTCAGTATAGGAATAGAGTGAGGTGCAGGATAAATTCATGGCTGAGGGATTGGAGCAGGGGGCAGGGATTCAGACTTCTGGAACATTGGGACCTCTTTTGGGGCAGGTGTGACCTGTATAAAAAGGATGGGTTGCACTTGAATCCCAGGGGGACCAATATCCTGGAAGGGAGGTTTAAACTATAATTGCTGGGGAGTGGGAACTGAGCTGAAAAGATGGAGGAAGGGGCGGTTGGCTCACATATAGAGAAACCTTGGAGACAGTGTGAGAGGGAGCATAGGCAGGTGATAGAGAAGGGATGTGCTCAGACTGCTGGTTTGAGATGTGTCTATTTTAATTCAAGAAGCATCATGAACAAGGCAGATGAGCTTAGAGCATGGATCAGCACTTGGAACTATGATGTTGTGGCCATTACAGAGACTTGGATGGCTCGGGGCAGGAATGGTTACTTAAACTGCCAGGCTTTAGATGTTTCAGAAAGGACAGTGAGGATGGAGAAAGAGGGGCGTGGCACTGCTGATCAGAGATAATGTAATGGCTGCAGAAAAGGAGGAAGTCCTGGAGGGATTGTCTACTGAGCCTCTGTGGGTGGAAGTTAGATACAGGAAGGGGTCAATAACTCTACTGGGTGTTTTTATAGACCACCCAATAGCAACAGGGACATTGAGGAGCAGATAGGGAGACATATTCTGGAGCAAGGGTTTTAGATGAGGTGGAGTTTGTTAGGTGCATTCAGGAAGGTTTTCCTGACACAATATGTAGATAAGCCTACAAGAGGAGAGGCTGTTCTTGATCTGGTATTGGGAAGTGAACCTGGTCAGGTGTCAGATCTCACAGTGGAAGTGCATTTTGGAAATAATGATCACAGTTCTATCTCCTTTACCATAGCATTGGAGAGGGATAGGAATAGACAAGTTAGGGAAGCGTTTAATTGGAGTAAGAGGAAATACAATGCTATCAGGCAGGAACTTGGAAGCATAAATTGGGAACAGATGTTATCAGGGAAATGTACAGAAGATATGTGGCAAATGTTTAGGGCAGGGGTTGGCAACCTTTACCACTGAAAGAGCCATTTGGACCCGTTTCCCACAGAAAACACTGGGAGCCACAAAACCCGTTTGACATTTAAAATGAAATAACACTGCATACAACATTTTTTTTGCCTTTATGCTATGTATAAACAAACTATAATGTGTTGCATTTATGAAATCGATGAACTCCTGCAGAGAAAATGAAATTACATTTCTGCATGCAACAAAAACATTTTGAACTCCGAAAAAGAAGACGTTGGGTTGAAGGTTACTTTTAATTAAAATACTCAATGTCTATTTGAGTCCTTCTTGTATTTATGAAAAACACCGAACTTAAATTGTCCGCCAGCAGCAAACCAAAAATAACGTCAGCCAGTTGTCAACCTGAAAAATAAAAGGACTATTTCACTGAACAATGAAAAAATATGAATATACTTAAAATAATAGGCAATTAAAATATTTATCATACTTGGTTAATGGGATTTCTGCTCCTGGACATCAGCGCACAGCGTCTGCACATCAGGGCTGTATGACGTCACCTTCATCTTTACACAGGATCGCAAGCTGTCATCTGTGAGGCGTGCGCGATGTTTATTTTTAATAAAGTTCATGTTGGAGAACACCTGCTCACATACATATGTGGATCCCAAGATCAACAGGACTCCAAGCGCATACTTTTTAATGTTTACATAAATGTCGGGGATAGCATTCCATATTTCGAACACAAGTTTGTCCGGTTTAGGGAGGTTTTCAATATCACTCCATTTGTGATTCTGAGCAAGAACGGCCTTCTGATGGGCAACATCTTCAAGGTCTGCTGTCAAGCGTCTAAACTTGGACACCCATATGTCTTTGTCGGCTATGTCGGCCAGTTCCATCTCAAGATCAGGTTGACTCACACCTGCCAATGCAGTCGTATTCAGTAGGGATGGATCGATGCTTCGGGGAGTGACCGGAAAGGATAATGTGTCTTTTTCCTCTCTGAACTCACAGAAGCGTTTCCCAAATGATGTTTGCATTGCGATGATTGCAGAATGTAAATACTCCGAATTTATCATGTTGTGAGCTTGTTTGAACTCTCTCAAATTGGGGAAGTGAGACAATGTGCCTTTCTGTAAATCTCTGGCAAGCACTGTCAACTTGCGCTCGAATGCCAAAACATCCTCCAACATGTGCAGGGCTGTGTGTCCTTTCCCCTGAAGAGCTGTGTTCAGCGTGTTCAGGTGTATTGTCATGTCTACCATGAAGTGTAGCTTTTCCAGCCACTCTGGCTGTTCCAGCTCAGGAAAGGTGAGCCCTTTGCTGCACAGGAAAGTTTTCACTTCTTCCAGACACGCGGCAAAGCGTTTCAGCACCTCCCCTCTTGACAGCCACCGGACTTTGTTGTGCAGCAGGAGATCAGAATATGCGCTTTCCAGCTCGTCCAGTAACAATTGGAATTGACGGTGATTTAAACTTTTTGCCATTATTTTATTTACAATCTGAATGACACCATCCATTACTTCTGTGCATTCCATTGTTTGAGTGCACAGTGCCTCTTGGAGCAAGATGCAGTGAAAAGTCAGCAGCTTTCTGTCCAGCGACTTCTGCAGTAAAGCCACAAATCCCTTGTGCGCTCCTGTCATACTTGGTGCCCCATCAGTAGCTGCTGACACCAGGTGGGTGGTCTTTATTCTTTTGGCTCTTAAACAATTCAAGACAGCTTCACAGATGTCCTCCCCCCCCCCCGTGTTTGGCCTTTTAGAGGTATCAACTCAATCATTTCTTCCTGTGGCCCAGCAGAGTTTACATACCGGTAGAACAGCGCTATTTGTTCAATATCACCTTTGTCTTTAGACTCGTCACAGGCAATCGAGTAGGCCACAGCTGAATTGATGTCTTTAATTTGCTGTCTTGTGATGTCTTCTGCCATTTTTATGGTTCTGTCATTGACAGTCTTTGCAGAGAGGGGCATATCCCTGATTTTCTGCACAATTTCACTCTTGTTTTTAAAGTCCGTGAATAGATGTTCTGAAATCTTAATGAAAGATTCTTTTATATATTCACCATCTGTAAACTGCTTCCCATGCCAGACTATTTCCTGACCGGCAACAAAACTAGCATATGTAGTTGATTTTCCAGACTTCATTCACTTCTTGAAATGATTTTTGCTCAGATCAACCTTCCGCATCAGTTCCGAAACGGCTTTTTTTCTCTCATCTCCATCCAGGTATTTTTGAGCAAAGGCTGCGTGTTTATTCTGGAAATGTCTTGCAACTTTTGACTTTTTGTTGTTTGCTAATTTCTCATTGCATATTAAGCATACCGGTAAACCAGTCTCGTCAGCAGTGAAAGCAAATGAATCTGCCCACGTATCATTAAACATTCTGTTTTCTTCAGTCACTTTTCTTTTTTTAGAATTCTCCATAGTTAGCCTACCTTGGATCGAAAAATTAAAGAAATCGCGCACTGGCGGGTGTGAGGCATTGGCAGTGGTGATGTATATTAATAGCAACAAAAAACACGTTTTATTTAGATTGTACAAGATCACCATAATCTTCAAATTTAGAATTACATTTCAAAAACTAACAAACTAACATAAAATACATTTTAATTAAATACTCATCATTTATTTTCCAAAACCACAGGGAGCCGCAGCACAGAGATGAAAGAGCTGCATGCAGCTCCGGAGCCGCGGGTTGCCGCTGGTTTAGGGGATAGCAGATACATTCCAATGAGACAGGGAAAGGATGGTGGCATATAGGAACTGTCGTGTACAAAGGCTGTTGTAAGTCTAGTCAGGAAGAAAAGAAGGGCTTACGAGTAATTCAAAAAACAGGTAATGATAGAGATCTAGCAGATTATAAGGCTAGCAGGAAGGAGCTTAAGAATGAAATTAGGAGAGCTAGAAGGGGCCAAGAGAAGGCCTTGGTGGACAGGTTTAAGGAAAACCCCAAGGCATTCTACAAGTATGTAAAGAGCAAGAGAATAAGATGTGAGAGAATAGGACCAATCAAGTGTGACAGTGGGAAAGTGTGTATGGAACCGGAGGAAATAGCAGAGGTACTTAATGAATACTTTGCTTCAGTATTCACTATGGAATAGGATCTTGGCGATTGTCGGGATGACTTGCAGTGGACTGAAAACTTGAGCATGTCGATATTAAGGAAGAGGATGTGCTGGAGCTTTTGGAAAGCATCAAGTTGGATAAGTCACTGGGACCGGACGGGATGTATTCCAGGCTACTATGGGAAGTGAAGGACGAGATTGCTGACCCTCTGGTGATGATCTTTGCATCATGAATGGGGACAGGAGAGGTTCCGGAGGATTGGAGGGTTGCGGATGTTGTTCCTTTATTCAAGAAAGGGAGTAGAGATAGCCCAGGAAATTATAGACCAGTGAGTCTTACTTCAGTGGTTGGTAAGTTGATGGAGAGGATCCTGAAGGGCAGGATTTATGAATATTTGGAGAGGTGTAATATGATTAGGAATAGTCAGCATGGCTTTGTCAAAGGCAGGTCGTGCCTTACAAGTCTGATTGAATTTTTGAGGATGTGACTAAACACGTTGATGAAGGTAGATCAGTAGATATATTGTATATGGATTTCAGCAAGACATTTGATGAGGTACTCCATGCAAGGCTTATTGAAAAAGTAAGGAGGCATGGGATCCAAGGGGACCTTTCTTTGTGGATCCAGAACTGGCTTGCCCACAAAAGGCAAAGTGTGGTTGTAGACGGGTCATATTCTGCCTGGAGGGTGGTGTCCAGTGGTCTGCCTCAGGGATCTGTTCTGGGACCCCTTCTCTTTGTGATTTTTATAAATGACCTGGATGAGGAAGTGGGAGGATGGGTTAGTAAATTTGGTGATGGCACAAAGGTTGGGGGTGCTGTGAATAGTGTAGAGAGCTGTCAAAGGTTACAATGGGACATCGATAGGATACAAAACTGGGCTGAGAAGTGGCAGATGGAATTCAACCCAGATAAATGTGAGGTGGTTCATTTTGGTAGGTCAAATATGATATTAGAATATAATATTAATGGTAAGACTCTTGGCAGTGTGGAGGATCAGAGGGATCTTGGGATCTGAGTCCATAGGACACCCAAAGTTGTTGTGCAGGTTGACTCTGTGGTTAAGAAAGCATATGGTTTGTTGGCCTTCATTAACCGTGGAATTGAGTTTAAGGGCCGAGAGGTAATGTTACAGCTATATAGGACCCTGGTCAGACACCACTTGGAGTAATTGTCACCTCACTACAGGAAGGATGTGGATTGCAGAGGAGATTTACAAGGATGTTGCCTGGATTAGGAAGCATGCCTTATGAGAACAGGTTAAGTGAACTTGGTTTTCTCCTTGGAGCAACAGAGCATGAGGGGTGATCACATAGAGGTGTACAAGATGATGAGAGGCATTGATCGTGTGGATAGTAAGAGGCTTTTTCCCAGGGCTGAAATGGCTATCACGAGAGGGCACAGTTTTAAGGTGCTTGGAAGTAGGTACAGATTAGATGTCAGGGGTAAGTTTTTTATGCTAAGAATGGTGAGTGCATGGAATGGGCTGCCATTGATGGTGGTAGAGGCAGATAAGATGGGGTCTTTCAAGAGACTCCTGGATAGGTACATGGAGCTCAGAAAAATAGAGGGCAGTAGGTAACCCTACATAATTTCTAAAGTAAGCACATGTTTGGCACATATTATGGGCCGAAGGGCCTGTATTGTGCTGAAGTTCTTCTATGTTTCTAAGTTTCTGAAGTTCGTAGGTTTGGAGATCTGTGAAATTTTCATCCTGTGGGCATTGAGTGTACTGTATGGAGCTGAGAAAATGGGATGTTCTAGACGTCTACTAAACAAGAGTAGCTCGTAACACACAAATGCAGGGCAATCGTAAAAATCTGAATAGCCAGAGGATACCTGACTGGGAGGCATTAACCATTTTAATATGATACACATGATGTGAACTGATGGTCAGATCCGAGGGTACCATTCCCCATTATCGTGTTAATCTCCACCAGCAGCCAGATCTGAAACAATTCCATTTCAGTTCCGTTTTCAGTCAAATCTCTTTGTTCTTCTATATTATCTATGATCTCCTACCACCATCCAGGACACTGGCAACCCCTTTATAATTGACTTGAAGCAAGAAAGTCAGATTGGTCTTGAAATAGCTATTACCAGCTGCAGAGGGCTGGGAATAACTCACTGTATGGGCCATGTTGGCAGTGCTGCTTGAGTGCTCTGTTTGTAATGGGACTGGACTGGGAACAAAGTCTTCAGCTGGGTGGAGGTCTGAGTTATGCATTTAAGGAAACTTATGGGCCAAAAGCTGGCAAATGAGACTGGATTGGATAAGCATTATGGTGATGAGGATCAGTTAGAACGAAAGGCCTGTTTCTATGCTGAGTGACTCTGTAATTCTATGAACCCTTGAACCTCAGAGGAGAATCAAGCAACATATGAGTTTAAATTAATATTTCACAATCTGTTATGCAGGACATATTTTAAAATCAATCAGACGCTGGATGGATCTAAAGCCATCAGTGTTGACTCCAGTGCTTCTAAGTTCAATTGACATACCTCAAAGAAACTATGCAATAGAACTCTAGTAAATTATGGTAGGCAGTTTAAATAGTTCTGCAGATGAGCTCGAAGGAGTTGCTGTTGAGTGGCATCATAGCTCTCTGGTTAAGAGCTTCCATTAACCAAAAATGTGGGACAGAATCAAATGCTTTTTTGTAGTCAGCATAACAATATGAAAGACTTCTGCTTTTCAGCTGGGCTTGATTTAGAATTACAGAATCTATTATCAGTTCTTCTCTACATCCTTTCATACCCTTACACATCAGTCCCTTATCATTATGATTATTTTTTAAATCGCTTTGTATTTGAACAGTTGGTTGCCTTTTGCACATTGGTTGTTTGTTTGCCCCGCTGGCAGTCTTTCATTGATTCTGTTGTATTTACTGTGAATGCCCACAAAAATGAACTCAGGGTTGTATATGGTGGCATATATGTGCTTTAATAATAAATTTACTTTCCACTTTGAACTGGAGATTTACAGTGGAGAGCATTCTGACTCATTGCATTACAGACTAGTACAGTACAGAAGCTTCAAAGCAGAGTTTGCAAGAGGCAGAATAGGTAGTAGACTCAGCCCGCTCCATTTTCAACAAGGGGTCTCAAGAAGGTGACATCCATTACTAATGACCCTTGCTATTTGGCACATGTTCTGTCTTATGATTACTATGAGATCGGAGGTATAGTAGCCTGAAGACCCACATTCAATGATTCAAAACAAGATTCTTTCTTTCCACCATCAGATTTTTGAATGGTCCTTGAATCCATGAACACAGCCTCATTATTCCTTTTTATTGGACTATTTCTTTATTTTTGTGATTTATAATAATTTCATCTCTTAGTACTGTACTGCTGCTGCAAAGCAACAATTTTCACACCACTTCAATCAGTGACGATAAAACTGATTCTGCAGCTACTCTCAAAATTGTCCTAGAAAACGGGGTTGTCTAGCTTTAAACTTGCTTTCTAATTTACTGAATCAGATAAAAATAGATATCAAATCAGAGACAACTAAACAAAGTATACTTTGACACACTTCCTATACATAGATGTTTTGATATTATACACTCCTTCATTGACAAAGCTAAAACAAATAATTCAAATAGTAAAACTATTTTCTGAAAATATAAACATGAACTTTGGACTAGATAAGTGCAAAACATTAAACATGAAGAAAAGTGCAACAGAACCAGTAGAAAGTAAAACAGAGCAGCAGGATACAATGCAACTGATGGATGACTAAGAAATACATAAGGATCTTGGACATCAACATGAATAAAATTGATCCTTGTGCGATAGAGAAAATTTTTGACATTATTTATTTCAAGGCTTAAGAAAATCTACTAAAGAGAGTTCAATAGTAAATACATAACAAAGACAATAAACACTTTAGCTATACCCATATGTTAATATGTTCTTTTGGCATTATATCTTGGTCCAAAATTGATCCAGAAAATTTACAAAAAAAAAGAAAAACAGTAAACTTAATGAAAGCACAACCCAGAAAAATGAAGAAATAATCACAACAGAAGAAAAAGTTAACCAATGGAAGAGCTTGATTGGACAATTCATAATAACCATCTGGATATAATATTACAGACAGACAAACAAGAACAATTCATTTAATAAATATAGTCATCCCAAACACACATAACAGACAGAAATTAACATGTGAAAAACACCTGAAATATGCTGAATTTAAAGAGGAAATTGATAGACTATGGAACATGAACACTGTATACGTTGCCCCAATAGTAATATCTACAACTTGCATCTTCCCGAAGTCACTACACAATAGCTTTAACCAATTTCAGAATCAGAATCAGAATCAGGTGTATTATCATTGACATGTGTTGTGAAAGTTGCTAACTTAGCAGCAGCAGTATAAAGCAATATATTATATAGAAAGAAAAATATAAATAAGTAAATCAATTACAGTAAGTATATATGTATATTAAATAGATTGAAAATAGCGCAAAACAGAAATAATATAAAAAACGTGAGGTAGTGTTCATGGGGACAATGTTCATGTAGGAATTAGATGGCAGAGCGGAAGAAGCTGTTCCTGAATCACTAAGTGTGTGCCTTCAGGCTTCTATTCCTCTTTCTTATGGCAATAATGAGAAGAGGGCACACCCTGGGTGATTGGGGGGGGGTCCTTAATAATGGATGCCGCCTTTTTGAGGCACCACTCTTTGAAGATGTCTTGGATACGACAGAGGCAGCAATTCGGCCTACACTGCAATATTTATGTAAATCTTCAGAAAGCCACAAAGATAAACACCATTAAAATAGTCTGAAAGATCCTAATAATTGAGAAATGAATGAGATTGGCTATGCCCGTACCTCAGGTTTTCCCAGTTTGAACTGAAAGTGAGAAGTGTCAGGAGAGCATGTGGCTGTCATGGCAGAAGACTGAGATTTTGCTGTGCAGAAATGTGAGTCATTTAAAGATTCCTACCTCCTGATCTAAGAGTATGTTTATTATGTGACATTATCAAATGAGTTACTATTTGAGTGTTTTAATTGAGAAATAAAAAACAGCAATTTATTTCTGTATATTTAAATTACATTTACAAGCTAGCAATCCTGTTGAGTTATCAAGTGTGAGACTTATCCAACTATTTCTTTAAACGAGAGAACTGTCTTTACCATCACACAACTGGCAGTGAAGTGGTTAAGATGATCAGCGGATTGATCAAAAAAGATAGAGACATAATTAAAGAAGACCCAGTGAAATATCAGTACCTTGAAAGAGAACGAGAGAGAGAAATAAAAAAGGGAGACAGGAAAACTTCAAATCATCTCACAATTATCAAAGCGTGAGCAGAGGTGACAGTGGAGAGTTAATCAAAGAATCAAAAGGGCTGATGATGAGAAAAGATAGGCTGTGCAAAGTTTTATAGCAGAGAATACACCACCAGAATCTCCAGGAGCCAGCGACAAGAACAGTAAGTCTTCCATCTTTCAGAGGCTTCTCCTATGCACTAATGGAGAGGAGAAGGAGGTGCTTTAAATTTCAAGTGTTGCTTTGTTCCGAGTTGTTGAGATTTCTGTGTATGTTTTATAAGTGTTACTGATTAAAAAAAAGTGTGTAAAGTAGTGGTTGCCAACCCGTCAATCGTGATCGACTGGTCGATCTTTGAGACTTTCCCGGTAGATCCCAAAAAAAAAAGACAAATAAATACACAAATACTGTTGAGAGGTTGCTTCCGGGTTGCGGAAGTTTCGTTCTTTCTGCCCAGTGCCCGTGCATTTAGCTCCCCTGCACTAAACAGTGTAATACAGTGGTCCCCAACCTCCGGGCCGCGAGGAAACAATATGAGTCAGCTGCACCTTTCCTCATTCCCTGTCAGCACACTGTTGAACTTGAACCCACGCGATGTCATCAGTCACCTAAACACAGTGATACCCTCACGCCAGGGATCACTGGTTGGCCTCAGGTAACCGGCTGTCTCATGTGGCCGGCGGGAAATGCCATTGCTACTGGCCTGGTGCGCGGACAGATGGGTGCCGCCTCTAAACCTGTTTAGCACACTGAATGTTCGTGGGGAAACCGGTTCTAAAATATTCACAGACAACCAAATTCAGGGTCAGGGTTCTGTAAGTAGCAGAGCAGCTACCGCGCTGCGATCTACTGAAACAAACTTTTGTCAGCCAATAGATCCTACAAGGGGTGGGGCATGTGCACGCCCTGTTGCACTCCTCGCTCAGTTGGTCACTCTCTCTGGACTGCAACTGCCGCGACCCCGGCACGGGGACCTCCAGCCCTGACCTTGTCCTCTCACCCCACCCACAACCAGCCACACCTGGCCAAAGCGTCTGGCGGTGGGCGGGCAGGAGGCTGGAGTTCGGGTCGGGAGGCTGTCTAATGAGGCAATGAAGCCCTCAAAACTGCTTCAGCACCTTGAGTCCAAGCACCCTGCACTTAAAAACAAACCCGTTGAGTTTCATGAGTAGAAAAAACGTGAGCAAGCAGGACAGAAGCTAAGTGCCGAGAGCCGTGAAAACTACATTGCGGAAGAGACTGGACATAAGGAACCTGCTTCAAGTATCGCTGTATTCCAATCGTGTTTAACACCCCCCTCCCCCACCTGCAAGAATATTGTCAATATTGAACTGGTCTGTGGTGCGAGAACTGGTGTTTATACATTATTTCTGCTTCTGAGTTGCAGGCTTTTACTTCCGGTCTTTTCTGTCCTGGTGTGCATGCGTGTAACTGATCGATCTTGTTTCACTAAGCCTTTCACTTAAGCCGAGGTAGGGGATCTTGGGCTTAAAAATGTTGGTGACCACTAGTGTACAGGGTTGAGTAAGAGTTTTGTCAGTGTTAAAAAGGTGTTCTCTCTTACAGACAGTTAAAAAACTAATGATCTCTATAATCTGTTTGAAATTTGAATTACTGCTTATTTCAGAGTTCAGAGTGTTAGGCAGTTGTTTTGTAAACATCATTGTTGTATTTAACAAGACTAGACAATGCTTGGTTTAGCTGGGCTGCCTATGTTCATGTTTCACGTGGATGTTTTAACAAAGTTCTCTAGCCGCCTGCCTCAAAAACTGTGATCTCATACGGAATTTTGATAAATAGTATTTGCACTAAGAATGTGTTTTCAGTTGCAAGTGATGCTTCTTCTCATTGGACAGATGTTTTGTCAGAGTTAATGTTAAACTAAAATCATTGTTTGTCTATGTCAAAAGTATTTTGTCTTTATCATCACAGTGCATACTTTGATGGGAAATAAAGTTTTGTTTTGTAATACTGCCTTGAACTCATTTGCTGGAGTCAATTGCTTTGATGCTAAAATCAATGTTCTGTCAAAAAGAGTTAAAAATTCCAATAGTCTAATTTGTAAACAAGAGTTTCGTTGTTTAGTCAAGGAAACTATTGACACGCTTAAGAAAATGTCTCAGAAATATATTCTGAATGTTCTTTAAATGAGTTAAAACAAATTTATTAAAGGGCATGTTTTTTTATTTGCAAGATTGACTTTGAAATCTTTGTCATTTCATTTCAAATTAAATTCAATATTTTGATGGTGTGATGGTAATGACACTCATCCGTGAAAATTGCAAAGGCACCTTAAAAATAATAGTTCTCTTAAACAAAACAGTTTCAAGAAATTTCATTTTTCAGAATTTCAAGTAGTCAAAGGTGTCTCTAATTGAAGAGTGACCCATTAATAATAATATGGGAACAGTTCAGTGATGGATCAAATGAAGTTGAGTGAAGGCATATTCTCTGAATCAAGATCCTGACGTTTGAAGGGTAATAACAGCTCTTGAACCTGGTGGATGGGTCCTGAGGCTCCTGAACCTTCTTTCTGATTTCAGCAGCGAGAAGAGAGCATGACCTGTGTGGTGGGCTTTGTGTTATTATGTGTGTATTTAAAAAGAACTGCTCTTCCCTATGTGCAGTGGGGGTGGTTCACTTGGAACAGGCAGTGAGCAAGTTGCATGTACTCAAGTCAAGCTGAAGCCATGACAGGAGTACCCTGAAAATAAATATATGCTAGCGTTTTTTTTTACCCATGCTGTTTCTCTTAATTAAGAACAAACATAACATGGTGCCAGAAGTCAGTGTGAGGACTAAACACGGAGAGTAAATGTACCATGAGTGATTAATAAAGAGACGCTAGGTTCTGATGAAGAAAAGCTGCCAGCCAGCGGGCATGTTGTGCTGCTGTTCTTCACTGAATTCACCAAGAGCTAAGGTGAGAGATGCCGTAAATCCCTGTAATGGATAACCTGAGTCCTCCCACTACTCTGCTGTCTACTGGCAATTCAACTGATAGCTGGAAATGCTTCAAACAGCAATTCAATATATATTTAACAGTGAGCAAAGCAGGAAAGGTAGAGAAAAAATTGAAAGCATCGATCTTTCTACATATAAATGTCAAAGGCACTTTGGACACCTACAATAGCTTTCAAAGTGATGAAACAGACTTTGCATTGGATGTTCTGATGACAAAATTTAAGTATTTTGTCCCAAGTAAAAACATCGCATTTGAAAGAGAAATGTCACCAGCATGTAACATGAAATTTGTTAACAGCAGCAGTTCAATGCAATATATAATCCAGCAGAGAGAGAGAAAAAAAATATATAAAATAAAACATTATAATAAAAAATAAACAAGTAAACCAATTGCGTATATTGAATAGATTTTTAAAAGATGTGCAAAAATAGAAATACTGCATATTAAAAAAAGTGAGGTAGTGTCCAAAGCTTCAACGTCCATTTAGGAATCGGATGGCAGAGTGGAAGAAGCTGTTCCAGAATCGCTGAGTGTGTGCCTTCAGGGTTCTATATCTCCTACCTGATGGTAACAGTGAGAAAAGGGCATGCCCTGGGTACTGGAGGTCCTTAATAATGGACACTGCCTTTCTGAGACACTGCTCCCTAAAGATGTTGTGGGTATTTGTAGGCTAGTGCCCAAGATGGAGCCGACTAGATTCACAACTTATTGCAGCTTCTTTAAGCCCTGTGCAGTAGCCCTTCCATTACAGACAGTGATGCAGCCTATTAGAATGTTCTCTACGGTTCAAACTCCTAATAAAGTATAGCCGCTGTTTTGCCTTCCTTATAACTACATCGATATGTTGGGACCAGGTTAGATCCTCAGAGATCTTGACACCCAGAAACTTGAAGCTGTTCACTCTCTCCACTTCTGATCCCTCTATGAGGATTGGTATGTGTTCCTTCGTCTTACCCTTCTGAAGTCCACAATCAGCTCTTTCGTCTTATTGATGTTGAGTGCCAGGTTGTTGCTACGATACCATTCCACTAGTTGGCATATCTCACTCCTGCACACCCTCTCTTAACCACCTGAGATTCTACCAACAATGGTTGTATTGTCAGCAAATTTATAGATGGTATTTGAGCTATGCCTAGCCACACATATATGTCTGCCAATCCAACCATCAAACCTAATCCTAAGGTCCAAGGGGGCACACTCCCCTACTGAGAGCATGAGGGCAGTGGGCAAATCATTCCTCTTGTGCTTCTTGAACTCATCACTTGAGATTCAATATTATGCGAACCAGCCACTTTGATCTGGCCCATTCCTTCATTAACCAGGTCCAACACTTGCCTTTATTGGATCTTTCTCCTCCTTACACAGGTCATCAGGTTTGTGGGGGTGTGACCAGGGTTAATGTGTATGCCCCCTTGGATCTTAGGATTAGGTTTGAGGGTAGGGCTGGTGAATGTATAAGTGGGGTTGGGAGGGATAAAATTGTGGAGTTTTGTGTGGTAAGGATGTGGGGCTCTGGCGGATAGGGTAGTGTAGTGGCTGAGGGTTTGTAGTGGTGTGTCCAGGTTTAATTGGGGTGTGCCTCATGTTAATGGGGGGTGTAAGACTGCTCCATGAAAAAGACAACGCTGGAAAAGTCTGTGGATATACGTAGGGCAGCGGAGACAACATGAGCACAAGCCAAGAAGTTGCACAGGGCAGAAACAATAGTGCATGTTGGGAAAACAGAGGGGCAGGGCACTAGGCATTTCCCAAAGCAATAGTGAAGCGGAGAGGTAGGCTTGAGTAGCAAATATGGATGTCAGCACACTCCAAAATCAGGTCCTGCTTATGGAAAGTCCTGCAATAATTGTGGGAAGTAGAATTGTCTTGCAAAGTGCTGCAATGCTGGAACTACCAAGAGAAAGGTGCACATGGTTGCTGAGGAAATGGAGGAAGTCTTTGTAGACTCTCTACAGTCTGCTGGTGTTGGTAAAGCAGAATGGATTTTTTCAGTGATTGTGAATGAGACAGACATTCTATTCAGGCTTATCATCAGAGCCCAGATGAATCTGTTATCTAGACTCTCAAAAGAAAGAGCAAGATATTCCCAGTCAAGTTAAGTGTGACAGGCTATACTGAAGAGAACATTCCATTAAAACGGGGCTGTATAGTGACCTCCAAACACAAGAGGCAACACCTAAAGGCACAACTACAGATCAGTGAAAAGTGAGTATAGCTGATTCTAGGTCTAAGTGCATGTAAAAAGATCAACCTGGTGAAAAGAGCTTTTGTGGTGGTTCCACAGTCCAGAGACGACCACAATTCACTCATGGAAGAGCACACTGATGTCTTCATATAGATAAGGCAGTAGTTCCTGTTGTCCATGCATGCATGAAAATTCTGATTGTACTTAAAGGTGAACTTAAACAAGAAGTAGCATACTTGGAACGGATACAGAAAATTGAATAACCAACAGACTGGGTGAGCTCACTGGTCATTGTGCAAAAGAAAAATAGAGCATTGTGGATATGTCTAGACCCAAGAAATCTCAATAAAACCACTAAGAGAGAGCATTTTAAATTGCCAACAAGGGAGGAGATTATATCCCTGTTCGTAGGTGCCAAGTGGTTTTGGCAGATGAAGCTTGATGAGGCAAGTTTGAGAGTGTGTACTTTTAACACATCAGAGGAAAGGTATAATTTTCCTTGGTTACTGTATGAGATTCTGTCTGCAGCAGAAATCTACTATAAAACCATCCACATGATCTTTGAGGGTATACCTGGTGTTGAGACCATGATGCATGACATCATTGTCTGGGGGGGTTCACCAAGGAAGAACATGATGCACAACTGAGACAGGTGATAGACATGACATGGAATGTCAATTTGAAATTAAATAAAGAGAAATGTGAGTTTAGTGTTAAGACATAGGAAAGGCAGTGAAGTCTGATCCAGGAAAGACACCAGCCATTGAGTATATGGAAAGGCCCTAAAACAAAGAGGAAGTGAAACTTTTCATGGGGATTGTAACATACCTGGCTAAGTTCTTCCTTTGACTGTCTACTGTGTCAGCACCACTGAGGTCACTCCTTGAGCAGCAAATTTGGTTTATTTGGTCTCACGAGCATGAAGAGTGTTTCTGGAAGCTGAAAAATATTCTAACTGAAGAGCCCATGCTGAAGTTTTATGATCCAGCAAGGTGTACTAGAATCTCAGCTGATGTGTCCTGATATGGCCTTGGATCAGTACTGCTGCAGCAGCATGGTGACACATGGTAACTTGCGGCCTGTGCATCAAGGGCTTTAACAAGTGTGGAAGCCAACTATACACAGATGGAGAAAGAGCTTCTTGCCAGCACATATGGATGTGAATGATTCCATCAGTATATCTTCTGAAAGTATAGCTTCTGAAATGGAGATAGACCATAAAGCACTTTTCTCAATTATGTCCAAACCACTGAATGACTGTCCCAGGAGGATACAGCGCATGTTGATATGGCTGCAGAAATATGACATGAAGATGATCTACACACCAGGAAAATATATGTTTCTACTGATGTACTGTCTCCAGCGGTCAATAAGGAAGAGGAGTATGACCAAGACATTAGTGCTGATACACAGGCCTATGTTGACATGATCGTCACCTCCGTTCCAATATCTCCCAATAGAACAGAGAAGATTAGGATAGCAGCAAGGACAGACGAAACAATGAAAGTACTCAAAGAGACAATACAGAAAGGATGGCCAATGTGTATTCTGGACCACTGGGCATGCAGAGCTGAAATGTCAGTAGTGGTAGATACAGTCTATAAAGGGAACAGATTTGTGATTCCCATGTTGCTATGCAAGGAAATGCTCTAGAAGATACACGAAAGACATCCTGGTGAGAAAAAATGTAAATGAAGAGCTTGTAAAGTGATGTACTGGTGAAGAGTGAAGCAGGATATCAGCCAGACCACTGCTTCATGTGGAATAAGCCTTACCTTAGACCAAAGCAGCAAGCACCACACCCTGTACCAGACAGGCTACACTTTAAAGTTGGAGTGGATTTGTTTGCTTGCAATGCAAGAGTCATACTATGGTAACAGACTACTTTTCCAATTACCCAGAGGTTGCAACACTGCAATCAATGTCCAGCAAAGTGGTTATCTCCTTCCTGAAAGCTGTGTTTTGAGGCATGGATTTCCATGTGAAGTGGTATCAGATAATGGTCCACAATCTTTGAGCTGTGAATTTGAGTCCTTTGCCAGTGATTGGGGGATTTGACATATAACTTCAATGCCACATCACCTAAAATCTAATGGCCTAGTAGAGAGTTTGATCAAGGTACTAAAAGGCCTCATGTAGAAAGTGCAAAATAGACCAGAGAATTTCCACAAAAGTCTTCAGATTTGTGTAAGTGAGCCACTGCTGCATGGCCTTTCACCAGCCCAAATGCTGATGGGGCAATGCATACACACTGACTTTCCAGTGCATGAAAACCTGTTAACACCTAAAGGAGCACACAAGGTCAAATTGGCTAAAGAGAAAGGGAATGAAAAACAAAAAACAATATCATGACAAGACTGCAAAAAACCTACCAGTCCTGCAGCCTGGAGACCAAGTGCAAATCTGAGATCACAATTCCAGCGCAGGGTCCACGCAAAAGGAAGTTGCTCCACATTTCTACCAGATTCAGATGGAGTGAGGAGCACATCTGACAAGCAACTGTGTAGCCCATAGCTGTGACATGTGGCCTGTCAGTATACCAAAGGGGCCAGCAGATAAGAAAAAAACTTGTTCTTTAGAGTTCTCAGAGAGACAATAATATTAATACAGCAATGAAAGGAGACTCATAGCAGACCAAGAAGGATCATCAAACCACCTCAGAGAGTGATAGAAAGCTAATGAGTGAATAAAGGATTGCATTTGCTCATTACAATTGAAGTTAATAAAAATATCTTTGTTGGAAATCATTGTTGTTTCTTGTAGGCTTATGAGGACATAGTAATGTGTTTGGTTTTCCTTTAAAGGGGGAAGATATGCTATTATGCGTGTATATAATACAGAACTGCAGTTCCCAGTGTGTCACATGGGGGACTCACCAGGAACTGGAAATGACATTGGCAAGTGAGTTGCACGTGTTCAAGTTGAGTTGAAGCCATGACAGGAATGTCCTGTAAATAAATATGTGCCAGTGTTTTTACCCACACTGTTTGTGTTTACTAGGAATAGATATAACAGAGGTCCTTGATGATGGATGCTACTTTCCCGCAACAACCCTCTGTGTAGATGTGTTCAGTGAAAGGGAGATCCTTATTCATGATGTATCCATGACTTTTTGTAGGCTTTTCTCTTCAAGTATTTCCATAGCTGGCTGTGATGCAATCAGTCAGTATACTCTCCACTACACATCTATAAAAGTTTGTAAATCTTTTAGATGACATTTTGAATCTTCACGAACTTCTAGGAAAGTAGAGGCACTGCTGTGCTTTTTTTTGTAATGGCACTTACAGTACCTGCTGGACCAGGATAGATCCTCTGAAATGATTACACCGAGGAATTTAAAGTTGCTGACCTTGCTATTGTCAGCAGACTTAAATGTGGGCATTGCAAATGTGCTTAGCCTCAGCATATCCAGTTTTACACCCTTTAAAAACACTCAAAATTTCTCTGCTCTCTACTGCAGCAGATAACCTCACATGTTTCACCATTACTCTCCATCTGCCATGTTATCTTAACCAATGCTTTTCCTTACTAAGCCTCTTTGCATCCTCATTACAAATTAACATTTCCACTTAGTTCAACATTAACAACCTTGGAAATGTAATATTTGTTCCCATCACCTGTGAGTAATATCGTTGATACAGGCTGTCGGTAGTTGGGTCCCAACACGAATCTACTTGTTAGCATATTGGGTGCAACCTATTAATCCCAAGAAGGACTAGTTTACTTCTACTCTGCCTTGTTAACCAACCCTCCATCCAAATCCATCTGCTCTTCTCTAGTTCAGTAAGCTCCTGTATGAGGACAATGTGAGGGGGAAGTTTTTCACATAGTGTTTGAAATCTGGAACATGTTGCTTGAAAAGGTAATGGTTTCAGGTATTTTCAAAAAATATTTAAGAAGCATCTAGACAAGCAATACAATTGCCAACATATAGAAGGCCATAAATCCAATGCATGTAAAGGGAATTAATATAGGTGAGTGCAAGAGTCATGATGGATGCAATAGATCTTGTTTTTGTGTTGTACAAGTCATTGCCTCTAAGATTCAATATCCATATCAGAAACCTTCTGAAAATCCAAATACTGGGTGTCCTTGCACACAGGTCACTGGAAGCCAAACTGCAGGTGCATCAGGGCATAGTATCCAAATGCTATATTGATATCAATGTACAGTCTCACTGGAAATAATACCACAAAATAATGCCACAGGGAAATTAGATTAATAGTCTCCTTTTACATTCGCTTCTGCGTTGAACCCTTGATTCTGCAGTAATTCTCAAGAAACATGTATCTTTCCATTAAGGCATTCACTGAATATTCCAACCTATTATGAATTGTCCTGCGCCAATTTATAAGGGATGCATGGCTGCCTCAGGAATCTTATAACAATCTGCTCTCATGAGACTTTTTTTCCGACATACCTGTAGATAATCTTATTCTATTTATTTGGTCTACTTCCTGGCCCTTGAACTTCTCCCTCAAAGTGATTGACTGACTAGACAATCTCCCTTACTGACCTCCATTTCTGTTAATGCTGTTAATGATTATGTCATATGTATATCTTCTCCCTTCAAGTCTCCATTACTTGATAAGGAAATCTGTTATCTATTGTCATTGCAAATCATTGACATTAATAAAACCAGAAAGTGGTAGAAATTCTCAGCAGGTCAGGTAAGCAGGTAAATGGCCACTGGCATGAAATATTGTTTCTGTTTCTCTTTCAATGGATACTACTTGACCTGTTGAACATTTCCAACATTTTCCGTTTTGATTTACAGCAACTGAAAATTTTTTTGTCTTTCTCTCCACAGTTCTTTAACGTGCTGCTCCCTCCCAAACCTGTATCCATGTCAGCTTGAGTCCCACTGACCTGGTTTCTGTTCTTGCTCTAAAAGGAAAATCCTTCTTTGTCCTTCTCAATTTAACCTACTCTTTTGGAACATTACCATAACGTTACCTGTTGACCAACTCTTGCCTAGTTTCATTCTGTAATATCAGATATAGAATAAGGATAGCTAATACTGATCAACCTAAAATTTCTTGGAAATATTCTTCCAATTGTTTCCATAAGCACATTAGAGTTATGTAATATGGAATCAGGCTCTACACTCAACTCATCTATGCCAACTAAGTTTCCTGAGCTGGTCCCATTTGCCTGCATTTGATCCATATGCTTCAAAGTGTTGAAAATTGCTTCTTTTTTTAGAGTTCATGTGTGGCAAGGACCCTATACTGAGATCAGGTGAGTGATATTTGGGGTTCAAGCAGATGAGACTGAGGACAATCTCCTGGTCTTGAGTTTGGTTGCCTGTTTCTCAGCTGTGCTTCAAGCCTACATCTAAGTTCCACAACTGCCATTAATTAATTCTAGAAATTACATTACATACAGTTGGTTTCAAAGTCCAAGTGAGAGAGAAGTTTAACACAAACTTCATTGCCCACTAGAATTTCCCTTCACTCCATTTGTTCAGCAAACTGTGTTCAGAAACAAAGCGTACCTTTTACTGTTGTGGCAAAGCTACAGGGCAGCTCGTTTGGCAAAGCTACAGGGCAGCTCATTAGACAAAGATCAAACAGCAGTGGATGCAAATCATCCCAAACTTAATTTAAAGTGGCAATACATTGAATGTCTTGGGACACCTTATAAAAACAGCACCATAAAATGCATTTGTTCAGATTAAATTAAAAGGAAGTTGGTTACTACATTGGGTAGGATATTTTAGTCTGATGGTTGCTAATGTTCAGCCCCATGCTTTCTAGGATTTCCTTATTATTTTTATTCTGTCTCTGCTGCAGGTTGGAGTTAAAAGGAAGATTAATGAAACTGTACAACGTACCAACAGTAGCTAGCTTTCATCTACAGGAAACTGGAAAAGCCTTTAAAAGTATATGTTTATATTGGGTCTTTACTATTTTGTGATTGATATGGAAGTGGATGAGCTTCTATATTTTCTTGTAAAACCATGGCAAGGACCAAGGTTATGGATACTAGCCATCAAAAGTTCCAAGCTCTAGTGTAATAAAAGTTTCAGGATCTATGTCTCCTGCATGACCACTCAACCCTCTCAGTCCTGAGAAGGCAATGACAAGCAGTCTTCATCCAATGTCGTCCTTCTGGTGAATGTCTCCCATGCTGTCACTGTGTAGAAAGATTTAAGATTTAATCCCAGCCATGATGAAGAACCAGCAATATAAGTCCTCATGAAGATTCTCGGCCTGAAATGTTGACTTTTTATTAATTTCCATAGATGCTACCTGACCTGTTGATTTTGTCCAGCATTTTTCATGTGTTGTACTGGATTTCCAGCATCTGCAGAATCTCTTGTGATTAATATATTTCCAAATCATGATGGTATGTAACTTGGACAGGTTAATGTGTTCCCATTTGCCTGCTGCCTTGTTTCATATATTTACATATGATTGCTTGATTTATTAAACAGTGGTGCTAGAAGGTTTATCAACGCTGTAGTTTTTTTTCTGTTTCTACATAGATGTGATCTAAAATGTGATCAGATCTTCATGTAAACCTTAAAACTAGATAAAGAGAACCTAATTAAATAAATAACACAATAAACATTATATTCATTCATTTTTATTGAGAAAAATGATCCAATATTATGTGCATTTGTTGAAAAAAGTATGTGACCTTTGTTTTCAGTAACTGGTGTGACCCCCTTTTACAACAATAACTTCAACCAAACACTTCCAGCAACTGTTGATTGGCTCTGCACATTAGCTTGGAGGAATTTTAGGCCATTCTTCCTCACAAAACTGCTTCAGCTCTGGGATGTTGGTGGGCTTCCTTGCATGAACTGCTTGTTTCAGGTCTTTCCACAACATATCTATAAGATTAAGGTCAGGGCTTTGACTTTGCCAATCCAAAACATGAATTTTCTTTTTAAACCATTCTGTTGTTGATTTGCTCTTGACTTTTAGATCATTGTTTTGTTGCATTATCCAACTTCTATTAAGCTTTAGGAGATGGACTGCTACCCTGACATTCTCCTGTAAAATATCTTGATACAATTTTGAATTCATTGTTTCTTCAGAGAATGCAAGCTGTTCAGACCCTGAGGCAGCAAGCAACCCCAAACCTTGATACTCCTTCCACCACATTTCACAGTTGGAATGAGGTTTTGGTGTTGGTGTGCAGTGCGCTTTCCCTTCCAAACATAGCAATGTGCTTTTCTGCCAAGAAGTTCAACTTTTGTCTCATCTGTCCACAGAACATTGTCCCAGAAGCATTGTAGAACATCCAGGTAGTTCTTTTGCAAACTTAGGAGGCGCAGCAATGTTTTTATTGTTTCCTCTTTGGTGTCCTGCCATGAGCTCCATTCTTGTTCAGTGTTTTTCTTATAGAGGACATACGGACAAAGAATTTAACAAGTTCTAGAGGTTTCTGCAGGCCTTTTGTTGTAACCCTTAGGTTCTTTTTCACCTCCTTTAGCAATGCACATTGTTCTCTTTGCAGGATATCCTCTCCTAGCGAGAGTAACAACATTACCGAGCTTCTTCAATTTGTAGACAATTTCTCTTACTGTGTGCTGATGAACACTCAGGTCTTTAGAAATGCTTCAGTAGCTTTTTCCAGCTTCATGCATCTCTACAATTCTTCTTCTAAGGTTCACTGAACGTTTTGATCAAGGCATGGTGCACATAAACAGATCTTTCCTGAGATCTGGCAGGCTCTGTCAGTAACCTGACTTAGTGCGTCTTTTTTTATAGGGCAGGGTGCTTCTACAACCCACACCTCAAATCTCATCTCATTAGTTGGAACACCTGACTCCAAATAGCTTTTTTTTAGAAGACATTAGCCCAGAGGTTCACATACTTTTTCCAACAAATACCTGTAATATTGGATCATTTTTCTCAATAAATAAATGAAAAAGTGTGAAATTTTTGTATTATTTATTTAATTGGGTTCTGTTTACCTAGTTTTAAGATCGATCACATTTTAAGTCGTATTTATGCAGCAATAGAGAAACCTCTACAGGGTTCACAAAATTTCTAGCACCATTGTAATAGTGCCAGTGACATGCCATTGTCTTACATAAACGTTCACCTGGCACTTTATGTCAACCTGTCAGTCTTGAGGCATTGGGACGGTGTTAGTATTATTTTCTGACTATATGTGATGGATTGGACTATATGTCTTGTGTGTGACTACTGCTTATGTACCATGCTTTGCTTCTTGGCCTGAGGAATGATGTTTCATTTAACTGTATACATGTGTATGATTGAATGACAATAAACTTCACCCTCCAGCTATCTGTATCGTCTGCAAACTTGGCCCCAAAGCCATCAATTCCATCACCCAAATCATTGACATATAACATGAAAAGAAATGGTTGCAACACTGACTATTCCTTGTCACAATCTAGCCACATGCACTGAGACTATAGCCGTGCAATTCTGGCACCACCTTTCTCAGTGTTTTGGGAGCCAAAGTCATAAATGTGGGTTTCATTGGAGAATTGGACAAGTAGGAGGGGGCAGAATAGTGGCCTATTGGAATAAAGGAGGGTATAGTGACTAGGAGATGCTATTCAAGCCTACAAAGTTGATCTGGCATTCATATAGCACAGGACTGCACCTAAGTCGCTTGTATTGTCTTTTACCGCCTTAATGACCTGACCTTAACAAAAGAAAATCTAACAGACTCAGCTCAGAACACCTTGGCCAATCGCCATAGCAGCCATATGATTTATGCAGTTTCAGTTGCCAAGTTGCAATTCCATTATGGTTGGGTTGTTCTCTGTTTCTCCTTTGGAGGAAATCCAGCTGCACCCCACCCCACAGACTGTACTATCCTTTTGTATAACTATTCCAGGCACTTACAGTCCGATGAAAGTTTGCAACGTGCTTGTATTTAACCCTTCAAATCCTGGAAACATTCCAGTCAAAATTCCACTCTCCCTGGAGCCCAGAGCCAAGTGAGGTCCTAGAAATGGGAAAAAAAATTGAGTGCCATGGAGACGCAAGAGATTCTGCAGGTGCTGGAAATCTTGAGCAAAGTACACAAAATTCCGGCAAAATTCAGCAGGTCAGGCAGAACCTTTGAGGGGAAATAAACAGTTGACATTTCAGCCAAAAAATTGACATTTCAGGTCCAAAACATTGACTATATTCCCCACAGATGCTGCCTGACCTGCCGAATTCTTCCTGCATTTTGCATGTGTTGCTAAAGAGCTTGAGTTGGCTGGTTCTTCGGGACACTTTAGCTGTCTGCTGGTATCCCAGTGTAACATCCATATGCCCTTTCATTATTGTGGTCCGACATCACTTGGTTCAACGAACCAGGTGTGCACTGCGACACATCATCAGTAATGCATCCTTGGATCGTCAGGTGTTTTGGGCCTTTAATCGTTAGATATCCTCCCCGAGGTGGCCCAGCAGGGTCTGCTCAGACCCTGCTTGTGTTTTTCCCATGGACCAGGATAATGAGAGGTATGTAATTCTGAGGGTAATGATATTTTTAAACATCATTACCTGCCATCTGTGTGCCTGGGATTGCATGGGTTTAATTGACAGAGTTTACTGGGCATTCAGCATAACTGCACCTGAGTTTAGTACTGACTTGTTTTCTGAGCTCCATCTTGTGTTTAATTTACTGGTTCTCTATTGCCTTGTGGGTATCTGGGCTTTCTTATTGGCATTTCATAGGCTGGGAGAATGAAGAGTGTGTCACTGTAAGGTTAAGTTGAGAGTATGCGGACAGTGGGCGAATCAGCCCTCTTGTGCTTTTTGATCTTGTCACTTGAGTAACAACATTCCCACTACTTGTTTCAATCCTCTCACTATCTAAGCTCTGTTGCTATCTGAGGATTCATCTGGGAGTACTTCGTAGCATTCTGACTAATATTTAGTTCTCAATCAATGACACTAAAAACAAATTATGTGATCATTAAATCTTGCTACTTGTGGTACGCATCTCATTGCTTCACTAAGGCTGTCAAAGACCCTTTCGAGCTCAGACACTCGCTTTTCTTTCACCATCAGGTAGAAGATACGAAAGCATTAAAACAAGTAAAGGCCCACTTGTACTATGAGGTGGACTCCTGATTTCACAATCAACCCCTGTGTGGCCTTGCACCTTTTTGCATTCTCTGCAAATGTACCACTATTTTCTACGTTCTGTTATTGTCTTCCCTCATATTATCTCAATATATTGAAGTCATGAAAGAATCTGTCTGGATGAGAAGCAAACAGAGCTTTTCATTGTACCTCAGCACATGTGACAATAATAAACCAATGACTAATTACTTGCTAAACTTCTAAAAATGATTGTAATGAGTCATTAGAGTGAATTTAAGTTATCAAAGGCTCACCATCCCTCCAAGCTGTTCCTTTCAGATTGTTTAATTTAGGGATTACTTTTCAATTGTAGGTTGGAAGAGAATTCAAACAGAATTAAATTGGAGTATCTTCAGACACAATTTAACATTAACAAATGAACAACTTTTCTATTGAAGCTATCAAACAGGTAATGACATAATTAATATACTTAAGCCATGTCTTAACAAGCCTTTTCATGCACTTTAGTAGGAAAGGAAATTCACTGAGGAATGTCAGCTGCCTTGGGAAGGGTAGAGTGCTGGAACTGCCAGTGGGAGAGATGGGGATTAGAAGGAGATAAGAGATTAGAGCTCTCCTGACTGCTCGACAATTCAAATATATTGTGGTCAATGTTGTTTTACCTCAGGACAGCTTTTCTGTGATGAAAGTTTGTACTGGTGATGATCTCTCAGGTACTGACCTGAGACAGGGAGCACAGAAAGAAGGGGATTAATGCTGTGTGTTATATTACAAGCTTGAGGACGCTGGATGGGAACCAAGCCACAGGCCTGGGAGTTGCCAAGAAAGTGATTGGAATCAGCTGTGGCTCTGAATGCAGAACTGAAACGAACTCACAGTCACTGAGTGCTGAAGGCAGCCTGTTCCAATAGCTTCTCCCCCAAGGTCCCAATGGGTATGTGAGAGCCACAGGTGGGATCAGCCTCTGGAGGTGGAGGGCAGCCACTTGTATTTGTCAGTTGTATTACTAATACTGTTGAACAATAACAAACCTTCAAGTGTATTATACACTATACTTAAGAGCTTATCGTTGTTCAGTGTAAATCATCCCTAATTTTTGTCCCAGCATTCAGTCACATTAATGTTTGGGTTTTGGTATCATTGTGTTTAGTCTGTCTAAACTAGTCCATGAGACCATAATACGGAGGAGTAGAAACAGGCCACTTAGCCCATTTGAGTCTGCTCTGCCACTTGATCATGGCTGATTAGTTATTTCCTCTCAATCCTGCCTTTTCTTTGTAACCTTTGACACCCTTACTAATCAAGAATTTATCAACCTCCGCTTTAAATATACCATATGACTTGGTCTGCTCAGCCATCTGTGGCAATGAATTCCACAGATTTGACACCATCTGGCTAAAGAAATTGCTTCTCATCCCTCCTGTAAAGGGACACCCTGTTATTCTGAGACAGTACAATCTCATTTTGTACTCTCCCATTACTGCAAAGAGAACTTCCGCAACTTAATCTTCTCTCGCCACCATTTTATTAATGCATCTTCAACTTTTCAATATGTTTGAAAATGAAAGGTTTAATTTCCTATCCCAAAATTGGACTTTTAGCACATCAAATAAGGATTGATGCTCCCACAAATGAGCTTAGATGAGGGTTTTTTGAGACCATAAGATGTAGGAGCAGAATTAAGCCATTCAGCCTATCAATCTGCTCCAGCATTGCTGATCCCGGATCCCAATTAATCCCATACCCTTGATGGGTAAATTGTTGGCTTCAGCTGTAGAGGGTGCTCAAAATGTCCACTGAGCAGACAAAATTGATGCCTGGCTTGTTCTCTTTCTGAATGTAACTCCTAGCAGAATGTTTGAGGGTTTCCTGTTATAGGTCAAAACATCTCATTATAGTATCATAAACATCATTAGAGAGGTTAAGTTTGAAACAATGAGGAAGGCCTTCAGGAAATCACAAGTGAGTTGGTGATGAGGACTTCCTGAGGTTTAGAAATCAAGTTCTAAAAAAAAAATCTCAGAATGGAGTTACTTCCATTGCAAAGTGAGTGGATAATTAGTTCACTTTACTTGTCCCAGTTTTTGGGAATCCCTACGTCCTCATTTCCACTACCTTGGTCCAGCTTGTTTTGGAGTTGGTAAATAGCATGTAGTGACCATTAATCTAATTGCTGTATGAGGCTGAAGGCTCAACCCTCAAAGTACACCAAAGGGACCCGGCTGATACAAGAATCCTAAAGGCATACACTATTGATGCATTAACATTCATCTACTAATGTCCGAGTAATGTGTAAATGAGACTCGATTTGCTTGCCATACCGTTAGACTGGCAGCGATCTGTCAAGCACTATGTGGCGGCTGCACGTGCATCAGCATCTTTCTGTTAAACAAAGTCACAAACAGACATTCTCCATTAAGGGAATTACCACTTTGGAGGACATCATACTTGACTCAAGTGATTGCACTACTGCTACTACTACTATGTAAGTCATAGTATTAGAGCATTAGTGGGTGCATTCCAATTGTTCAATAATTATCTGGACATCTCTGTTAGTTTTGATTTTACTATGCTGCTTGGCAATCGGCTCCAAACATTCACCATCTGCGTCTCTGTCTGTGTCCTCCCAAAGTGGATTGTGCCTTTCAAATCAGAGTCACGAGCAAGGTCCTCACCAGAGATTTTCTCTTCCATTCGTCATTACTTTAAGCACAGAATATTGAAACACAATCAAAGCAAAATTTCATAGCACCTCTTGTGACTCTAGGACGTTTTGAACTGGTTCACAGCCAACAAAAACTTTCAAAGCATCATCAATTTAGAAGCAGCCCTTCTATCCTCTGCAAGAAGAGGTTTATTCATAAATGAGATATTTTGTAGTTGTTGGTGGTCCGAGGAGTCTAGGGGTAGGGAATGGTTCTCCAAAATAAAGCAGATCAGGGATGCCACAAGGTCAAGAATTGCAGCCAATATCTTTGTACGTTGGGTGTATACTATATCCCTATACTTCCTGAAGTTATAACAGCACAAGCTTACAGCTCCTTAAATGCATTTAGTTTTCTACCTCACTGCCTTGTAGAGCAGCTTTGAAATGGTATTGGTTGTAACCTTTGAGCGTTAATTAATTAAAATTAATATAGCCCAAGACTTCATACTGCCCAGGTCTACCATCCTCACTCATTTTCTGCCAAGAATTTCTAAGGGAAGTCTATTTCAACATTGTAAGTAGCAAATGCTGGAAACCTGATGCGCTTCAGTATTCAGCAGAGGCCCACAAGTCAATCTGCTCATTAATAGCAATTGGCAAGGGTTGCAGAAGGGAGAGAGAAGTCTTTCTGTAAAGTAATGCTATACTAAAATTCTGTAGTTCCTTTTGTATGAATTTCTCTTTCTTAAAAGAAGTGACATTAAATGAGCATTGTTTAAGAACCAAACATTTACTGCTAATTTGCTGAAAGTGAGCAGAGAACCAACACTGATGATGATTTAGTGGCCTGTTGGCAGCTGTAGAGTTTAGGAATCATCTTTCGTGAATGCCACTCTGCTCAGCCAGCCTTGGGCAGGAGCCACTGGAGAAACAAAAGTGAAAAGCACTTCCAAATAACTTATTGTGAAGCACATCAGAAAGTATGCCAGAATGTGCTTATAACCTTCCATAACTCCACCTTTACTTTCAAGTGGCAAAATCTGTGTATCTTTTCTCCTTACTTGTATGCCAATGTAATTTCCATCTCTGTTAATCCTCCCTGTACAGATATTTGCAAATTTAGCCTCTGATTTTTAATTCAGATCCTGTTGCCTTTGAAGCTTCCATTTGTAGGACTCGTGGGCAAAATGCATAATGTTGCAAAGGGCAGGATTTCACTGCCTGTTTCTAGTCAGAACTAACAGTGCTCAGACAGTGTATCTGCATGAGGTCCTGAACTTCCCATGTTCACAGTGGACCACTATGTTCTTTCCACACACAGATAGGTTGTGAAAGTTGCATCTGACATTATTCACTCCCGTGTGGCAGTCCACATGGCAAAACAAGGCAGTGCCACGGATTCTGTAGGATCTGAGAACTTGATAATTTCAGTGGGGATTGCCGGTTAAAAATTTAAAAGGCTCTGGAACATTGAGTGATTTTTCTTTAATTGTTATGCTCTTAACTGCCTTTAAGATTCTTTAATTATTAACTTCAATTGCAATAGTTGTTAAATGTGAGCAGATTATTTTAAAACTGCTGAAATTACTCAGACTTCACATCCGGCAAAGTCCCATCCCAGCTTCCGGAGAGCATCAGCAGAACCAAGGTTGTCCTATTGCATATCCCTAGGCAATAGGTAGTCACTGGACTCAGCTGCAGAGGGTAGTGAGGTAGGTTCCTCCTCCATTTGCCACAGGTAAGTGCGGTATGGGAGATAGCAGGGATGACTCTAGGCAGGGTTAGGAGACTGAAATGGATCAGTCCAGCAAAATCTGTTCCCCAGAACTCTATATAAGTGAAAGAAGTCAATAGTCAGTAGTTCATTACTGAAAAATCCACCTCATGCGTTCCACTCCCTTCATTACTCCCTGCATATTCCCCTTTCTGATGTTTCAGTTTTGAAAGTTTACATTCAATTTTTTCCATTGTCCTTTTACACAGAGTAATACAGATCAAGGCAACTCTCTTTATTTTGCTTTATTTAGATATAGTAGGTGACAATAATAAACCAATACTAATGCCCACTTGCTTTAGCTACAGACCCTCCAGTAACTAAAGCCATTCTTCCTTACCCAGTCCCACAACCATTCTGATTTTGAACAGATCCATTTACTTTTTTTGCTCTAAGCAGATCAGCCACTGCCTTTCCAGTCTCTCATGAAGAATCCCCCCTCTCTCTCTGTACTCTTACAAGATATTGAAATCCTAATTGCAGCAATCCTAATGTTAGTTGAGACATGCATTTCTCAATGTAGTTTCCTTTGTTGGAGGTACAGTGGACATTCTCATTTTATGCCATGCCTTCTGAGACGTACAATGACATAAAGCTACCTCAGAGAGTTACAGTTTGGGAAATGCAATCAACAGTTGAGAATCTGATTGAAGTGGTCAGTTATACTTTATTAGTTATTGGAAGTGTTTTTACATTTTTTTGTATTGATGTGAACATTCTGGAGAAATCACCTGCAGCTTGCTCATTCTGTGAGCTTTAATGCAGATGTTTGGTCTGTGAAGCTGGGTAAACACAATGCATAGTTCCAGATACATGTAGCAATGAATAACATCTTTGAGACTTAGTGCGTCATGGTGAAGACAAAGGAAACAGCAGCATGTTAGATGCGTAATGTGCATTAAAGCAATGAAACATAGAGAAATAGGATTACTTTGACAATGAGCAACATAAATAAATATTAGGAATAGTAAATGGACATGAGCTATTTTAAAATAATAGGTTACCAAAGAGGAAATGGGTGAAGGATGGGGAATTAGAGACAGAGTTGCAGAGATTAGCAATTTGGCAATGAGATATGACCAGCTGTGATAGAGTGATGCATATTGGATAATGGTGCACAAGGGATTAGAATTAAATCCGATAAAGAATTTATACAGTCATGGGGCAGGAGGCACTTACTGAGATTGTGGGACTAAACTACAGAAAGATTTGTAAATAAGGGGGTTTTAAAGATCTAAAATGTTAAATGCAAGGAAGAGAATTGAAGCTTTCCTTTCCAAGAGAGAAGAAACTAAAGAGAAAGAGCTTGTATCATTATTCATAACCTCTAGACAGCTCCTGACATTTGCCTAAAATTATGTGACATCTTGTTAGTTTGCTATACTATGCAATCATTTTTTGTTTATCTAGAGTCCCAGTTTTGAAATTGAATGTGTGCATCTTGTCAAGATATGGAGCAGATGATGCCAGCCATTCCATAACCCAATCTTCCCCTTTTGAACTTTCTGGGTCCAGAAAGTGACTGCCATTAAACTTAGTGTCCAAAATCACCCACTAATCCACAAAGCTTTAGGATTTGGGAAGAATCTGGAGCACCCGGAGGAAACCCACAGTCAGAGGGAGAACGTGCAAACTCCACATAGAGATAAATCAGTAAATTTGGTAAATTTATTTCTTATTGTCACACTACTGAAGCGTGGTGCAAAGCTTGTTTTGCAGACTGTCCATATAGATCAACTCATTACAATCGTGCAATGAGGTAGTGCAAGGTAAAACTATAAGAGAGTGCAAAATAAAGTGTTACAGTACAGAGAAAGCACAGAGCAGGTAGACAGTAAGTTGCAAGGTCACAACAATGTCAATTGAGAGGTCAAGAGGATATCTTATGTTGATGACCTATAACTGTATCAAGAGGGCCTCATTGCAAAGATGCCTCAGCCAGCCCTGTGACCCTTCTGCTAGGCTGACTGGTGGTAACTGTTAGGGACCTTCACAGACTGCAGCAGAGACCTAAAGATTGATGCCATCCATATTTGAAAGGTTCATGGAGTTGAGTTACAAGGCTGAGTCTCCTGGCTCTCCTCACAACACATCTTGCCTTCATTTTGCTGCTTGGTTTCTCAGGGACAGTCAGTCAGCTGAAACAAGTCGATCAATGCCGCCATTGGAATGGAAGTGAAGTGGGCCACCTGGGTTCAGCTGGGCAGGGATACAGTCTCGATATTTCACAGCTCACGTCCTTTGTTTTGGTATGGAGCAGAACTTTAAGGCTTAGGCTTCTTTGCTTCTGTTGTGAGCCATGACGGAGTTAGTGGAGTTCCTCCTGTCATATTATCACCAGGTGACAGAAGGCAGCTGCGGTATAAGTATGCAATGTTCAACAATCCATTCCCAGAGAATATTAGACCTTCTGGCTTGTGTTGTGAATCCTCTGTCACTTTAGGCTTTTAAGAAGGAGTTAGATGGATTATTGAGTGGAGAGAAAATCACATCATACAGAATGTGCTAATAATTATTTATCTGAAACATCAGCTCTGTTCTCTCTCATCAGATGCTGCCTGACCCACTGATTATCTCCAGGGTATTTTGTTCTTAAGATTAGTGTAGATAGAATTCATGATTAAGAGAACCTTCCAAGCTAGCTTCACTGACCTGAAGGAACACAAAGACCTTTCTCAGATTTTCTTTTGCCTGACCTTAGGTTTTTGCATCTTATTATATTGATTTCTCAAGACATAACATGATTTCTTGTGGGTGGTGTTTGGCATAAGGTATCATAACAGTATGAGTCAAATTATGTCCCTTTGACCATCAATGCTTGTTTTGAGCTTGTGTTTAAATACTTCGCAGAGATACCCTTGAGAAAAGAGATAATGTAAGTGTGAAACTTAGAAGAATGACAGATTTGTAGGTTTGGCAAAAAGTTTTGAGAATTGGCAGTATCCAAAGCAACTGATTAAATTAAATGGGGCTCAAGTAGTTAGGGGTTAAGAGGAGAGGACCTGGACATCAGAGTATTGGAAGAGCTAACATTTGGTTAAGTGGAAAATGGGAAAATGGTCAACATGCTTAAAGAACATCAGAATCCAGAGGTAGTGAATGCATGGGTGAATATTCAGTGATGAACCGAGGTAGGGCAGATGGGAACAATATTATGGAATGGAACTTGAGAGTTTCTGTAACAATGTGGCCTCAGAAAATCAGCCCAGCCTTAAATAGATTGCCCAAGCTGTGAATTGTGGGGTAGAAATTCATCCTCGCTTGCTGGATCTAACCTTAGTAAGGGAGTATCTTCACATTGTACTCCATTTCCAAAATCTGAATCCAATGAAAACATTCCAATGTGTGAATGCCTCCAGGATCTGTGGTTTTGGACCAAGAGTAATTTCTTGAGATGTTTTAACTGGACAGAGTAAAAATCTGAAATTAGTGGGCAGTCGGGAAAAATACACTGGCATCTTCCTCTCAACTATCTTATTGCATATCTCTGCAGCTCATCCGGGCCTGGGAATCGGGTAAGGCAGAGCCAGCGGTAGATGGATAAAACCTGAAGCTGTGTCTTCAAAATGTCACACTCAACTTGTAGGGGATTGAAGAGAATCTAGATCTGAAGGTGATCCCATGAACGCTGCATAATCAGATCCAAGAATGGTCAAAGGTGCTTTATACAGTGGTGTCCTGGAATATTGCAACTGTGGTCTGTAATGCAAGGTGCTGGAGTGATCAGGAGATTATGTACCACAGGATCTGGAACTGATTACAAAACAGGATCCTAAAGTAATTGGGAATATTCCATTTGTTGACATATTGGGCCAAACCCCTTCGGCAGGACCTGCCAAAGGGTTTTAGAGTGAAATGTTGACTGTACTTGTTTCCGTAGATGCTGCCTGGCCTGCTGAGTTCCTTCAGCATGTTGTGTATGTTGCTCAGATTTCTAGCATCTGCAGATTTTCTCCTGTTTCTGCTCAGAAAAGAGATGTTAGTATTGGAGAGGGTTCAGAGGAGGTTCACAAGGATATTTCCGGAAATGAAAAGATTATCATACAAGGAACATTTGATGTCTCTGGGTCTTTACTCACTGGAATTTAGAAGGATGAGGGGGATTGCGTTGAAACCATTTGAATGTTGAAAGGCCTAGACAGAGTAGATGTGGAAAGGATGTTTTTTATGGTGGAAGAGTCTAGGACAAGAGGACTCAACCTTAGGATAGAGGGGTGTCGATTTATAATATGGAGAAATTTCTTTAGACAGAGGATGGTGAATTTGTGGAATTTGTTACCACAGGCAGCTGTGGAGGTCATGTCATTGGGTGTATTTAAGGCGGAGATTGATAGGTTCTTGATTGGCTATGGCATCAGAGGCTACGGGGAGAAGGCCGGAGAGTGGGGTAGAAAGGAGTAGAAAAAGAATGATCAGCCATGATTGAACGGCAGAGCAGTCTTGATTGGTTCAATAGCTTAATTCTGCTCCTGAATCTTATGGTCTTATTGTCTAACCAATGGTATGTAATTTTTTGAGGAAGTTAACAGGAAAGTTGATGAAGGCAAGGCTGTAGATCTTGTCTACATGGACTTTTGACAAGGTCCTGCATGGGAGGCTGGTCAAGAAGTTTCATTTGCTTGCCATTCAGGATGAGTTAGCAAATTGGATTAGATACTGGCTTTTTGGGAGAAGCCAGTGAGTGGTAGTAGATGGTTGCCACTCTGACTAGGCCTGTGATGAGTGAAGTCCACAGGATCTGTAATCATGGATCTATTTCTTTTACAGCAATGAGCCCCCCCCCCCCCCCCCCCGCCACCAGCACGACATACTCCCGCGCGTGTGCTTTTATTTAATTGTTATGTAGTTGCGTACAGACACAACAGATTCAGTGCTGGGTCCATTGTTGTTTGTCACCTGTATCAGTGTTCTGGATGATACTGTGGTTAACTGGATGAGCAAATTTGTGGATGACACCAAGATTGCGGGCGTAGTGAACTGCGAAGAAGAGTATCAGAGCTTCCAGCAGGATATAGATCAGCTGGAAATATGGGCTGAAAAATGGCAGATGGAATTTAATGCAGACATATGCAATGTGTTGCATCAGTAGGACAAACCGGGGTAGGTTTTACACAGTGACTGGTAGGGAACTGAGGAATGTGGTAGAACAAAGTGATCTGAGAATACAGGTCCGCAAGTCATTGAAAGTTGTGGCACAGGTAGATAGCATCTTAAAGAAGGCTTTTGGCATATTGGCCTTCCTAAATCAAAGTACTGAGTACAGAAGATGGGATGTTATGTTGAAGTTGTATAAGATGTTGGAGAGGCCTAATTTTGAGTAAAGTGCACAGTTTTGTTCACCTACCTACAGGAAAGATGCAAATAAGGTTGAAAGAGTACAGAGAAAATTTACAAGGATGTTGCCGGGACTCAAGGAAAGATTGAATAGAGGAGAATTTTATTTCTTGGAATATGGAAGATCAGGGGAGATTTAATAGAGGTATACAAAATTATGAGGGGTATAGAAAGGGTGAATACAAATAGGATTTTTCTACTGAGGTTGAGTGGGGCTACAACTAGAGGTCATGGGTTAAGGGTGAAAGTGAGATATTTAAGGGGGTCATGAGAGGAAACATTTTCACACAGAGGTGTCACAAGAGTGTGGAACGAGCTGCCAGCACAGGAGAAGTTTGGATAGATACATGGATGGAGGGCTATGGTCTGGGTGCAGTTTGATGGAACTAGGCAGTTTATATAGGTTGGCGTGGATTAGATGGGCTGAAGGGCCTGTTTCTGTATGAGTTTCTGTGGGTGTATTCTCGGTAAAAGACCTGGAACATTTGGACTCTACTCTGCATATCTATGTAGATCCAGGAGCGATCTGGGTGACGTTCTCAGCACAGCATCTGATGACCAGTCTTCAGATATCTGAGCTGATCGCCTGTTCACACCACCATTCTTTGTTGCCATGTTTTTGGTCTCTTAATTCTTCCTCTCTCTGCTATCACGTTATTGACGTTTTAGTGTTGCTTTTCGCACCACTTCAGTTTGAACTATAATCTTGGCACTTTTCTGTTACATTGATCTGTATTTATTATTCCCACGTGTACTGTTTGCTTGTCAGCTTCACATGAGCACAGAAGTTCATTGCAGGCTACTGAATATGGCAATAAATCAATCAAATCCAAAATTGGTCTCTGTGTGCTATACACATGTTATATATTTTCAGAGATGGCTTGCTATATACAGGGATCCTGATCTAGCTTGTGTTCGAGAACTTTCTTTGGCTCTGTTTACTGATCTTCCTGACGACATGCCGGGCGGGCACTCTGCAAACCACAGTGTTGACACCCGCCAGATAGACATGCAGCCTCTGTGTGAAAGGCAGCGATGATCCCATGCTCTCCCACCTCCTTCACTTTGTTAAACCTATTCTCCACAAGTCAATCGCCAATGTGCAGTTTAAATTGTCGGGCTTGGTGGCAGACAGTTTAGCTGAATTTCTGCTCTGCATAGGCTAAGTGCCACTCTGAAGTAGTCACAGGGAGCTGATGAAATGGGTTTCAGCTGGAAGAGAGAGCTGGAGGAAGTGGTGTGATTTTACTGGCTGTGCTCTCTGTAGGAAGTACTATCAGAGTGGATGAATGTGAGCCTGTCTGAGCCCACAGCCCAGTAACAGAGGACTTTTATAGGGCTCCTCGACACATGCACAAAGACTCGCTGTGCTGGAGTGGAGCTCAAACACAAGGGCACCAGTTTTGCGGCTACTCTGCTCAGCTCGCACAGATTGCTTGCATTTTTTTGTTTGGTGAACGGGTTGCAGGAAAGTTTGTAGGCAGCAGTTCGTAGGTTGTAAACGTGCAAATAATCGTGTACACCATCCCTCACATGAGGCAGTGCACTTCAAGAACTGGCAAATTATTCTGGCATCTGGAAAACATATTTCAGAAAGAACAGAGGGAAAATAATGAGGCACCTATGAAATAATCAAAGGGTCAGGGACAAACCACAATTAAAAAGGACTGAGTAAATGCTAAATGATCTAAAGAATAAGAATTGCTGGGAGTAATGCTTCAGTTCTGTAAAATATTGGTTACCTAATTTCCATGAGATTTCGTTTGTGAAAATAGCACCTTAAGAAAGATATACACACAGATGCCACTTTATTAGAAGCTTCCTGTATCAAATAAAGTGACCACAGTGTGTACATTCATGGTCTTCTGCTGCTGCAGCCCATCCACTTCCAGGCTCGATGTGCTGTGCATTCAGAGCCACCCTTCTGCACACCACTGTTGTAACGTGTGGCTATTTGTCGCTTTCTTGTCAGCTTCAACCAGTCTGGTCATTCTCCTCTGACCTCGCTCGTTAACAAGTCCACTTCACCCACAGAACTGCCACTCACTGGGTGTTTTATTTCCCCCGTTGTTGGACCATTCTCGTGAAACTTTAGAGAATGTTGTGCATGAAAATCTCAGGAGATCACCATTTCTGAGATGCTCAAACCACCTTGTCTAGCACGAACAGTCAAAGTCACTTAGATCACATTTCTTCCTTATCCTGATGTTTGGTCTGAACAACACCTGAATCTCTTGACCATGTCTGCGTGCTTTTATGCATTGAGTTGTTGCTGCATGATATTTGCATTAATGAGCAGCTATACAGGTCTACCTAATATAGTGGCCACGGAGTGTATATCAAAATTCAAAGTAAATCTATTATCAAAGTACATAGAAGCCCCCATGTACAATCCTGAGATTTTATTTCTTGTGGACATAATAAACTTATAGAATAATAACTATGCCAGGGGAGGGGCTAATTTGTCAAGAGGGACCGCAGCAACATGGGTGTTCAACCAGTGTGCAAAAGACTACAAACTGTGTATATACAAAAAGAAGGAAATAATTATAAAAATAAATAAACAATAAATATTGAGAGCATGAGATGAAGAGTCCTTGAAAGTGAATCCATCAGTTGTGGGAACATTTCAAGTGAAGTTGATTGAATCTGATGATTGAGGGGTAGTAACTGTTCCTGAACCTGGCAGGGTGGGTCCTGAGGCTCCTGTACCTTCGCACTGATGGCAGCAGTGAGAAGAGAACTTGTCCTGGGTGGTGAGGGTCTCTGATGATAGATGCTGCTTTCCTGCAACAACATTTCATGTAGATGTGCTCAATGGTAGTGAGGGCTTTTACCCATGATGAAATTTGCTGCATCTATTACTTCTTGTAGGATTTTTCATTTAAGGGGATTGGTGTTTCCATACCAGGCTGTGATGCAGCTGGTCAATATACTCTCCACACCACATCTATAGAAGTTTGTTGAAGCTTGGACCAGAAGTGTGAAACTTAATCAGTGCCTAAAGGGGGTAAATTATCAAGGGAAACATCAGGTTGTATTTCCTCCAGATAATTTTCTTCTGTTTTGGGATTTAGGCAAAGATTTATTGTTGAACCCCAATTACCTCTGGACTGAGTGAGGCATTTCAGAATTAATTATTTTTTTCTGAAAGATAAAACAAAAATACTAGTTACTGCCTATGGTGGGGTTTGGATATGGTGCTGGTAGGTGCAACACTTAGTAAACATTAACTCAACTAAACCAGAGAGCTATTGGTAAGCCTAGGTAGATCTAAGGTAAGAACATGTTTGGCACAGCTCTGTGGGCCGAAGGGCCTGTATTGTGCTGTAGGTTTTCTATGTTTCTATATTTCCATTTGGCTAATTTCCTCTGGGCAGTCAAGCTCTGGTTCTTCCCCACCTACTTACCCAAACAATGTGAAGCTGAACTGTCAGTATGAATCACTAATGGAGGAGTGACCAACCATTCAGTTACCTTGACAACATTTCATCCAGTCTGGCTAAAGCTGCACATGTTCCTTCTCCGAAGTAGACTGATGAACCAGATGGATTTTTATGACCAGCCAGCCGTTCTGTAGTGACCATTACTAATGATTAATAATAATTCATCGTGGCGGGGTTTGAACTCAGGTCCCTGGGTTGATGCTCTAGGTCTCTGGATAAGTAGCTTTGTAACAAAACCATCCCACCATTGGCATGCCCTTTGTTTTACATGGGGTTCAGGTCCATAAATGACATTGACCAGTTCAGTGAGCAAGTCTCATAACTTTTCTTAGTTAAGTACCTGTGAAACAGGTGGAGGAAGCAATGTAATGTTATTGACATACAGAATGTTAGCAGAACTCGGCAGGCCAGGCAGCATCTATGGAGGCTAACTCAGGAGGCCAGGCAGCATCGATGGAGGGAAATTCAGGAGGCCAGATGGCATGTATGGAGGGAATTCAGTAAGCCAGGCAGCAGCAATGGAGGAAAACTCCGCAGACCTGGCAGCATCCATAGAGAGAAATAAGCAGTCAAAATATTGACTATTTATTCCCCTCCATAGATGCTGCCCGAAATACTGAGATCTTCCAGCATTTTGTGTGTGTTGCTCAAGATTTCCAGAATCTCTTGTGTCTAACTTTGTTGACATTTTCTGTAGTGGGAGTCAGAACAGGGAGATCTTTAGGCACTAGAAAGAAAACTCTTGAGCACTCAGATATTGTCTCGGGGCATCAAATACTCTGCTATAATGTAAACACCCTACTTTGGAAAATACTGGTTAGGGCAAAACTGTGTGCAGTTATGGTCAGTAATGTATTCGAGATGAAGAGGTGCAGAGGTGATAATCAGCATGTTGTGTGGATTAGAGCACTTCAATCACAAGACAAGATTGGGTAGTCTGGATGATTTCCCTGGAGTGGATGTAGCCTGATAGAGGTATATGAAATTAGGAGGGGAATATATGATGGACAGTAAAAAATCTTTTCCCCATGGATGAGGATGTCTGGGACAAGAGAGCACATGTTTAAGGTGAAGATTAGAAGTTTTAGAGGGGAACTGAGGGCAACTTTTTTTCCCACACAGAAGGTGAATAGAATCAGAATGTGCTGCCTAAAGAGGTGGTGGAGGCAGATAATTTCACAATTTTTAAGAACCATCCAAACCAGCACTTGAATCACCAAGGCAGAGACAGCTCCAGAACTGATGTGGGTGAGTAGGGTAAGTATAGATGGGACAGGGTGTGGTTCAGACATGATGGGCTGAATGGCTTGGTTCTGTGCTGTACAATTCTATAACCTGATGACTTTCTCCTAATTGTGACATTTTGGGAATTGTTTTTTATTTTGTTGGCAGAACTACTACCTTGTTTTCAATCACACTTCATCACAGTGCATTGATTAATTGTTATTTTAAAGACTGGGATCAGTCTTAATGAAGCCTTTCCTAATATAACTATTTCTGATCTCTGATTGATGGTTTCATAATGTCTGGGGAACTTAGAGTCCTACGAAGCAAGGAAGGAAGTTTACCCTGAGTCTCTGATAACTCTTCTCTGCTAGTCCCTATTTATGTTTGCATTTGCAGAAATTAGATCTGCCCAGTTGCCTCATTACAAAAAGGATGTGAAGGCTTTAGAGAAAGCGCAGGGGCTTTTTACCATGATATTGCTTAGTTTAGAGAACATATCTTATGAGGAAGGGTTGAACAAGCTAGGGCTTTTTGCTTTGGAATAAAGAAGGATGAAAGGTGATTTGAAAGAGATATATAAGATTATAAGAATCACAGATAGAGTGGACAGCGAGCACATTTTCCCCAGGGTGGTACTGCCTGATAGATGAGTGGGTGTATGTTTTGAGGAGATGTCAAAGGCAGATTCCTGATATAGAGAGTGATATGTACCTGGAATGTGTTGCTGTGGCTACGGTACAGGCTGGTACATTAGGGACATTTCAGGGACTCTTAGGTAGTAGGCGCATGAATGTAAGAAAGATGGAAGTTTATGGGATGTGTAGGAGGGAAGGGTTATATTGATTCTGGAGTAGGTTCTATTAACCAGAAATTTGCCCAGGACCGTGCATGGATGGATCTGCTGACTGGCAGAGGGCAAAGAGTGAGAATAAAGAAGACTCCGTCTGGTTGGCTGTGGGTGACTAGTTGTGATCTACAGGACGGTGTTGGGTCCGCTGCTTTTTTTTGTTATATGTTAATGTTCTGGATGAGAGAATTGATGGCCCTTGTAGCCAAGTTTGCAGATGATACAAAGATTGGTGGAGGGGTGGACAAAGGAATAAAGGCATTGCCTATTTTTTAACCAGAAAGCAAATCAGAAGTACAAGTGCAAAGGGACTTGGAAGACTGATTCCCTAAAGGTTGAGTCAGTAGTAAGGAAGCCAAGTGCAATGTTAGCATTAATTTCAAGTGGATTAAAATATAAAATCAAGGATGTATTATTGTAAGGCATTTGTCAGACCACATTTGGAGTATTGTGAGCAGTTTTGGCCCATATCTAAGAAAGGATGTGCTGGCATTGGAGAAGGTCGAGAGGAGATTTATGGAGAATGATCCCAGGAATGAAAAGAATATATGACGAGCACTTAGTTGCTCTGGACCTGTAGTTGCTGAAGTTTAGAAGAACATGGGGACTAATCTCATTGAAATCTATTGAATATTGAAAAGCTTAGATAGAGTAGCTATGGAAAGGATGTTTCTTATAGTTTGGGAGTCTGGGACCAGTGGCCACAACCTTGGTATGGAAGGACATCTTAGACAGCTAAATCTTATTATTCCTACTGAGAATTGGGATAGAATTCTTCAATTAGTTAATACATCTTCTATATGTGCCAAACATTCATTAATATAATTTAAGGTTGTACATAGGGCCCATATGTCCAAGGATAAATTAGCTCATTTTTATTTTTATATAAATCCTATTTGTGATAGATGTCAATTTGAAACCGTGTCTTTAACTCATATGTTTTGGTCATGTCCGCTTTTGAAAAAATATTGGAAAGATATTTTTGATATTATCTTGAACATCGATTTACAACCCCATCCTATTACCGCAATTTTTGGTTTACCAATGATGGACTTGCTGCATTTATCTTCTTCCGCTTGTCGAATGATTGCATTTCTCACTCTGATGGCTAGAAGATCTATTTTGCTGAATTGAAAGGAAATTAATCCTCCCACTGTATTTCATTGGTTTTCTCAAACTATGTTATGTTTAAATTTAGAAAAAATTAGAAGTGGTGTATTTGATACTTCTATTAAATTTGAAAAGATATGGAGACAATTTATTCAATATTTTCATATAATGTAATATGACCCTGTTCCAGGCTTATTTGATTTTCCAGCTTTAATCTTATTTATGTTGAGAGGATCGGAGTTGGTGACACTGATGATTATGTATTCTTGTGAGATATTATAGACAGCCCTTTTTTTTCTTTTTCTAGTTTTTCTTTCTTTTCTTTTTTTCTTTTTTTGCTTTTTTAGATTAGTAGTTTAGTTATTTTTGCATAATATATATTTTTTCTTTTTTCTGTGTTTTTTTATATATTATGAAATACCTAGATTTACCTTGTTCGTACATATACTGTATGGTTCATGTTTTGAGAAAACTCATTTATATTGTAATCATTGCTTATGTATTCTTTCATGTGCAATGGGAATTTGTATGTTTGTAATCCCTTTATTAATATATCAATTGTATTTTGTTTATATTATTAATGATAATAAAAAGATTGAAAAAGAAAGAAAGAAAAGGAAGGACATCTTCTTAGAATAGAGATGAGGAGGATTATCTAGTCAGAGAGGCCACAGAGCAGTGAACCTGTGAAATTAATTGCCACAGTTTGTCACAACAACGGATTCAGCAGCGCAGCAGATACGGCAATTGTGCTTGTGAATTTGCACTTCTCAGCTAATTATTATTTAATGATGATAGTATCTAACTCTATACTTGTCGTCATAGTGCTTGTCGAGACTTGGACAGAGCATAGCAACGCTTCACTGCCTGTTTGCATTCGGCCTTCCCTGAGAAATTGGACTGTCGAGTCCACTGACTCTGAAGACCAATGGTATTTGTTTAATGTTCAGATGTTCTTTTCAGCCGCAGTGTAGGCTTCGTTTCCCATCTGAGAGTTTTAGTTAACGGCCCTGTTTTGGCATAGCGTTTATTGTTTTATTTTCCCTTTAATACTGTTCACATTAAAGTCTGTGAACAATCACTCCACACTTGGGCCTGGTAACACAGCTGACATAGTTAAGTCACTAGGCCTAGTTAAAGCGGAGGTTGGTAGATCGGTTCTTGATTAGTAAGGGCATCGTAAGTTTAAGGGAAAGGCAGGAGAATGAGGTTGAGAGAGAAAGTAAATGAGTCATGATTGAATTACAGAGCAAAGATGATGGGATGAATGGCTTATTTTGCTCCTATGTAGTAACGTCTTATGGAGTTATGAAGAGTTGAAATGGCTGTCAGCACTGGCTGATTTCCCAGAAGGGCTTGATCAGAGGGAAATGCTGTCTTGTATTTAACATTCTCAAGATGTTCTGAAAAGCTTTTCGGCAACAGATGAGCTTTTTGACGTGTTATTAATGTGACAATGGAAATTTAGAACATAGAACCAAGCTCGTTGATTCACCAAGTCTGTGCTGGCTATCAACCACCCATTTACACTAATCCTTCATTAGTCTTCTACCTTGCACAGCATGTCCAAGATCTCCAAGCAGGACTGTCCAGTCAAGCCCTCTGATCCAGGCTACTCCTACCCATCATCTCGCCTCACCCCATCCAGAATCCTGTCTTCTTCCCACCTACATCAGACAGGTGGGTGTGTCACAGGAAGGGAACCAGTTAAGATACCCACTTGAATACCTGCTGCTACCTTGATTGACTCCAGCCCCCTGCTCCCAAATGGCCTATCATGGACACCTCCATCTTAACTGGTTCCTTTCCAGTGACATACCCTCTTATCTGACAGAACCTACCCCACATTCAACAATCTAACCTTCAATTCCCCTCACCTTCCTTGGGTCAAAAAAGGCACTGACATGGACAAAAGCTATGACTGCCTTTTATGTGGGACATGTGGAGATCTTTGTTTCAGTCCCAGTCAGCCCATTCACCTAACTCTTACTCTAATGCACTGAATGTGGCATAGGTGCTGCTGCCTGCTCTCCTTCAGTTCTGCTGTCAGTTGTTGCCACACTCTCATTTTCAGCTGGTCCACCACTGGCTCTTCCCTTTCTGGGTATCTCCATTTGCATCTTAAGGGACAGACTGGAGCCAGCATCTGCTACGTTGCACAGTCATCTCAACGATATTTCCCCCCACAATGACTTCAGTAATATATGCTCTATTCTCTCAGATCGTCTGTCTCACTCACATTTATTCCAATGAGACATGTTGTGCCTTTAAAATGTCTTTCTAATTTCTCATCTAGCTTCCCATCTGCCACAATAGACAGTGTCCTTGACCGTGTCTTATAAATCTTTCATCTCCTTTCCTCCTGATCAGAATAAGAGAATTACTATCTCAATGACTACTCAGTGAAACTTACATTCACAGTGATGAAGTGCTTTGAGAGATTGGAGATGAAACATCAATTCCTGCCTGCTAGGCTATTTGGATCCACTCCAAATGCCTTATGGCACAGCAGGTCCTCAGGAGAAGTCACTTCATTGCCTCTTCACTCACACCTGAAACATCTGGACAGCAAAGATGATTACAGATTGGCATTCAGTTATATTATCCCCTCAAATCTAATCAATAAGTTTCAAGACCTTGGCCTCACTTGTGGACCCCGGTCATTTCAGATTGGCAACACCATCTCCTCAGTCTCCAACAGTTTAGGTGGATCCCAGGTCTGTGTGCTCAGCTCCCTGCTCTTCTCGCTTTACTCAAATATGGCATTGAGCATTGAGCATATCTACATAAATTGTTTCGTAGGAAAGCATCATCAATCATCAAGGACCCCCTCCACCCAGGCCAGGTTCTCTTCTCACTTCTGCCATCAGGAAAAAGGAACAGGAGACTAAAGACCCACACTACCAGGTTCAGGGACAGTTATTACCCTCAGCTATCAGGCTCTTAATCTAAAGAGGGTAACTTTACTCAACTTCACTGAACTGTTCCCACAGCCTATGGACTCACTTTCAAGGACTATTCATCCCGTGTTAGAACCATAGAACATTACAGCACAGAAACAGAAACAGAAATTTGGCCCTTCTTGGCTGTGCCGAACCATTTTTCTGCCTAGTCCCACTGACCTGCACCTGAACCATATCCCTCCATACACCTCTCACCCATGTACTTGTCCAAGTTTTTCTTAAATGTTAAAAGTGAGTCCGCATTCACCACTTCATCTGGCAGCTCATTCCACACTCCCACCACTCTCTGTGTGAAGAAGCCCTCCCAATGGTCCCTTTAAACTTTTCCCCTTCACCGTGTTCTCGATAGTTATTGTTTGTTTGTTTATTTATTTATTTTATATTTGCACAGTTTGCTGTCCCTTGCATATTGATTGTTCCTCTCTCCTGTTGTGCGTGGTCTTTCAATGATTCTTTTGTGTTCCTCGGATTTATAGTGTATACCCACAAGAAAGCAAGGCAGTCTCAAATAAGATTGACAAGGGAGAGGCTGTGGATGTTGTGTATTTGGATTTTCAAAAGGCCTTCGATAAGGTGCCACTTAAGAGGCTGCTTAATAAGATGAGGGCCTGTGGCGACCCATTTCCTGGCACCTCCGAACCGGCTCACAATTAGCCAGCTTTCCGGCTAAGGGAGATAGCCTACGGGGGTTTGCGAGCACAGAGCTTTGGAGCCTCTGCGCCACAGGGGGCAGGTTGAGGGGGGCTTAAAAGTGAGGCTGAGGATTTCGAATAAAGTTTTTCCTTCGACTGCAGTTACTGACTCCGTGTCGTAATTTTAGCGCTGCATGTAGCACACCGCTACAATTGGTGACCCCGATGGTCCAAACGATTTTTGGACCAGAAATGACCGACGCCGCCTCTGTTCATGCGGTTTCATTGAAACTGCCAGGTTTCTGGACACAGCGCCCGGACCTATGGTTCCAGCAAGCCGAAGCCCAATTCCACGTTCGCCGGATCACCTCAGAAGACACCCGCTACTACTACGTGGTGGGCTCCCTCGACCAGGACACAGCTGCCCAGGTCGCGGAGTTCGTACAGTCGCCCCCGGCAGACGGCAAGTACACGGAATTCAAAGCCCTGCTCCTCAGGACTTTCGGACTCTCACGGCGCGAGCGGGCTGCCCGTTTACTGCACCTGGATGGCTTGGGCGACAGACCTCCATCGGCTTTAATGAATGAGATGTTGTCTCTGGCCGAGGGACACACAGGCCTCATGTTTGAGCAGGCATTCCTGGAGCAGCTGCCCGAGGACATACGCCTGCTGCAGTCCGACGCGGATTTCAGTGACCCCCGGAAGGTGGCAGCCCGGGCGGACTTGCTGTGGAACGCCAAAAAGGTGAGCGGGGCGTCCATCGCACAGATCTCCCAGCCATGCTCCCAGCAGCAAACCAGTCCAGGCCCGGCCGCAGAGCCCGCCAACCCCCGGCCCAATGAACACTGGTGCTTCTACCACCAGCGGTGGGGCGCAGAAGCCCGCCGTTGTCGCCCGCCCTGCAAGTTCCCGGGAAACGCCAGGGCCAGCCGCCGCTGATGGCTAGGGCGCCTGGCCATTGGGATAGCCTCCTGTATGTGTGGGACAGAAGGTCGGGATGCCGGTTTTTGGTCGACACTGGTGCCGAGATCAGCATTTTACCTCCGACGAGTTACGACACCCGCAGCAGGGCACCTGGGCCCCCCCTGAGGGCCGTGAACAGCAGCACAGTAAGGACCTATGGCACCCGTCAGGTGCAGCTACAGTTCGGCTCCAGCCAGTTAACGTGGGACTTTACACTGGCCGCCGTAGCCCAACTGCTTCTGGGTGCGGATTTTTTGCGGGCTCACAGCCTACTGGTCGACCTGCCCAGGAAGAGATTGGTACACGCCGAGACCTTTCAGACGTTCTCCCTGGGTGCAGCACAGTTGCCAGCCCCTCACCTCGGCTCCATCATGCTGTCCGACGACTTCACCAGGGTCCTGGCGGATTTTCCTTCGGTTCTGGCACCGCAGTTCACAGCGGCCATGCCCAGGCACGGCGTACAGCACCACATCCCGACCCAGGGACCACCCCTCCACGCCCGCACTCGGCGGCTTCCCCTGGACAAGTTCCGACTGGCGAAGGAGGAGTTCCAGAGGATGGAGGAATTGGGGATCATCCGGCGGTCCGACAGCCCATGGGCCTCCCCCCTGCACATGGTGCCCAAAGCGACGGGGGGCTGGAGACCGTGCGGCGACTACCGCAGGCTGAACGAGGCTACCACACCGAACCGCTACCCTGTGTCACACATTCAAGACTTTGCAGCAAACCTGCACGGCGCACGGATCTTCTCCAAGGTGGACCTCGTCCGAGGGTACCATCAAATCCCGATGCATCCTAACGACGTCCCCAAAATGGCTCTCATCACCCCGTTTGGCCTTTTCGAGTTCCTCCGCATGCCGTTCGGCCTGAAGAATGCCGCACAGACGTTCCAGCAGTTAATGGACGTGGTGGGACGGGACCTGGACTTCGTGTTCATCTATTTGGATGACATCCTCATAGCCAGCGGCAGTCGTCAGGAGCATCTGTCCCACCTCCGTCAACTCTGCGCCCGACTGAGTGAGTACGGTCTTACAATCAACCCCGCCAAATGCCAGTTCGAACTCGATACCATTGACTTCCTGGGCCACAGGATTACTAAAGACGGGGCAGCCCCTCTGCCCGCTAAGGTAGATGTGGTCCGCCACTTCCCCCGACCCACCACGATCAAAGGCCTTCAGGAATTCGTAGGTATGGTCAATTTCTACCACCGCTTCCTCCCTTCAGCTGCCCGGATCATGCGCCCCCTGTTCCCTGATGTTGGGTCCGAGCAAGGACATTACCTGGGACGAGGAGTCCGCCGCTGCTTTCGTTCAAACAAAGGAAGCTTTGGCGAATGCCGCAATGCTAGTACATCCCAGAATGGACGCCCCTACCGCCCTCACAGTGGACGCATCTAACACGGCAGTCGGTGGGGTGCTGGAGCAACTGATCGCAGATCGCTGGCAACCCCTGGCGTTTTTTCAGCAAACACCTGCAGCCACCCGAGCTCAAGTACAGTGCTTTCGACCGGGAACTGTTGGTGCTCTAACTGGCAATCCGGCATTTCAGGTACTTCCTAGAAGGTCGGCCCTTCACCGCGTTCACGGACCACAAACCGCTTACCTTTGCGTTTACCAAAGCGTCCGACCCCTGGTCTCTCGCCCTACCGTTCATGCCCTTTCCCAAGGGGTAGACTTTGAGGCACTGGCAGAGGCACAGCAGGCAGATGAGGAGATTCCGAGTTACAGAACCGCAGTCTCCGGTTTGCAGCTCCAGGACCTCCCCGTAGGCCCGGGTGAGAGGACCCTACTCTGTGACGTTGCCACCGGCCAGCCCCGTCCCATCGTCCTGACAGCCTGGCGGCGCTGTGTTTTCGATTCCATTCATAACTTGGCGCATCCCTCCATCCGGACAACTGTCCGGATGGTTTCCAGCAGGTTCATTTGGCACGGACTCCGCAAACAGGTCAGTGAATGGGCCAAAACGTGCATGCACTGCCAGACGGCCAAGGTGCAGCGGCACACCAAAGCCCCACCGCAGCAGTTCCATCCCGCCCACTGGCGTTTCAACCACATTCATGTGGATATCGTGGGCCCCCTGCCAGTGTCGCGTGGAGCACGGCACCTCCTGACTATCGTGGACCGGTTCACAAGATGGCCAGAGGCGGTCCCGCTCACCGACACCACCTCCGAATCATGCGCCCGAGCCCTGATCACCACCTGGATATCTCGTTTTGGTGTACCGGCCCACATTACCTCCGACAGAGGCGCCCAGTTCACCTCCAGCCTGTGGTCAGCTATGGCCAGCCTTTTGGGAACTCAGCTGCACCACACCACTGCCTACCACCCACAGTCGAACGGACTAGTGGAGCGTTTCCACCGTCACCTGAAGTCGACCCTCATGGCCCGCCTGCGAGGAGCCAACTGGGCGGATTAGCTTCCCTGGGTCCTACTCGGCATCCGCACAGCACCCAAGGACGACCTGCACGCCTCGTCGGCCGAGTTAGTATACGGCGTGCCCCTGGTCATCCCCAGGGAGTTCCTACCAGCCCCACGGTGGCAAGAGGAAGATCCCGCAGCAGCCCTGGGCAGACTACGCGAGAAGCTCGGTAACCTGGCCCCCATACCCACTACACAGCACGGGCGGAACCCGACCTGCGTACCCAAAGACCTGCAGAACTGTAAGTTTGTGTTTGTATGAAGGGGCAGGCATCGGCCACTGCTGCAGCGGCCATACGAGGGGCCGTTTACGGTGCTCCGGAACAACAGGTCCACGTTCGTGCTGGACGTTGGGGGGAAAGAGGAGGTTTTCACGGTGGACCGCCTCAAACCGGCCCATGTGGACCTGGCGCAACCAGTCGACTTTCCGGCACCTCGGCGCAGAGGCCGACCTCCCAAGCAGGTTCCGGCCCAGACTGTGGACATTGGGGGGTTTATCGCTGGTTCTGGGGGGGGGTGGTTATGTGGCGACCCATTTCCTGGCACATCCGAACCGGCTCACAATTAGCCAGCTTTCCGGCTAAGGGAGATAGCCTATGGGGGTTTGCGAGCACAGAGCTTTGGAGCCTCTGTGCCACGGGGTCAGGTTGAGGGAGGCTTAAAAGTGAGGCTGAGGATTTCGAATAAAGTTTTTCCTTCGACTGCAGTTACCGACTCTGTGTCGTAATTTTAGCTCTGGATGTAGCACACCGCTACAGGCCCATGGAATTACAGGAAAGATATTGGAATGGGTGGAGCATTGGCTGAGAGGCAGAAAGCAGAGGGTGGGAATAAAGAGATCCTATTCTGGTTGGTTGTTGGTTACTAGTGGTGTTCCACAGGGGTCGGTGTTGGGGCCGCTTCTTTTTAATCTGTATGTCAATGATTTAGATTATGGATTAAATGGTTTTGTGGCTGTTTGCAGATGACACTAAGATAGGTGGAGGAGCAGGAAGTGTTGAAGAAACGGAAAGGTTGCAGAGAGACTCGGTCAGTTTAGGAGAGTGGGCAAAGAAATGGCAGATGAGATGCAATGTTGAGAAATGTATGGTTGTACATTTTGGAAGAAGAAATAATTGGGCAGATTATTATTTAGATGGGGAGAAAATTCAAAAATCGGAAGTGCAAAAGGACTTGGGGGTCCTCATGCAGTATACCCTAAGGGTTAACCATGAGGTTGGATTGGCAGTAAGGAAAGCGAATGCTATGTTGGCATTCATTTCAAGAGGAATAGTCTATAAGAGTAAGGAGGTGTTGATGAGGCTCTATGGGGTATTGGTGAGACCTCATATGGAATACTGTGTGCAGTTTTGGGCCCCTTATCTTAGAAGGGATGTACTGATGTTGGAGAGAGATCAGAGAAGATTTATGAGGATGATCCCTGGAATGCAGAGGTTAACATATGAGGAGCGTTTGTCGGCTCTTGGAATGTATTCATTAGAGTATAGAAGAAGGAGAGTGGATCTCATATAAATAGTTCAGATGTTGAAAGGATTGGACAGAGTAGATGTGGAAAGGCTGTTTCCTTTGGTGGGTGAGTCCAGGACAAGAGGCCACAATCTTAGAATTAGAGGGTACCCATTTAAAACAGAGATGAGGAGAAATTTTTTATCCAGAGGGCTGTGGAGTTATGGAATTCGTTGTTACATGCAGCTGTGGAGGCCCGATCATTGAGCGTGTTTAAGGAAGAGATTGATAGATATCTAATTAGTCAGGGTATTGAGGGATATGGGGAAAAAGCCAGAAATTGAAACTAGATGGGAGAATAGTTTAGCTCATGGTGGAGTGGCGGAGCGGACTTGTTAGGCCGAATCGCCTATTTCTGCTCCTTTGTCTTGTGAACAAATCTCAGGGTTATATATGATGACATATATGGACTTTGATAATACATTTTACTTTGAACTTCTACATCCTTCACACCTTCCCTAAGCTCCAATTACATTCAATCACCACACGCAAATTCCCTTTTCAGTATGTCATTGAGATTGCTCCATTCACAATTTCCCGGTCTACTTGTCCATCTCCACCAAGCTCCCATACAAATCCGCAAGGAGCAAAACCTCTTCCCATCTCACATTCTGGAACACAAGCACTCATTCCGGGTGAAGCAGTGAACCCTGAGCACTTCTTCCATTCTCATGAAAAGCAATCAGTGCTTTCAATGTAGACTGCTTTACGCTGGAGAAACCAAACGCAGGCTGAGTAAAAGCATTGTTGAAAAATTGCGCTCAAGACACAGGAGTGAACCTGAATTTTTCGTTATTTACCACTTTATTTCAGCAGATTCCTACTCTGATCTCTCTGTATTCCTACGTTGTATAAACAAGTACTGATGGTTCTCTAGGTACCTCAGATTTTTCCATCAGCTTGCTGTGTGGGCAACCAGCAGTGGCAATATAGACGAGCAGCACACAGCGGTGGTGAGATAGACACCCAACACAGAGCAGAGGCAATATAAAAACACAGCATACAGCAGTGGTGAGACAGACATTCAGCACACAGCAGTGGTGAGATAGAAAACCAGCACACATCAGTGGTGATATAGAAAACCAGCACACAGCAGAGGTGATATAGAAAACCAGCACACAGCAGAGGTGAGATAGAAAACCAGCACACAGCAAAGGTGAGATAGACAACCAGCACAAAGCAGTAGTGAGATAGACAAACAGTATACTGTAGTGGTGAGATAGACAACCAGCAGAGAGCAGTGGCGAGATAAACAACCAGCACACAGCAGTGGTGAGACAAACAACCAGCACAGAGTAATGGTGAGATAGGCAACCAGTATACAATAGTGGTGACATAAACAAACAGCACACAGCAGTGGTGAGATAGACAACCAGCACAGAGTAGTGGTGAGATAGTCAACCTGTATACATCAGTGGTGAGATAGACAACTAGTATACATCAGTGGTGGGATAGACAACCAGCAGACAGCAGTGCTGGGATAGACAACGAGCACACAGCGGTGGTGAGATAGACAACCAGCACACAGCAGTGGTGGGCAAAATAGAAAACCAGCAGACAGCAGTGGTGAGATAGAAAACCAGTATACAGCAGTGGTGAGATAAACAACCAGCACACAGCAGTGGTGAGATAGACAACCAGCACAGAGTAGTGGTGAGATAGACAACCAGTATACATCAGTGGTGACATAAACAAACAGCACACAGCAGTGGTGAGATAGACAACCAGCACAGAGCAGTGGTGGGATAGACAACCTGTATACAATAGTGGTGAGATAAACAAACAGTACACAGCAGTGGTGAAATAGACAACCAGCACAGAGTAGTGGTGAGATAGTCAACCTGTATACATCAGTGGTAAGATAGACAACTAGTACACATCAGTGGTGGGATAGACAACCAGCAGACAGCAGTGGCGGGATAGATAACCAGCATACAACCGAGGTGAGATAGAAAACCAGCACATAGCAGTGGTGAGATAGACAACCAGTATACAGCAGAGGTGGGATAGACAACCAGCACACAGCAGTGGTGGGCAAAATAGAAAACCAGCAGACAGCAGTGGTGAGATAGAAAACCAGTATACAGTAGTGGTGAGATAGAAAACCAGCACACAGCAGTGGTGATATAGACACACAGTATACAGTAGTGGTGAGATAGACAACAAGCACACAGCAGAGGTGAGATAGAAAACCAGCACAAAGCAGAGGTGAGATAGAAAACCAGCACAAAGCAGAGGTGAGATAAACATCCAGCACACAGTAATGGTGAGATAGACAACCAGCACACAGTAGTGGTGAGATAGACAACCAGTACACTGTAGTGGTGAGATAGAAAACCAGTACACTGTAGTGGGGAGTTAGACAACCAGCACCCAGTAGTGGTGAGATAGACAACCAGCACACTGTAGTGGTGAGATAGAAAACCAGTACACAGCAGTGGTGAGATAGACAAACAGCACACAGTAGTGGTGAGATAGACAACCAGCACACAGTAGTGGTGAGATAGACAACCAGTACACTGTAGTGGTGAGATAGAAAACCAGTACACTGTAGTGGGGAGTTAGACAACCAGCACCCAGTAGTGGTGAGATAGACAACCAGCACACAGTAGTGGTGAGATAGAAAACCAGTACACTGTAGTGGTGAGATAGACAAACAGCACACAGTAGTGGTGAGATAGACAACCAGTATACAATAGTGGTGAGACAGACAACCAGTATACAATAGTGGTGACATAGACAACCAGCAGACAGTAGTGGTGAGATAGACAACCAGCACACAGCAGTGGTGAGATAGACAACCAGCACAGAGTAGTGGTGAGACAGACAACCAGTATACAATAGTGGTGAGACAGACAACCAGTATACAATAGTGGTGACATAGACAACCAGCAGACAGTAGTGGTGAGATAGATAACCAGCAAACAGCAGTGGTGAGATAGACAACCAGCACACAGCAGTGTTGAAATGGACAACCAGCACACAGCAGTGTTGAAATGGACAACCAGTGTACTGTAGTGCAGAGATAGAGAACCGGTGCACAGTAGTGGTGAGATAGACAACCAGTATACAGCAGAGGTGGGATAGACAACCAGCACACAGCAGTGGTGGGCAAAATAGAAAACCAGCAGACAGCAGTGGTGAGATAGAAAACCAGTATACAGTAGTGGTGAGATAGAAAACCAGCACACAGCAGTGGTGATATAGACACACAGTATACAGTAGTGGTGAGATAGACAACAAGCACACAGCAGAGGTGAGATAGAAAACCAGCACAAAGCAGAGGTGAGATAAACATCCAGCACACAGTAGTGGTGAGATAGACAACCAGCACACAGTAGTGGTGAGATAGACAACCAGTACACTGTAGTGGTGAGATAGAAAACCAGTACACTGTAGTGGGGAGTTAGACAACCAGCACCCAGTAGTGGTGAGATAGACAACCAGTATACAGCAGAGGTGGGATAGACAACCAGCACACAGCAGTGGTGGGCAAAATAGAAAACCAGCAGACAGCAGTGGTGAGATAGAAAACCAGTATACAGTAGTGGTGAGATAGAAAACCAGCACACAGCAGTGGTGATATAGACACACAGTATACAGTAGTGGTGAGATAGACAACAAGCACACAGCAGAGGTGAGATAGAAAACCAGCACAAAGCAGAGGTGAGATAGAAAACCAGCACAAAGCAGAGGTGAGATAAACATCCAGCACACAGTAGTGGTGAGATAGACAACCAGCACAGAGTAGTGGTGAGATAGACAACCAGTACACTGTAGTGGTGAGATAGAAAACCAGTACACTGTAGTGGGGAGTTAGACAACCAGCACCCAGTAGTGGTGAGATAGACAACCAGCACACAGTAGTGGTGAGATAGAAAACCAGTACACTGTAGTGGTGAGATAGAAAACCAGTACACAGCAGTGGTGAGATAGACAAACAGCACACAGTAGTGGTGAGATAGACAACCAGTATACAATAGTGGTGAGACAGACAACCAGTATACAATAGTGGTGACATAGACAACCAGCAGACAGTAGTGGTGAGATAGACAACCAGCACACAGCAGTGGTGAGATAGACAACCAGCACAGAGTAGTGGTGAGATAGAAAACCAGCAAACAGCAGTGGTGAGATAGACAACCAGCACACAGCAGTGTTGAAATGGACAACCAGTGTACTGTAGTGCCGAGATAGAGAACCGGTGCACAGTAGAGGTGAGATAGAAAACCAGCACACAGCAGTGGTGAGATAGAAAACCAGTATACAGCAGTGGTGAGATAAACAACCAGTATACTGCAGTGGTGAGTTAGATAATCAGCACACAGCAGTGGTGAGATAGACAACCAGCACAAAGCATTAGTGAGATAAACAACCAGTATACAGTAGTGGTGAGATAAACAATGAGCTGCCAGTAGTAGTGAGATAGACAACCAGTATACAATAGTGGTGAGATAAACAACCAGCACACTGCAGTGGTGAAATAGAAAACCAGCACAGAGTAGTGGTGAGATAGACAACCAGTATACATCCGTGGTAAGATAGACAAATAGCACTCAGTAGTGTTGAGATAGAAAACCTGTGCACAATAGTGGTGAATATAAAACCAGCGCATAGCAGTGGTGAGATAGAAAACCCGTGCACAGTAGTGGTCAGATAGAAAAGCAGCACACAGCAGTGGTGAGATAAACAACCAGTATACAGCAGTGGTGAGATAGACAGCAAGTACACTGTAGTGGTGAGATAGACAACCAGCACACAGTAGTGGTCAGATAAACAACCAGCACACAGCAGACTTGAGATAGACAAGCAGTATACTGTAGTGGTGAGATGAATAACCAGCATGCAGCAGAGGTGAGATAGACAACCAGCACACAGCAGTGTTGAGATAAACAACCAGCACACAGCAGTGGTGAGATAGACAACCAGCACAGAATAGTGGTGAGATATACAACCAGTATACAATAGTGGTGAGACAGACAACCAGTATACAATAGCGGTGAGATAGACAACCAGCAGACAGCAGTGGTGAGATAGACAACCAGTACACTGTAGTGCCGAGATAGAGAACCAGTGCACAGTAGTGGTGAGATAGAAAACCAGCACACAGCAGTGGTGAGATAGAAAACCAGTATGCAGCAGTGGTGAGATAGACAAGCAGTATACTGCAGTGGTGAGATAGACAACCAGCACAGAGTAGTGGTGAGATAGTCAACCTGTATACATCAGTGGTAAGATAGACAACTAGTACACATCAGTGGTGGGATAGACAACCAGCAGACAGCAGTGGCGGGATAGATAACCAGCATACAACCGAGGTGAGATAGAAAACCAGCACATAGCAGTGGTGAGATAGACAACCAGTATACAGCAGAGGTGGGATAGACAACCAGCACACAGCAGTGGTGGGCAAAATAGAAAACCAGCAGACAGCAGTGGTGAGATAGAAAACCAGTATACAGTAGTGGTGAGATAGAAAACCAGCACACAGCAGTGGTGATATAGACACACAGTATACAGTAGTGGTGAGATAGACAACAAGCACACAGCAGAGGTGAGATAGAAAACCAGCACAAAGCAGAGGTGAGATAGAAAACCAGCACAAAGCAGAGGTGAGATAAACATCCAGCACACAGTAATGGTGAGATAGACAACCAGCACACAGTAGTGGTGAGATAGACAACCAGTACACTGTAGTGGTGAGATAGAAAACCAGTACACTGTAGTGGGGAGTTAGACAACCAGCACCCAGTAGTGGTGAGATAGACAACCAGCACACTGTAGTGGTGAGATAGAAAACCAGTACACAGCAGTGGTGAGATAGACAAACAGCACACAGTAGTGGTGAGATAGACAACCAGCACACAGTAGTGGTGAGATAGACAACCAGTACACTGTAGTGGTGAGATAGAAAACCAGTACACTGTAGTGGGGAGTTAGACAACCAGCACCCAGTAGTGGTGAGATAGACAACCAGCACACAGTAGTGGTGAGATAGAAAACCAGTACACTGTAGTGGTGAGATAGACAAACAGCACACAGTAGTGGTGAGATAGACAACCAGTATACAATAGTGGTGAGACAGACAACCAGTATACAATAGTGGTGACATAGACAACCAGCAGACAGTAGTGGTGAGATAGACAACCAGCACACAGCAGTGGTGAGATAGACAACCAGCACAGAGTAGTGGTGAGACAGACAACCAGTATACAATAGTGGTGAGACAGACAACCAGTATACAATAGTGGTGACATAGACAACCAGCAGACAGTAGTGGTGAGATAGATAACCAGCAAACAGCAGTGGTGAGATAGACAACCAGCACACAGCAGTGTTGAAATGGACAACCAGCACACAGCAGTGTTGAAATGGACAACCAGTGTACTGTAGTGCAGAGATAGAGAACCGGTGCACAGTAGTGGTGAGATAGACAACCAGTATACAGCAGAGGTGGGATAGACAACCAGCACACAGCAGTGGTGGGCAAAATAGAAAACCAGCAGACAGCAGTGGTGAGATAGAAAACCAGTATACAGTAGTGGTGAGATAGAAAACCAGCACACAGCAGTGGTGATATAGACACACAGTATACAGTAGTGGTGAGATAGACAACAAGCACACAGCAGAGGTGAGATAGAAAACCAGCACAAAGCAGAGGTGAGATAAACATCCAGCACACAGTAGTGGTGAGATAGACAACCAGCACACAGTAGTGGTGAGATAGACAACCAGTACACTGTAGTGGTGAGATAGAAAACCAGTACACTGTAGTGGGGAGTTAGACAACCAGCACCCAGTAGTGGTGAGATAGACAACCAGTATACAGCAGAGGTGGGATAGACAACCAGCACACAGCAGTGGTGGGCAAAATAGAAAACCAGCAGACAGCAGTGGTGAGATAGAAAACCAGTATACAGTAGTGGTGAGATAGAAAACCAGCACACAGCAGTGGTGATATAGACACACAGTATACAGTAGTGGTGAGATAGACAACAAGCACACAGCAGAGGTGAGATAGAAAACCAGCACAAAGCAGAGGTGAGATAGAAAACCAGCACAAAGCAGAGGTGAGATAAACATCCAGCACACAGTAGTGGTGAGATAGACAACCAGCACACAGTAGTGGTGAGATAGACAACCAGTACACTGTAGTGGTGAGATAGAAAACCAGTACACTGTAGTGGTGAGATAGAAAACCAGTACACTGTAGTGGGGAGTTAGACAACCAGCACCCAGTAGTGGTGAGATAGACAACCAGCACACAGTAGTGGTGAGATAGAAAACCAGTACACTGTAGTGGTGAGATAGAAAACCAGTACACAGCAGTGGTGAGATAGACAAACAGCACACAGTAGTGGTGAGATAGACAACCAGTATACAATAGTGGTGAGACAGACAACCAGTATACAATAGTGGTGACATAGACAACCAGCAGACAGTAGTGGTGAGATAGACAACCAGCACACAGCAGTGGTGAGATAGACAACCAGCACAGAGTAGTGGTGAGATAGAAAACCAGCAAACAGCAGTGGTGAGATAGACAACCAGCACACAGCAGTGTTGAAATGGACAACCAGTGTACTGTAGTGCCGAGATAGAGAACCGGTGCACAGTAGAGGTGAGATAGAAAACCAGCACACAGCAGTGGTGAGATAGAAAACCAGTATACAGCAGTGGTGAGATAAACAACCAGTATACTGCAGTGGTGAGTTAGATAATCAGCACACAGCAGTGGTGAGATAGACAACCAGCACAAAGCATTAGTGAGATAAACAACCAGTATACAGTAGTGGTGAGATAAACAATGAGCTGCCAGTAGTAGTGAGATAGACAACCAGTATACAATAGTGGTGAGATAAACAACCAGCACACTGCAGTGGTGAAATAGAAAACCAGCACAGAGTAGTGGTGAGATAGACAACCAGTATACATCCGTGGTAAGATAGACAAATAGCACTCAGTAGTGTTGAGATAGAAAACCTGTGCACAATAGTGGTGAATATAAAACCAGCGCATAGCAGTGGTGAGATAGAAAACCCGTGCACAGTAGTGGTCAGATAGAAAAGCAGCACACAGCAGTGGTGAGATAAACAACCAGTATACAGCAGTGGTGAGATAGACAGCAAGTACACTGTAGTGGTGAGATAGACAACCAGCACACAGTAGTGGTCAGATAAACAACCAGCACACAGCAGACTTGAGATAGACAAGCAGTATACTGTAGTGGTGAGATGAATAACCAGCATGCAGCAGAGGTGAGATAGACAACCAGCACACAGCAGTGTTGAGATAAACAACCAGCACACAGCAGTGGTGAGATAGACAACCAGCACAGAATAGTGGTGAGATATACAACCAGTATACAATAGTGGTGAGACAGACAACCAGTATACAATAGCGGTGAGATAGACAACCAGCAGACAGCAGTGGTGAGATAGACAACCAGTACACTGTAGTGCCGAGATAGAGAACCAGTGCACAGTAGTGGTGAGATAGAAAACCAGCACACAGCAGTGGTGAGATAGAAAACCAGTATGCAGCAGTGGTGAGATAGACAAGCAGTATACTGCAGTGGTGAGATAGACAACCAGCAGGCAGTAGTGGTGAGATAGACAACCAGTATACATCAGTGGTGAGACAGAAAACCAGCACAGAGTAGTGGTGAGATAGACAACCTGTATACAATAGTGGTGACATAAACAAACAGCACACAGCAGTGGTGAGATAGACAACCAGCACAGAGTAGTGGTGAGATAGTCAACCTGTATACATCAGTGGTGAGATAGACAACTAGTATACATCAGTGGTGGGATAGACAACCAGCAGACAGCAGTGCTGGGATAGACAACCAGCATACAACCGAGGTGAGATAGAAAACCAGCACACAGCAGTGGTGAGATAGACGACCAGAATACAGCAGTGGTGGGATAGACAACCAGCACACAGCAGTGGTGGGCAATAGAGCAATCCAGCACACAGCAGTGCCGAGATAGACAACTAGCACACAGCAGTGGTGGGCAATATAGAAAACCAGCACACAGCAGTGGTGAGAGAAAACCAGTATACACTAGTGGTGAGATAGACAACTAGCACACAGCAGTGGTGGGCAATATAGAAAACCAGCACACAGCAGTGGTGAGAGACAACCAGTATACAGTAGAGCCGAGATAGAGAATCAGTGCACAGTAGTGGTGAGATAGAAAACCAGCACACAGTAATGGTGAGATAGACAACCAGTATACTGCAGTGGTGAAATAGACAACCAGTATACAGCAGTGTGGGGGTGGGGGTATAGCCAACCAGCACACAGCTGTGGTGGGCAAAATAGAAAACCAGCAGACAGCAGTGGTGAGATAGAAAACCAGTATACAGTAGTGGTGAGATAGAAAACCAGCATACAGCAGTGGTGAGCTAGGCAAGCAGTATACTGCAGTGGTGAGATAGAAAACCAGCATACAGCAGTGGTGAGCTAGGCAAGCAGTATACAGCAGAGGGGGGATAGACAACCAGCAGACAGCAGTGGTGGGCAAAATAGAAAACCAGCAGACAGCAGTGGTGAGATAGAAAACCAGTATACAGCAGTGGTTAGATAGAAAACCAGTATACAATACTGCTGAGACAGATAAACAATATATACAATAGTGGTGATATAGACAACCAGCAGACAGCAGTGGTGAGATAGACAACCAGCACACAGCAGTGCTGAGATAGACAACCAGTATACAGCAGGGGTGAGATAGAAAACAAGCACACAGCAGAGGTGAGATAGACAACCAGCACACAACAGTGGTGAGATAGAAAACCAGCACACAGCAGAGGTGAGATAGAAAACCAGCACACAGCAGAGGTGAGATAGACAACCAGCACACAGCAGAGGTGAGATAGACAACCAGCACACAGCAGAGGTGAGATAGACAACCAGCACACAACAGTGGTGAGATAGACAACCAGCACAAAGCAGTAGTGAGATAGACAAACAGTATACTGTAGTGGTGAGATAGACAACCAGCAGAGAGTAATGGTGAGATAGGCAACCAGTATACATCAGTGGTGAGACAGAAAACCAGCACAGAGTAGTGGTGAGATAGACAACCTGTATACAATAGTGGTGAGATAGACAACTAGTATACATCAGTGGTGGGATAGACAACCAGCAGACAGCAGTGCTGGGATAGACAACCAGCATACAACCGAGGTGAGATAGAAAACCAGCACACAGCAGTGGTGAGATAGACAACCAGAATACAGCAGTGGTGGGATAGACAACCAGCACACAGCGTTGTTGTGAAAATAGAAAACCAGCAGACAGCAGTGGTGAGATAGAAAACCAGTATACAGCAGTGGTGAGATAAACAACCAGCACACAGCAGTGGTGAGACAGACAACCAGCACAGAGTAGTGGTGAGATAGACAACCAGCACAGAGTAGTGGTGAGATAGACAACTAGTACACATCAGTGGTGGAATAGACAACTAGCAGACAGCAGTGGTGGGATAGATAACCAGCATACAACCGAGGTGAGATAGAAAACCAGCACAAAGCAGAGGTGAGATAAACATCCAGCACACAGCAGTGTTGAGATAAACAACCAGCACACAGCAGCGGTGAGATAGACAAGCAGCACAGAATAGTGGTGAGATATACAACCAGTATACAATAGTGGTGAGACAGACAACCAGTATACAATAGCGGTGAGATAGACAACCAGCAGACAGCAGTGGTGAGATAGACAACCAGTACACTGTAGTGCCGAGATAGAGAACCAGTGCACAGTAGTGGTGAGATAGAAAACCAGCACACAGCAGTGGTGAGATAGAAAACCAGTATGCAGCAGTGGTGAGATAGACAACCAGTATACTGCAGTGGTGAGATAGACAACCAGCAGGCAGTAGTGGTGAGATAGACAACCAGTATACATCAGTGGTGAGACAGAAAACCAGCACAGAGTAGTGGTGAGATAGACAACCTGTATACAATAGTGGTGACATAAACAAACAGCACACAGCAGTGGTGAGATAGACAACCAGCACAGAGTAGTGGTGAGATAGTCAACCTGTATACATCAGTGGTGAGATAGACAACCAGCAGACAGCAGTGGTGGGATAGACAACCAGCACACAGCAGTGGTGGGCAATAGAGCAATCCAGCACACAGCAGTGCCGAGATAGACAACTAGCACACAGCAGTGGGGGGCAAAATAGAAAACCAGCACACAGCAGTGGTGAGCTAGGCAAGCAGTATACAGTAGAGCCGAGATAGAGAATCAGTGCACAGTAGTGGTGAGATAGAAAACCAGCACACAGTAATGGTGAGATAGACAACCAGTATACTGCAGTGGTGAGATAGACAACCAGTATACTGCAGTGGTGAGATAGAAAACCAGCACACAGCAGTGGTGAGATAGACAACCAGTATACTGCAGTGGTGAGATAGACAACCAGTATACTGCAGTGGTGAGATAGACAACCAGTATACAGCAGAGGGGGGATAGACAACCAGCAGACAACAGTGGTGGGCAAAATAGAAAACCAGCAGACAGCAGTGGTGAGATTGACAACCAGTATACAGCAGGGGTGAGATAGACAACCAGCACACAACAGTGGTGAGATAGACAACCAGCACAAAGCAGTAGTGAGATAGACAAACAGTATACTGTAGTGGTGAGATAGACAACCAGCAGAGAGCAGTGGCAAGATAAACAACCAGCACACAGCAGTGGTGAGACAGACAACCAGCACAGAGTAATGGTGAGATAGGCAACCAGTATACATCAGTGGTGAGACAGAAAACCAGCACAGAGTAGTGGTGAGATAGACAATCTGTATACAATAGTGGTGACATAAAGAAACAGCACACAGCAGTGGTGAGATGGACAACCAGCACAGAGTAGTGGTGAGATAGACAACTAGTATACATCAGTGGAGGGATAGACAATCTGTATACAATAGTGGTGACATAAAGAAACAGCACACAGCAGTGGTGAGATAGACAACCAGCACAGAGTAGTGGTGAGATAGACAACTAGTATACATCAGTGGAGGGATAGACAACCAGCAGACAGCAGTGCTGGGATAGACAACCAGCATACAACCGAGGTGAGATAGAAAACCAGCACACAGCAGTGGTGAGATAGACAACTAGTATACATCAGTGGAGGGATAGACAACCAGCAGACAGCAGTGCTGGGATAGACAACCAGCATACAACCGAGGTGAGATAGAAAACCAGCACACAGCAGTGGTGAGATAGAAAAACAGTATATAGCAGTGGTGAGATAAACAACCAGCACACAGCAGTGGTGAGACAGACAACCAGCACAGAGTAGTGGTGAGATAGACAACTAGTATACATCAGTGGTGGGATAGACAACCAGCAGACAGCAGTGCTGGGATAGACAACCAGCATACAACCGAGGTGAGATAGAAAACCAGCACATAGCAGTGGTGAGATAGACAACGAGCACACAGCGGTGGTGAGATAGACAACCAGAATACAGCAGTGGTGGGATAGACAACCAGCACACAGCAGTGGTGGGCAAAATAGAAAACCAGCACACAGCAGTGGTGAGCTAGGCAAGCAGTATACTGCAGTGGTGAGATAGAAAACCAGCACAGAGTAATGGTGAGATAGGCAACCAGTATACATCAGTGGTGAGACAGAAAACCAGCACAGAGTAGTGGTGAGATAGACAACCTGTATACAATAGTGGTGACATAAACAAACAGCACACAGCAGTGGTGAGATAGACAACCAGCACAGAGTAGTGGTGAGATAGTCAACCTGTATACATCAGTGGTGAGATAGACAACTAGTATACATCAGTGGTGGGATAGACAACCAGCAGACAGCAGTGCTGGGATAGACAACCAGCATACAACCGAGCTGAGATAGAAAACCTGCACACAGCAGTGGTGGGATAGACAACCAGCACACAGCGTTGTTGTGAAAATAGAAAACCAGCAGACAGCAGTGGTGAGATAGAAAACCAGTATACAGCAGTGGTGAGATAAACAACCAGCACACAGCAGTGGTGAGACAGACAACCAGCACAGAGTAGTGGTGAGATAGACAACCAGCACAGAGTAGTGGTGAGATAGACAACCAGTATACATCAGTGGTGAGACAGACAACCAGCACAGAACAGTGGTGGGATAGACACCCAGTATACAACAGTGGTGAGATAGACAACCAGCACACAGTAGTGGTGAGATAAACAAACAGCACACAGCAGTGGTGAAATAGACAACCAGCACAGAGTAGTGGTGAGATAGTTAACCTGTATACATCAGTGGTAAGATAGACAACTAGTACACATCAGTGGTGGGATAGACAACCAGCAGACAGCAGTGGTGGGATAGACAACCAGCACACAGTAGTGGTGGGATAGAAAACCTTCACACAGCAGTGGTGGGCAAAATAGAAAACCAGCACACAGCAGTGGTGAGCTAGGCAAGCAGTATACTGCAGTGGTGAGATAGAAAACCAGCACACAGCAGTGGTGAGATAGACAACCGGTATACTGCAGTGGTGAGATAGACAACCAGTATACAGCAGAGGGGGGATAGACAACCAGCAGACAGCAGTGGTGGGCAAAATAGAAAACCAGCAGACAGCAGTGGTGAGATAGAAAACCAGTATACAGCAGTGGTTAGATAGAAAACCAGTATACAATAGTGGTGAGACAGATAACCAATATATACAATAGTGGTGAGATAGACAACCAGCACACAGCAGTGCTGAGATAGACAACCAGTACACAGCAGGGGTGAGATAGAAAACCAGCACACAGCAGAGGTGAGATAGAAAACCAGCACACAGCAGAGGTGAGATAGACAACCAGCACACAACAGTGGTGAGATAGACAACCAGCACAAAGCAGTAGTGAGATAGACAAACAGTATACTGTAGTGGTGAGATAGACAACCAGCAGAGAGCGGTGGCAAGATAAACAACCAGCACACAGCAGTGGTGAGACAGACAACCAGCACAGAGTAATGGGGAGATAGACAACCTGTATACAATAGTGGTGACATAAACAAACAGCACACAGCAGTGGTGAGATAGACAACCAGCACAGAGTAGTGGTGAGATAGACAACTAGTATACATCAGTGGTGGGATAGACAACCAGCAGACAGCAGTGCTGGGATAGACAACCAGCATACAACCGAGGTGAGATAGAAAACCAGCACATAGCAGTGGTGAGATAGACAACGAGCACACAGCGGTGGTGAGATAGACAACCAGAATACAGCAGTGTTGGGATAGACAACCAGCACTGCAGTGGTGGGCAAAATAGAAAACCAGCACACAGCAGTGGTGAGCTAGGCAAGCAGTATACTGCAGTGGTGAGATAGAAAACCAGCACAGAGTAGTGGTGAGATAGACAACCTGTATACAATAGTGGTGACATAAACAAACAGCACACAGTAGTGGTGAGATAGACAACCAGCACAGAGTAGTGGTGAGATAGTCAACCTGTATACATCAGTGGTGAGATAGACAACTAGTATACATCAGTGGTGGGATAGACAACCAGCAGACAGCAGTGCTGGGATAGACAACCAGCATACAACCGAGGTGAGATAGAAAACCTGCACACAGCAGTGGTGGGATAGACAACCAGCACACAGCGTTGTATTGAAAATAGAAAACCAGCAGACAGCAGTGGTGAGATAAACAACCAGCACACAGCAGTGGTGAGACAGACAACCAGCACAGAGTAGTGGTGAGATAGACAACCAGCACAGAGTAGTGGTGAGATAGACAACTAGTACACATCAGTGGTGGAATAGACAACCAGCAGACAGCAGTGGTGGGATAGATAACCAGCATACAACCGAGGTGAGATAGAAAACCAGCACACAGCAGAGGTGGGATAGACAACCAGCACACAGCAGTGGTGGGCAAAATAGAAAACCAGCAGACAGCAGTGGTGAGATAGAAAACCAGTATACAGTAGTGGTGAGATAGAAAACCAGCACACAGCAGTGGTGATATAGACACACAGTATACAGTAGTGGTGAGATAGACAACCAGCACACAGCAGAGGTGGGATAGAAATCTAGCACAAAGCAGAGGTGAGATAGAAAACCAGCACAAAGCAGTGGGGGGGATAGACAACCAGCAGACAGCAGTGGTGAGATAGCAAAACCAGCACACAGCAGAGGTGAGATAGAAAACCAGCACAAAGCAGAGGTGAGATAGAAAACCAGGACAACGCAGAGGTGAGATAAACATCCAGCACACAGCAGTGTTGAGATAAACAACCAGCACACAGCAGTGGTGACATAGACAAGCAGCACAGAATACTGGTGAGATATACAACCAGTATACAATAGTGGTGAGACAGACAACCAGTATACAATAGTGGTGAGATAGACAACCAGCAGACAGCAGTGGTGAGATAGACAACCAGTACACTGTAGTGCCGAGATAGAGAACCAGTGCACAGTAGTGGTGAGATAGAAAACCAGCACACAGCAGTGGTGAGATAGAAAACCAGTATGCAGCAGTGGTGAGATAGACAACCAGTATACTGCAGTGGTGAGATAGACAACCAGTATACAGCAGAGGGGGGATAGACAACCAGCAGACAGCAGTGGTGGGCAAAATAGAAAACCAGCAGACAGCAGTGGTGAGATAGAAAACCAGTATACAGCAGTGGTTAGATAGAAAACCAGTACACAATAGTGGTGAGACAGATAACCAATATATACATTAGTGGTGAGATAGACAACCAGCAGACAGCAGTGGTGAGATAGACAACCAGCACACAGCAGTGCTGAGATAGACAACCAGTACACAGCAGGGGTGAGATAGAAAACCAGCACACAGCAGAGGTGAGATAGAAAACCAGCACACAGCAGAGGTGAGATAGACAACCAGCACACAACAGTGGTGAGATAGACAACCAGCACAAAGCAGTAGTGAGATAGACAAACAGTATACTGTAGTGGTGAGATAGTCAACCAGCAGAGAGCAGTGGCGAGATAAACAACCAGCACACAGCAGTGGTGAGACAGACAACAAGCACAAAGTAATGGTGAGATAGGCAACCAGTATACATCAGTGGTGAGACAGAAAACCAGCACAGAGTAGTGGTGAGATAGACAACCTGTATACAATAGTGGTGACATAAACAAACAGCACACAGCAGTGGTGAGATAGACAACCAGCACAGAGTAGTGGTGAGATAGTCAACCTGTATACATCAGTGGTAAGATAGACAACTAGTACACATCAGTGGTGGGATAGACAACCAGCACACAGTAGTGGTGGGATAGACAGCCTTCACACAGCAGTGGTGGGCAAAATAGAAAACCAGCACACAGCAGTGGTGAGCTAGGCAAGCAGTATACTGCAGTGGTGAGATAGAAAACCAGCACACAGCAGTGGTGAGATAGACAACCAGTATACTGCAGTGGTGAGATAGACAACCAGTATACAGCAGAGGGGGGAATAGACAACCAGCAGACAGCAGTGGTGGGCAAAATAGAAAACCAGCAGACAGCAGTGGTGAGATAGAAAACCAGTATACAGCAGTGGTTAGATAGAAAACCAGTATACAATAGTGGTGAGACAGATAACCAATATATACAATAGTGGTGAGATAGACAACCAGCAGACAGCAGTGGTGAGATAGACAACCAGCACACAGCAGTGCTGAGATAGACAACCAGCACACAACAGTGGTGAGATAGACAACCAGCACAAAGCAGTAGTGAGATAGACAAACAGTATACTGTAGTGGTGAGATAGACAACCAGCAGAGAGCGGTGGCGAGATAAACAACCAGCACACAGCAGTGGTGAGACAGACAACCAGCACAGAGTAGTTGTGAGATAGACAACTAGTATACATCAGTGGTGGGATAGACAACCAGCAGACAGCAGTGCTGGGATAGACAACCAGCATACAACCGAGGTGAGATAGAAAACCAGCACATAGCAGTGGTGAGATAGACAACGAGTACACATCAGTGATGGGATAGACAACCAGCAGACAGCAGTGGTGGGATAGACAACCAGCACACAGCAGTCGTGGGATAGACAACCAGCACACAGCAGTGGTGGGCAAAATAGAAAATCAGCACACAGCAGTGGTGAGCTAGGCAAGCAGTATACTGCAGTGGTGAGATAGAAAACCAGCACACAGCAGTGGTGAGATAGACAACCAGTATACTGCAGTGGTGAGATAGACAACCAGTATACAGCAGAGGGGGGATAGACAACCAGCAGACAGCAGTGGTGGGCAAAATAGAAAACCAGCAGACAGCAGTGGTGAGATAGAAAACCAGTATACAGCAGTGGTTAGATAGAAAACCAGTATACAATAGTGGTGAGACAGATAACCAATATATACATTAGTGGTGAGATAGACAACCAGCAGACAGCAGTGGTGAGATAGACAACCAGCACACAGCAGTGCTGAGATAGACAACCAGTACACAGCAGGGGTGAGATAGAAAACCAGCACACAGCAGAGGTGAGATAGAAAACCAGCACACAGCAGAGGTGAGATAGACAACCAGCACACAACAGTGGTGAGATAGACAACCAGCACAAAGCAGTAGTGAGATAGACAAACAGTATACTGTAGTGGTGAGATAGTCAACCAGCAGAGAGCAGTGGCGAGATAAACAACCAGCACACAGCAGTGGTGAGACAGACAACAAGCACAAAGTAATGGTGAGATAGGCAACCAGTATACATCAGTGGTGAGACAGAAAACCAGCACAGAGTAGTGGTGAGATAGACAACCTGTATACAATAGTGGTGACATAAACAAACAGCACACAGCAGTGGTGAGATAGACAACCAGCACAGAGTAGTGGTGAGATAGTCAACCTGTATACATCAGTGGTAAGATAGACAACTAGTACACATCAGTGGTGGGATAGACAACCAGCACACAGTAGTGGTGGGATAGACAGCCTTCACACAGCAGTGGTGGGCAAAATAGAAAACCAGCACACAGCAGTGGTGAGCTAGGCAAGCAGTATACTGCAGTGGTGAGATAGAAAACCAGCACACAGCAGTGGTGAGATAGACAACCAGTATACTGCAGTGGTGAGATAGACAACCAGTATACAGCAGAGGGGGGATAGACAACCAGCAGACAGCAGTGGTGGGCAAAATAGAAAACCAGCAGACAGCAGTGGTGAGATAGAAAACCAGTATACAGCAGTGGTTAGATAGAAAACCAGTATACAATAGTGGTGAGACAGATAACCAATATATACAATAGTGGTGAGATAGACAACCAGCAGACAGCAGTGGTGAGATAGACAACCAGCACACAGCAGTGCTGAGATAGACAACCAGCACACAACAGTGGTGAGATAGACAACCAGCACAAAGCAGTAGTGAGATAGACAAACAGTATACTGTAGTGGTGAGATAGACAACCAGCAGAGAGCGGTGGCGAGATAAACAACCAGCACACAGCAGTGGTGAGACAGACAACCAGCACAGAGTAGTTGTGAGATAGACAACTAGTATACATCAGTGGTGGGATAGACAACCAGCAGACAGCAGTGCTGGGATAGACAACCAGCATACAACCGAGGTGAGATAGAAAACCAGCACATAGCAGTGGTGAGATAGACAACGAGTACACATCAGTGATGGGATAGACAACCAGCAGACAGCAGTGGTGGGATAGACAACCAGCACACAGCAGTCGTGGGATAGACAACCAGCACACAGCAGTGGTGGGCAAAATAGAAAATCAGCACACAGCAGTGGTGAGCTAGGCAAGCAGTATACTGCAGTGGTGAGATAGAAAACCAGCACACAGCAGTGGTGAGATAGACAACCAGTATACTGCAGTGGTGAGATAGACAACCAGTATACAGCAGAGGGGGGATAGACAACCAGCAGACAGCAGTGGTGGGCAAAATAGAAAACCAGCAGACAGCAGTGGTGAGATAGAAAACCAGTATACAGCAGTGGTTAGATAGAAAACCAGTATACAATAGTGGTGAGACAGATAACCAATATATACATTAGTGGTGAGATAGACAACCAGCAGACAGCAGTGGTGAGATAGACAACCAGCACACAGCAGTGCTGAGATAGACAACCAGTACACAGCAGGGGTGAGATAGAAAACCAGCACACAGCAGAGGTGAGATAGAAAACCAGCACACAGCAGAGGTGAGATAGACAACCAGCACACAACAGTGGTGAGATAGACAACCAGCACAAAGCAGTAGTGAGATAGACAAACAGTATACTGTAGTGGTGAGATAGTCAACCAGCAGAGAGCAGTGGCGAGATAAACAACCAGCACACAGCAGTGGTGAGACAGACAACAAGCACAAAGTAATGGTGAGATAGGCAACCAGTATACATCAGTGGTGAGACAGAAAACCAGCACAGAGTAGTGGTGAGATAGACAACCTGTATACAATAGTGGTGACATAAACAAACAGCACACAGCAGTGGTGAGATAGACAACCAGCACAGAGTAGTGGTGAGATAGTCAACCTGTATACATCAGTGGTAAGATAGACAACTAGTACACATCAGTGGTGGGATAGACAACCAGCAGACAGCAGTGGTGGGATAGACAACCAGCACACAGTAGTGGTGGGATAGACAACCTTCACACAGCAGTGGTGGGCAAAATAGAAAACCAGCACACAGCAGTGGTGAGCTAGGCAAGCAGTATACTGCAGTGGTGAGATAGAAAACCAGCACACAGCAGTGGTGAGATAGACAACCAGTATACTGCAGTGGTGAGATAGACAACCAGTATACAGCAGAGGGGGGATAGACAACCAGCAGACAGCAGTGGTGGGCAAAATAGAAAACCAGCAGACAGCAGTGGTGAGATAGAAAACCAGTATACAATAGTGGTGAGACAGATAACCAATATATACAATAGTGGTGAGATAGACAACCAGCAGACAGCAGTGGTGAGATAGACAACCAGCACACAGCAGTGCTGAGATAGACAACCAATACACAGCAGGGGTGAGATAGAAAACCAGCACACAGCAAAGGTGAGATAGAAAACCAGCACACAGCAGAGGTGAGATAGACAACCAGCACACAACAGTGGTGACATAGACAACCAGCACAAAGCAGTAGTGAGATAGACAAACAGTATACTGTAGTGGTGAGATAGACAACCAGCAGAGAGCGGTGGCGAGATAAACAACCAGCACACAGCAGTGGTGAGACAGACAACCAGCACAGAGTAATGGTGAGATAGACAACCTGTATACAATAGTGGTGACATAAACAAACAGCACACAGCAGTGGTGAGATAGACAACCAGCACAGAGTAGTGGTGAGATAGACAACCAGTATACAGCAGAGGGGGGATAGACAACCAGCAGACAGCAGTGGTGGGCAAAATAGAAAACCAGCAGACAGCAGTGGTGAGATAGAAAACCAGTATACAATAGTGGTGAGACAGATAACCAATATATACAATAGTGGTGAGATAGACAACCAGCAGACAGCAGTGGTGAGATAGACAACCAGCACACAGCAGTGCTGAGATAGACAACCAGTACACAGCAGGGGTGAGATAGAAAACCAGCACACAGCAGAGGTGAGATAGAAAACCAGCACACAGCAGAGGTGAGATAGACAACCAGCACACAACAGTGGTGAGATAGACAACCAGCAGACAGCAGTGGTGGGCAAAATAGAAAACCAGCAGACAGCAGTGGTGAGATAGAAAACCAGTATACAGCAGTGGTTAGATAGAAAACCAGTATACAATAGTGGTGAGACAGATAACCAATATATACAATAGTGGTGAGATAGACAACCAGCAGACAGCAGTGGTGAGATAGACAACCAGCACACAGCAGTGCTGAGATAGACAACCAGCACACAACAGTGGTGAGATAGACAACCAGCACAAAGCAGTAGTGAGATAGACAAACAGTATACTGTAGTGGTGAGATAGACAACCAGCAGAGAGCGGTGGCGAGATAAACAACCAGCACACAGCAGTGGTGAGACAGACAACCAGCACAGAGTAGTTGTGAGATAGACAACTAGTATACATCAGTGGTGGGATAGACAACCAGCAGACAGCAGTGCTGGGATAGACAACCAGCATACAACCGAGGTGAGATAGAAAACCAGCACATAGCAGTGGTGAGATAGACAACGAGTACACATCAGTGATGGGATAGACAACCAGCAGACAGCAGTGGTGGGATAGACAACCAGCACACAGCAGTCGTGGGATAGACAACCAGCACACAGCAGTGGTGGGCAAAATAGAAAATCAGCACACAGCAGTGGTGAGCTAGGCAAGCAGTATACTGCAGTGGTGAGATAGAAAACCAGCACACAGCAGTGGTGAGATAGACAACCAGTATACTGCAGTGGTGAGATAGACAACCAGTATACAGCAGAGGGGGGATAGACAACCAGCAGACAGCAGTGGTGGGCAAAATAGAAAACCAGCAGACAGCAGTGGTGAGATAGAAAACCAGTATACAGCAGTGGTTAGATAGAAAACCAGTATACAATAGTGGTGAGACAGATAACCAATATATACATTAGTGGTGAGATAGACAACCAGCAGACAGCAGTGGTGAGATAGACAACCAGCACACAGCAGTGCTGAGATAGACAACCAGTACACAGCAGGGGTGAGATAGAAAACCAGCACACAGCAGAGGTGAGATAGAAAACCAGCACACAGCAGAGGTGAGATAGACAACCAGCACACAACAGTGGTGAGATAGACAACCAGCACAAAGCAGTAGTGAGATAGACAAACAGTATACTGTAGTGGTGAGATAGTCAACCAGCAGAGAGCAGTGGCGAGATAAACAACCAGCACACAGCAGTGGTGAGACAGACAACAAGCACAAAGTAATGGTGAGATAGGCAACCAGTATACATCAGTGGTGAGACAGAAAACCAGCACAGAGTAGTGGTGAGATAGACAACCTGTATACAATAGTGGTGACATAAACAAACAGCACACAGCAGTGGTGAGATAGACAACCAGCACAGAGTAGTGGTGAGATAGTCAACCTGTATACATCAGTGGTAAGATAGACAACTAGTACACATCAGTGGTGGGATAGACAACCAGCAGACAGCAGTGGTGGGATAGACAACCAGCACACAGTAGTGGTGGGATAGACAACCTTCACACAGCAGTGGTGGGCAAAATAGAAAACCAGCACACAGCAGTGGTGAGCTAGGCAAGCAGTATACTGCAGTGGTGAGATAGAAAACCAGCACACAGCAGTGGTGAGATAGACAACCAGTATACTGCAGTGGTGAGATAGACAACCAGTATACAGCAGAGGGGGGATAGACAACCAGCAGACAGCAGTGGTGGGCAAAATAGAAAACCAGCAGACAGCAGTGGTGAGATAGAAAACCAGTATACAATAGTGGTGAGACAGATAACCAATATATACAATAGTGGTGAGATAGACAACCAGCAGACAGCAGTGGTGAGATAGACAACCAGCACACAGCAGTGCTGAGATAGACAACCAATACACAGCAGGGGTGAGATAGAAAACCAGCACACAGCAAAGGTGAGATAGAAAACCAGCACACAGCAGAGGTGAGATAGACAACCAGCACACAACAGTGGTGACATAGACAACCAGCACAAAGCAGTAGTGAGATAGACAAACAGTATACTGTAGTGGTGAGATAGACAACCAGCAGAGAGCGGTGGCGAGATAAACAACCAGCACACAGCAGTGGTGAGACAGACAACCAGCACAGAGTAATGGTGAGATAGACAACCTGTATACAATAGTGGTGACATAAACAAACAGCACACAGCAGTGGTGAGATAGACAACCAGCACAGAGTAGTGGTGAGATAGACAACCAGTATACAGCAGAGGGGGGATAGACAACCAGCAGACAGCAGTGGTGGGCAAAATAGAAAACCAGCAGACAGCAGTGGTGAGATAGAAAACCAGTATACAATAGTGGTGAGACAGATAACCAATATATACAATAGTGGTGAGATAGACAACCAGCAGACAGCAGTGGTGAGATAGACAACCAGCACACAGCAGTGCTGAGATAGACAACCAGTACACAGCAGGGGTGAGATAGAAAACCAGCACACAGCAGAGGTGAGATAGAAAACCAGCACACAGCAGAGGTGAGATAGACAACCAGCACACAACAGTGGTGACATAGACAACCAGCAGAGAGCGGTGGCGAGATAAACAACCAGCACACAGCAGTGGTGAGATAGACAACTAGTATACATCAGTGGTGGGATAGACAACCAGCAGACAGCAGTGCTGGGATAGACAACCAGCATACAACCGAGGTGAGATAGAAAACCAGCACATAGCAGTGGTGAGATAGACAACGAGCACACAGCGGTGGTGAGATAGACAACCAGAATACAGCAGTGGTGGGATAGACAACCAGCACACAGCAGTGGTGGGCAAAATAGAAAACCAGCACACAGCAGTGGTGAGCTAGGCAAGCAGTATACTGCAGTGGTGAGATAGAAAACCAGCACAGAGGAATGGTGAGATAGGCAACCAGTATACATCAGTGGTGAGACAGAAAACCAGCACAGAGTAGTGGTGAGATAGACAACCTGTATACAATAGTGGTGACATAAAGAAACAGCACACAGCAGTGGTGAGATGGACAACCAGCACAGAGTAGTGGTGAGATAGACAACCAGTATACTGCAGTGGTGAGATAGACAACCAGTATACAGCAGAGGGGGGATAGACAACCAGCAGACAGCAGTGGTGGGCAAAATAGAAAACCAGCACACAGCAGTGGTGAGCTAGGCAAGCAGTATACTGCAGTGGTGAGATAGAAAACCAGCACACAGCAGTGGTGAGATAGACAACCAGTATACTGCAGTGGTGAGATAGACAACCAGTATACAGCAGAGGGGGGATAGACAACCAGCAGACAGCAGTGGTGGGCAAAATAGAAAACCAGCAGACAGCAGTGGTGAGATAGAAAACCAGTATACAATAGTGGTGAGACAGATAACCAATATATACAATAGTGGTGAGATAGACAACCAGCAGACAGCAGTGGTGAGATAGACAACCAGCACACAGCAGTGCTGAGATAGACAACCAATACACAGCAGGGGTGAGATAGAAAACCAGCACACAGCAAAGGTGAGATAGAAAACCAGCACACAGCAGAGGTGAGATAGACAACCAGCACACAACAGTGGTGACATAGACAACCAGCACAAAGCAGTAGTGAGATAGACAAACAGTATACTGTAGTGGTGAGATAGACAACCAGCAGAGAGCGGTGGCGAGATAAACAACCAGCACACAGCAGTGGTGAGACAGACAACCAGCACAGAGTAATGGTGAGATAGACAACCTGTATACAATAGTGGTGACATAAACAAACAGCACACAGCAGTGGTGAGATAGACAACCAGCACAGAGTAGTGGTGAGATAGACAACCAGTATACAGCAGAGGGGGGATAGACAACCAGCAGACAGCAGTGGTGGGCAAAATAGAAAACCAGCAGACAGCAGTGGTGAGATAGAAAACCAGTATACAATAGTGGTGAGACAGATAACCAATATATACAATAGTGGTGAGATAGACAACCAGCAGACAGCAGTGGTGAGATAGACAACCAGCACACAGCAGTGCTGAGATAGACAACCAGTACACAGCAGGGGTGAGATAGAAAACCAGCACACAGCAGAGGTGAGATAGAAAACCAGCACACAGCAGAGGTGAGATAGACAACCAGCACACAACAGTGGTGAGATAGACAACCAGCAGAGAGCGGTGGCGAGATAAACAACCAGCACACAGCAGTGGTGAGATAGACAACTAGTATACATCAGTGGTGGGATAGACAACCAGCAGACAGCAGTGCTGGGATAGACAACCAGCATACAACCGAGGTGAGATAGAAAACCAGCACATAGCAGTGGTGAGATAGACAACGAGCACACAGCGGTGGTGAGATAGACAACCAGAATACAGCAGTGGTGGGATAGACAACCAGCACACAGCAGTGGTGGGCAAAATAGAAAACCAGCACACAGCAGTGGTGAGCTAGGCAAGCAGTATACTGCAGTGGTGAGATAGAAAACCAGCACAGAGGAATGGTGAGATAGGCAACCAGTATACATCAGTGGTGAGACAGAAAACCAGCACAGAGTAGTGGTGAGATAGACAACCTGTATACAATAGTGGTGACATAAACAAACAGCACACAGCAGTGGTGAGATAGACAACCAGCACAGAGTAGTGGTGAGATAGTCAACCTGTATACATCAGTGGTGAGATAGACAACTAGTATACATCAGTGGTGGGATAGACAACCAGCAGACAGCAGTGCTGGGATAGACAACCAGCATACAACCGAGGTGAGATAGAAAACCTGCACACTGCAGTGGTGAGATAGACAACCAGAATACTGCAGTGGTGAGATAGACAACCAGCACACAGCGTTGTTGTGAAAATAGAAAACCAGTATACAGCAGTGGTGAGATAAACAACCAGCACACAGCAGTGGTGAGACAGACAACCAGCACAGAGTAGTGGTGAGATAGACAACTAGTACACATTAGTGGTGGAATAGACAACCAGCAGACAGCAGTGGTGGGATAGATAACCAGCATACAACCGAGGTGAGATAGAAAACCAGCACACAGCAGAGGTGGGATAGACAACCAGCACACAGCAGTGGTGGGCAAAATAGAAAACCAGCAGACAACAGTGGTGAGATAGAAAACCAGTATACAGTAGTGGTGAGATAGAAAACCAGCACACAGCAGTGGTGATATAGACACACAGTATACAGTAGTGGTGAGATAGACAACCAGCACACAGCAGAGGTGGGATAGAAATCTAGCACAAAGCAGAGGTGAGATAGAAAACCAGCACAAAGCAGTGGGGGGATAGACAACCAGCAGACAGCAGTGGTGAGATAGCAAAACCAGCACACAGCAGAGGTGAGATAGAAAACCAGCACAAAGCAGAGGTGAGATAGAAAACCAGGACAACGCAGAGGTGAGATAAATATCCAGCACACAGCAGTGTTGAGATAAACAACCAGCACACAGCAGCGGTGACATAGACAAGCAGCACAGAATACTGGTGAGATATACAACCAGTATACTATAGTGGTGAGACAGACAACCAGTATACAATAGTGGTGAGATAGACAACCAGCAGACAGCAGTGGTGAGATAGACAACCAGTACACTGTAGTGCCGAGATAGAGAACCAGTGCACAGTAGTGGTGAGATAGAAAACCAGCACACAGCAGTGCTGAGATAGAAAACCAGTATGCAGCAGTGGTGAGATAGACAACCAGTATACTGCAGTGGTGAGATAGACAACCAGTATACAGCAGAGGGGGGATAGACAACCAGCAGACAGCAGTGGTGGGCAAAATAGAAAACCAGCAGACAGCAGTGGTGAGATAGAAAACCAGTATACAGCAGTGGTTAGATAGAAAACCAGTATACAATAGTGGTGAGACAGATAACCAATATATACATTAGTGGTGAGATAGACAACCAGCAGACAGCAGTGGTGAGATAGACAACCAGCACACAGAAGTGCTGAGATAGACAACCAGTACACAGCAGGGGTGAGATAGAAAACCAGCACACAGCAGAGGTGAGATAGACAACCAGCACACAACAGTGGTGAGATAGACAACCAGCACAAAGCAGTAGTGAGATAGACAAACAGTATACTGTAGTGGTGAGATAGTCAACCAGCAGAGAGCAGTGGCGAGATAAACAACCAGCACACAGCAGTGGTGAGACAGACAACCAGCACAAAGTAATGGTGAGATAGGCAACCAGTATACATCAGTGGTGAGACAGAAAACCAGCACAGAGTAGTGGTGAGATAGACAACCTGTATACAATAGTGGTGACATAAACAAACAGCACACAGCAGTGGTGAGATAGACAACCAGCACAGAGTAGTGGTGAGATAGTCAACCTGTATACATCAGTGGTAAGATAGACAACTAGTACACATCAGTGGTGGGATAGACAACCAGCAGACAGCAGTGGTGGGATAGACAACCAGCATACAACCGAGGTGAGATAGAAAACCAGCACATAGCAGTGGTGAGATAGACAACGAGCACACAGCGGTGGTGAGATAGACAACCAGAATACAGCAGTGGTGGGATAGACAACCAGCACACAGCAGTGGTGGTCAAAATAGAAAACCAGCACACAGCAGTGGTGAGCTAGGCAAGCAGTATACTGCAGTGGTGAGATAGAAAACCAGCACAGAGTAATGGTGAGATAGGCAACCAGTATACATCAGTGGTGAGACAGAAAACCAGCACAGAGTAGTGGTGAGATAGACAACCTGTATACAATAGTGGTGACATAAACAAACAGCACACAGCAGTGGTGAGATAGACAACCAGCACAGAGTAGTGGTGAGATAGTCAACCTGTATACATCAGTGGTGAGATAGACAACTAGTATACATCAGTGGTGGGATAGACAACCAGCAGACAGCAGTGCTGGGATAGACAACCAGCATACAACCGAGGTGAGATAGAAAACCTGCACACTGCAGTGGTGAGATAGACAACCAGAATACAGCAGTGGTGGGATAGTCAACCAGCACACAGTGTTGTTGTGAAAATAGAAAACCAGCAGACAGCAGTGGTGAGATAGAAAACCAGTATACAGCAGTGGTGAGATAAACAACCAGCACACAGCAGTGGTGAGACAGACAACCAGCACAGAGTAGTGGTGAGATAGACAACTAGTACACATTAGTGGTGGAATAGACAACCAGCAGACAGCAGTGGTGGGATAGATAACCAGCATACAACCGAGGTGAGATAGAAAACCAGCACACAGCAGAGGTGGGATAGACAACCAGCACACAGCAGTGGTGGGCAAAATAGAAAACCAGCAGACAGCAGTGGTGAGATAGAAAACCAGTATACAGTAGTGGTGAGATAGAAAACCAGCACACAGCAGTGGTGATATAGACACACAGTATACAGTAGTGGTGAGATAGACAACCAGCACACAGCAGAGGTGGGATAGAAATCTAGCACAAAGCAGAGGTGAGATAGAAAACCAGCACAAAGCAGTGGGGGGATAGACAACCAGCAGACAGCAGTGGTGAGATAGCAAAACCAGCACACAGCAGAGGTGAGATAGAAAACCAGCACAAAGCAGAGGTGAGATAGAAAACCAGGACAACGCAGAGGTGAGATAAATATCCAGCACACAGCAGTGTTGAGATAAACAACCAGCACACAGCAGCGGTGACATAGACAAGCAGCACAGAATACTGGTGAGATATACAACCAGTATACAATAGTGGTGAGACAGACAACCAGTATACAATAGTGGTGAGATAGACAACCAGCAGACAGCAGTGGTGAGATAGACAACCAGTACACTGTAGTGCCGAGATAGAGAACCAGTGCACAGTAGTGGTGAGATAGAAAACCAGCACACAGCAGTGGTGAGATAGAAAACCAGTATGCAGCAGTGGTGAGATAGACAACCAGTATACTGCAGTGGTGAGATAGACAACCAGTATACAGCAGAGGGGGGATAGACAACCAGCAGACAGCAGTGGTGGGCAAAATAGAAAACCAGCAGACAGCAGTGGTAAGATAGAAAACCAGTATACAGCAGTGGTTAGATAGAAAACCAGTATACAATAGTGCTGAGACAGATAACCAATATATACATTAGTCGTGAGATAGACAACCAGCAGACAGCAGTGGTGAGATAGACAACCAGCACACAGCAGTGCTGAGATAGACAACCAGTACACAGCAGGGGTGAGATAGAAAACCAGCACACAGCAGAGGTGAGATAGAAAACCAGCACACAGCAGAGGTGAGATAGACAACCAGCACACAACAGTGGTGAGATAGACAACCAGCACAAAGCAGTAGTGAGATAGACAAACAGTATACTGTAGTGGTGAGATAGTCAACCAGCAGAGTGCAGTGGCGAGATAAACAACCAGCACACAGCAGTGGTGAGACAGACAACCAGCACAAAGTAATGGTGAGATAGGCAACCAGTATACATCACTGGTGAGACAGAAAACCAGCACAGAGTAGTGGTGAGATAGACAACCTGTATACAATAGTGGTGACATAAACAAACAGCACACAGCAGTGGTGAGATAGACAACCAGCACAGATTAGTGGTGAGATAGTCAACCTGAATACATCAGTGGTGAGATAGACAACTAGTATACATCAGTGGTGGGATAGACAACCAGCAGACAGCAGTGCTGGGATAGACAACCAGCATACAACCGAGGTGAGATAGAAAACCAGCACGCAGCATAATGTGAGATAGACAACCAGAATACAGCAGTGGTGAGATAGAAAACCAGCAGACAGCAGTGGTGAGATAGAAAACCAGTATACAGCAGTGGTGAGATAAACAACCAGCACACAGCAGTGGTGAGACAGACAACCAGCACAGAGTAGTGGTGAGATAGACAACTAGCACAGAGTAGTGGTGAGATAGACAACTAGTACACATCAGTGGTGGAATAGACAACCAGCAGACAGCAGTGGTGGGATAGATAACCAGCATACAACCGAGGTGAGATAGAAAACCAGCACACAGCAGAGGTGGGATAGACAACCAGCACACAGCAGTGGTGGGCAAAATAGAAAACCAGCAGACAGCAGTGGTGAGATAGAAAACCAGTATACAGTAGTGGTGAGATAGAAAACCAGCACACAGCAGTGGTGATATAGACACACAGTATACAGTAGTGGTGAGATAGACAACCAGCACACAGCAGAGGTGGGATAGAAATCCAGCACAAAGCAGAGGTGAGATAGAAAACCAGCACAAAGCAGTGGGGGGATAGACAACCAGCAGACAGCAGTGGTGAGATAGCAAAACCAGCACACAGCAGAGGTGAAATAGAAAACCAGTATACAGCAGAGGGGGGATAGACAACCAGCAGACAGCAGTGGTGGGCAAAATAGAAAACCAGCAGACAGCAGTGGTGAGATAGAAAACCAGTATACAGCAGTGGTTAGATAGAAAACCAGTATACAATAGTGGTGAGACAGATAACCAATATATACAATAGTGGTGAGATAGACAACCAGCAGAGAGCAGTGGCGAGATAAACAACCAGCACACAGCAGTGGTGAGATAGACAACCTGTATACAATAGTGGTGAGATAAACAAACAGCACACAGCAGTGGTGAGACAGACAACCAGCACAGAGTAGTGGTGAGATAGACAACCAGTATACATCAGTGGTGAGACAGACAACCAGCACAGAACAGTGGTGGGATAGACACCCAGTATACAACAGTGGTGAGATAGACAACCAGCACACAGTAGTGGTGAGATAGACAACCTGTATACAATAGTGGTGAGATAAACAAACAGCACACAGTAGTGGTGAAATAGACAACCAGCACAGAGTAGTGGTGAGATAGTCAACCTGTATACATCAGTGGTAAGATAGACAACTAGTACACATCAGTGATGGGATAGACAACCAGCAGACAGCAGTGGTGGGATAGACAACCAGCACACAGCAGTCGTGGGATAGACAACCAGCACACAGCAGTGGTGGGCAAAATAGAAAATCAGCACACAGCAGTGGTGAGCTAGGCAAGCAGTATACTGCAGTGGTGAGATAGAAAATCAGCACACAGCAGTGGTGAGATAGACAACCAGTATACTGCAGTGGTGAGATAGACAACCAGTATACAGCAGAGGGGGATAGACAACCAGCAGACAGCAGTGGTGGGCAAAATAGAAAACCAGCAGACAGCAGTGGTGAGATAGAAAACCAGTATACAGCAGTGGTTAGATAGAAAACCAGTATACAATAGTGCTGAGACAGATAACCAATATATACATTAGTCGTGAGATAGACAACCAGCAGACAGCAGTGGTGAGATAGACAACCAGCACACAGCAGTGCTGAGATAGACAACCAGTACACAGCAGGGGTGAGATAGAAAACCAGCACACAGCAGAGGTGAGATAGAAAACCAGCACACAGCAGAGGTGAGATAGACAACCAGCACACAACAGTGGTGAGATAGACAACCAGCACAAAGCAGTAGTGAGATAGACAAACAGTATACTGTAGTGGTGAGATAGTCAACCAGCAGAGTGCAGTGGCGAGATAAACAACCAGCACACAGCAGTGGTGAGACAGACAACCAGCACAAAGTAATGGTGAGATAGGCAACCAGTATACATCAGTGGTGAGACAGAAAACCAGCACAGAGTAGTGGTGAGATAGACAACCTGTATACAATAGTGGTGACATAAACAAACAGCACACAGCAGTGGTGAGATAGACAACCAGCACAGATTAGTGGTGAGATAGTCAACCTGAATACATCAGTGGTGAGATAGACAACTAGTATACATCAGTGGTGGGATAGACAACCAGCAGACAGCAGTGCTGGGATAGACAACCAGCATACAACCGAGGTGAGATAGAAAACCAGCACGCAGCAGTGGTGAGATAGACAACCAGAATACAGCAGTGGTGAGATAGAAAACCAGCAGACAGCAGTGGTGAGATAGAAAACCAGTATACAGCAGTGGTGAGATAAACAACCAGCACACAGCAGTGGTGAGACAGACAACCAGCACAGAGTAGTGGTGAGATAGACAACTAGCACAGAGTAGTGGTGAGATAGACAACTAGTACACATCAGTGGTGGAATAGACAACCAGCAGACAGCAGTGGTGGGATAGATAACCAGCATACAACCGAGGTGAGATAGAAAACCAGCACACAGCAGAGGTGGGATAGACAACCAGCACACAGCAGTGGTGGGCAAAATAGAAAACCAGCAGACAGCAGTGGTGAGATAGAAAACCAGTATACAGTAGTGGTGAGATAGAAAACCAGCACACAGCAGTGGTGATATAGACACACAGTATACAGTAGTGGTGAGATAGACAACCAGCACACAGCAGAGGTGAGATAGAAAACCAGCACAAAGCAGTGGGGGGATAGACAACCAGCAGACAGCAGTGGTGAGATAGCAAAACCAGCACACAGCAGAGGTGAAATAGAATACCAGTATACAGCAGAGGGGGGATAGACAACCAGCAGACAGCAGTGGTGGGCAAAATAGAAAACCAGCAGACAGCAGTGGTGAGATAGAAAACCAGTATACAGCAGTGGTTAGATAGAAAACCAGTATACAATAGTGGTGAGACAGATAACCAATATATACAATAGTGGTGAGATAGACAACCAGCAGAGAGCAGTGGCGAGATAAACAACCAGCACACAGCAGTGGTGAGATAGACAACCTGTATACAATAGTGGTGAGATAAACAAACAGCACACAGCAGTGGTGAGACAGACAACCAGCACAGAGTAGTGGTGAGATAGACAACCAGTATACATCAGTGGTGAGACAGACAACCAGCACAGAACAGTGGTGGGATAGACACCCAGTATACAACAGTGGTGAGATAGACAACCAGCACACAGTAGTGGTGAGATAGACAACCTGTATACAATAGTGGTGAGATAAACAAACAGCACACAGTAGTGGTGAAATAGACAACCAGCACAGAGTAGTGGTGAGATAGTCAACCTGTATACATCAGTGGTAAGATAGACAACTAGTACACATCAGTGATGGGATAGACAACCAGCAGACAGCAGTGGTGGGATAGACAACCAGCACACAGCAGTCGTGGGATAGACAACCAGCACACAGCAGTGGTGGGCAAAATAGAAAATCAGCACACAGCAGTGGTGAGCTAGGCAAGCAGTATACTGCAGTGGTGAGATAGAAAATCAGCACACAGCAGTGGTGAGATAGACAACCAGTATACTGCAGTGGTGAGATAGACAACCAGTATACAGCAGAGGGGGATAGACAACCAGCAGACAGCAGTGGTGGGCAAAATAGAAAACCAGCAGACAGCAGTGGTGAGATAGAAAACCAGTATACAGCAGTGGTTAGATAGAAAACCAGTATACAATAGTGGTGAGACAGATAACCAATATATACAATAGTGGTGAGATAGACAACCAGCAGACAGCAGTGGTGAGATAGACAACCAGCACACAGCAGTGCTGAGATAGACAACCAGTACACAGCAGGGGTGAGATAGAAAACCAGCACACAGCAGAGGTGAGATAGAAAACCAGCACACAGCAGAGGTGAGATAGACAACCAGCACACAACAGTGGCGAGATAGACAACCAGCACAAAGCAGTAGTGAGATAGACAAACAGTATACTGTAGTGGTGAGATAGACAACCAGCAGAGAGCAGTGGCGAGATAAACAACCAGCACACAGCAGTGGTGAGACAGACAACCAGCACAGAGTAATGGTGAGATAGGCAACCAGTATACATCAGTGGTGAGACAGACAACCAGCACAGAGTAGTGGTGAGATAGACAACCTGTATACAATAGTGGTGACATAAACAAACAGCACACAGCAGTGGTGAGATAGACAACCAGCACAGAGTAGTGGTGAGATAGTCAACCTGTAGACATCAGTGGTGAGATAGACAACTAGTATACATCAGTGGTGGGATAGACAACCAGCAGACAGCAGTGCTGGGATAGACAACCAGCATACAACCGAGGTGAGATAGAAAACCAGCACACAGCAGTGGTGAGATAGACAACCAGAATACAGCAGTGGTGGGATAGACAACCAGCACACAGCGTTGTTGTGAAAATAGAAAACCAGCAGACAGCAGTGGTGAGATAGACAACCAGTATACAGCAGTGGTGAGATAAACAACCAGCACACAGCAGTGGTGAGACAGACAACCAGCACAGAGTAGTGGTGAGATAGACAACCAGCACAGAGTAGTGGTGAGATAGACAACTAGTACACATCAGTGGTGGAATAGACAACTAGCAGACAGCAGTGGTGGGATAGATAACCAGCATACAACCGAGGTGAGATAGAAAACCAGCACAAAGCAGAGGTGAGATAAACATCCAGCACACAGCAGTGTTGAGATAAACAACCAGCACACAGCAGCGGTGAGATAGACAAGCAGCACAGAATAGTGGTGAGATATACAACCAGTATACAATAGTGGTGAGACAGACAACCAGTATACAATAGTGGTGAGATAGACAACCAGCAGACAGCAGTGGTGAGATAGACAACCAGTACACTGTAGTGCCGAGATAGAGAAACAGTGCGCAGTAGTTGTGAGATAGAAAACCAGCACACAGCAGTGGTGAGATAGAAAACCAGTATACAGCAGTGGTGAGATAGACAACCAGCACAAAGCATTAGTGAGATAAACAACCAGTATACAGTAGTGGTGAGACAAACAATGAGCTGCCAGTAGTGGTGAGATAGACAACCAGTATACAATAGTGGTGAGATAAACAACCAGCACACTGCAGTGGTGAAATAGACAACCAGCACAGAGTAGTGGTGAGATAGACAACCAGTATACATCTGTGGTAAGATAGACAACTAGCACTCAGTAGTGTTGAGATAGAAAACCTGTGCACAATAGCGGTGAATAAAAACCAGCGCATAGCAGTGGTGAGATAGATAACCAGTATACTGTACTGGTGAGATAGAAAACCCGTGCACAGTAGTGGTCAGATTGAAAAGCAGCACACAGCAGTGGTGAGATAAACAACAAGTACACAGTAGTGGTCAGATAAACAAGCAGCACACAGCAGACTTGAGATAGACAAGCAGTATACTGTAGTGGTGAGATAAATAACCAGCACGCAGCAGAGGTGAGACAGACAACCAGCACACAGCAGTGTTGAGATAAACAACCAGCACACAGCAGTGGTGAGATAGACAACCAGCACAGAATAGTGGTGAGATATACAACCAGTATACAATAGTGGTGAGACAGACAACCAGTATACCATAGTGGTGAGATAGACAACCAGCAGACAGCAGTGGTGAGATAGACAACCAGTATACTGTAGTGGTGAGACAGACAACCAGCACACAGAAGTGGTGAGATAGACAACCAGCACAGAGTAGTGGTGAGATAGACAACCAGTGTACAATAGCGGTGAGACAGACAACCAGTATACAATAGTGGTGAGATAGACAACCAGCAGACAGTAGAGGTGAGATAGACAACCAGCACACAGCAGAGCTGAGATAGACAACCAGCACACAGCAGTGGTGATATAGAAAACCAGTATACAGCAGTGGTGAGATAGACAACCAGCACAGAGTAGTGGTGAGATAGACAACCAGTGTACAATAGCGGTGAGACAGACAACCAGTATACAATAGTGGTGAGATAGACAACCAGCAGACAGTAGAGGTGAGATAGACAACCAGCACACAGCAGAGCTGAGATAGACAACCAGCACACAGCAGTGGTGATATAGAAAACCAGTATACAGCAGTGGTGAGATAGACAAACAGTATACTGCAGTGGTGAAATAGACAACCATCAGACAGAAGTGGTGAGATAGAAAGCCAGTTCACAGCAAGTTGTGAGATAGACAACCAGCCCACAGGAGAGGTGAGATAGACAACGAGTATACTGTAGTGGTGAGATAGACAACCAGCATACAGCAGTGGTGAGCTAGGCAAGCAGTATACTGCAGTGGTGAGATAGAAAACCAGCACACAGCAGTGGTGAGATAGACAACCAGTATAAGGCAGTGGTGAGATAGACAACCAGAATACAGCAGAGGGGGGATAGACAACCAGCAGACAGCAGTGGTGGGCAAAATAGAAAACCAGCAGACAACAGTGGTGAGATAGAAAACCAGTATACAGTAGTGGTGATATAGAAAACCAGCACACAGCAGTGGTGATATAGACACACAGTATACAGTAGTGGTGAGATAGACAACCAGCACACAGCAGAGGTGGGATAGAAATCCAGCACAAAGCAGAGGTGAGATAGAAAACCAGCACAAATCAGAGGGGGGATAGACAACCAGCAGACAGCAATGGTGAGATAGAAAGCCAGTTCACAGCAAGTTGTGAGATAGACAACCAGCCCACAGGAGAGGTGAGATAGACAACGAGTATACTGTAGTGGTGAGATAGACAACCAGCACAGAGTAGTGGTGAGATAGACAACCAGTATACATCAGTGCTGTGATAGACAACCAGTATACAGCAGTGGGGGGCGGGGAATAGCCAACCAGCACACAGCAGTGGTGGGCAAATTAGAAAACCAACAGACAGCAGTGGTGAGATACAAAACCAGTATACAGTAGTGGTGAAATAGAAAACCAGCATACAGCAGTGGTGAGCTAGGCAAGCAGTATACTGCAGTGGTGAGATAGAAAACCAGCACACAGCATTGGTGAGATAGACAACCAGTATAAGGCAGTGGTGAGATAGACAACCAGTATACAGCAGAGGGGGGATAGACAACCAGCAGACAGCAGTGGTGGGCAAAATAGAAAACCAGCAGACAGCAGTGGTGAGATAGAAAACCAGTATACAGCAGTGGTTAGATAGAAAACCAGTATACAATAGTGGTGAGACAGATAACCAATATATACAATAGTGGTGAGATAGACAACCAGCACACAGCAGTGGTGAGATAGACAACCAGTATAAGGCAGTGGTGAGATAGACAACCAGTATACAGCAGAGGGGGGATAGACAACCAGCAGACAGCAGTGGTGGGCAAAATAGAAAACCAGCACACAGCAGTGGTGGGCAAATTAGAAAACCAACAGACAGCAGTGGTGAGATACAAAACCAGTATACAGTAGTGGTGAAATAGAAAACCAGCATACAGCAGTGGTGAGCTAGGCAAGCAGTATACTGCAGTGGTGAGATAGAAAACCAGCACACAGCATTGGTGAGATAGACAACCAGTATAAGGCAGTGGTGAGATAGACAACCAGTATACAGCAGAGGGGGGATAGACAACCAGCAGACAGCAGTGGTGGGCAAAATAGAAAACCAGCAGACAGCAGTGGTGAGATAGAAAACCAGTATACAATAGTGGTGAGACAGATAACCAATATATACAATAGTGGTGAGATAGACAACCAGCAGACAGCAGTGGTGAGATAGACAACCAGCACAGAGCAGACTTGAGATAGACAAGCTGTATACTGTAGTGTTGAGACAGACAACCAGTACACAGCAGTATTGAGATAAACAACCAGCACACAGCAGTGGTGAGATAGACAACCAGCACAGAGTAGTGGTGAGATATACAACCAGTATACAATAGTGGTGAGACAGACAACCAGCACACAGCAGTGGTGGGCAATATAGCAATCCAGCACACAGCAGTGCCGAGATAGACAACCAGCACACAGCAGTGGTGGGCAATATAGAAAACCAGCACACAGCAGTGGTGAGAGACAACCAGTATACACTAGTGGTGAGATAGACAACTAGCACACAGCAGTGGTGGGCAATATAGAAAACCAGCACACAGCAGTGGTGAGAGACAACCAGTATACAATAGTGGTGAGATAGACAACCAGTATACAGTAGAGCCGAGATAGAGAATCAGTGCACAGTAGTGGTGAGATAGAAAACCAGCACACAGTAATGGTGAGATAGACAACCAGTATACAGCAGTGGTGAGACAGACAAACAGTATACTGCAGTGGTGAAATAGACAACCAGCAGACAGAAGTGGTGAGATAGAAAGCCAGTTCACAGCAAGTCGTGAGATAGACAACCAGCCCACAGGAGAGGTGAGATAGACAACCAGCACACAGCAGAGGTGAGATAGACAACCAGCACACAGCAGAGGTGAGATAGAAAACCAGTATACAGCAGTGGTTAGATAGAAAACCAGTATACAATAGTGGTGAGACAGATAACCAATATATACAATAGTGGTGAGATAGACAACCAGTAGACAGCAGTGGTGAGATAGAGAACCAAAATACAGGAGAGCTGAGATAGAAAACCAGCACACAGTGGTGTTGAGATAGCCAACCAGTATACTGTCGTGGTGAGATAGAAAAACATCACACAGCATTAGTGAGATAGAAAGGCAGTATACCACAGTGGTGAGTTAGACAACCAGCACACAGCAGTGGTGCGAAAGACAACCAGTATACAGCAGTGGTGAGACAGATAACCAGCACACAGTAGTGGTGAGATAGAAAACCAGTACACTGTAGTGGCAAGATAGAGAACCAGTGCCCAGTTGTGGTGATATAGATAGCCAGCACACATCATTGTTGAGATAGACAAACAGTATACTGTTGTGGTGAGATAGACAACCAGCACACAGCAGTGGTGAGATAAACAACAAGCAGCCTGTCGTGGTGAGATAGACAACCAGCACACAGTAGTGGTGAGATAGACAACCAGCACACAGCAGAGGTGAGATAGACAACCAGCACACAGCAGAGGTGAGATAGACAACCAGCACACAGTAGTGGTGAGATAGACAACCAGAATACAGCATGGAGAGATAGACCACCAGCATACAGTTGTGGTGGGATAGACAACCAGTATACTCTAGAGGTGAGTTAGAAAACCAGTGCACAGTAGTGGTTTGATAGAAATCCAGTAAACTTCAGTGGTGAGTTAGACAAACAGCACCCAGCAGTGGTGGTATAGACACCCAGTATGCAGCTGTGGTGAGATAGAAAACCAGTAAACTGTAGTGGTGAGATAGAAAAACAATGCACTGTAGTGGTGAGATGGACAACTGGTGTGCAGCAGTGGTGTGATAGAAAACCAGTAAACTCTAGTGGTGAGATAGAGAATCAAAATACAGCAGAGGTGATATAGAAAACCAGTACACAGAGGTGTTGAGATAGACAACCAGTATACTGTCGTGGTGAGATAGACAACCAGCACACAGAAGTGGTGAGATAAACAACAACCAGCCAGTAGTGGTGAGATAGTCAACCAGCAGACAGTAGTGGTGAGATAGAAAACCAGTACACAGAGGTGTTGAGATAGACAACCAGTTTACTGTCGTGGTGAGATAGACAACCAGCACACAGTGGTGGTGAGATAAACAACCAGCACACAGCAGAGGTGAGATAGAAAACCGGTATAGAGCAGTGGTGCTGTAGAAAACCAGCACACAGCATTAGTGAGATAGAAAGGCAGTATACCGCAGTGGTGAGTTAGACAACCAGCAGACAGCAGTGGTGGGATAGAGAACCAGTATACAGCAGTGGTGAGACAGATAACCAGCACACAGTAGTGGTGAGATAGAAAACCAGTACACTGTAGTGGCAAGATAGAGAACCAGTGCACAGTAGTGGTGATATAGATAGCCAGCACACATCATTGTTGAGATAGACAAACAGTATACTGTCGTGGTGAGATAGACAAACGGCACACAGCAGTGGTGAGATAGACAACCAGCACACAGCTGTGGTGAGATAGACAACCAGCACACAGCAGTGGTGAGATAAACAACAAGCAGCCAGTAGTGGTGAGGTAGACAAACAGCACACAGTAGTGTCGAGATAGAAAACCAGCACACAACAATGGTGAGATAGACAACCAGCACACAGTAGTTGTGAAATAGACAATCAGCACACAGTAGTGGTCAGATAGACAACCAGCACACAGCAGAGGTGAGATAGACAACCAGCACACAGTAGTGGTGAGATAGACAACCAGAATACAGCATGGAGAGATAGCTGTGGTGAGATAGACAACCAGCACAGAGTAGTGGTGAGATAGACAACCAGTATAGAGCAGTGGTGAGAATGAAAACCAGTATACAGCAGTGGTGAGATAGAAAACCAGCACATAGCAGTAGTGAGATAGAAAAACATTGCACTGTAGTGGTGAGATAGACAACCGGTATGCAGCAGAGGAGAGATTGAAAACCAGCACACAGTGGTGTTGAGATAGACAACCAGTATACTGTCGTGGTGAGATAGACAACCAGTATACAGCAGTGGTGAGATAGAAAACCAGAACGCAGCAGTGGTGAGATAGACAACAAGCACACAGTAGTGGTGAGATATAAAACCTGTGCACAATAGTGGTGAGATAGAAATCCAGCACTCAGCAGTGGTGAGATAGACAACCAGTATACTGTCGTGGTGAGATAGACAACCAGCACACCGTGGTGGTGAGATAAACAACCAGCACACAGCAGTGGTGCGATAGACAACCAGTATACAGCAGTGGTGAGACAGATAACCAGCACACAGTAGTGGTGAGATAGAAAACCAGTACACTGTAGTGGCAAGATAGAGAACCAGTGCCCAGTAGTGCTGAAATAGATAGCCAGCACACATCATTGTTGAGATAGACAAACAGTATACTGTTGTGGTGAGATAGACAAACAGCACACAGCAGTGGTGAGATAGACAACCAGCACACAGCTGTGGTGAGATAGACAACCAGCACACAGCAGTGGTGAGATAAACAACAAGCAGCCAGTAGTGGTGAGGTAGACAACCAGCACACAGCAGTGGTGAGATAGACAACCAGCACACAGCAGAGGTGAGATAGACAACCAGCACACAGTAGTGGTGAGATAGACAACCAGCACACAGCAGAGGTGAGATAGACAACCAGCACACAGTAGTGGTGAGATAGACAACCAGAATACAGCATGGAGAGATAGACCACCAGCATACAGTTGTGGTGGGATAGACAACCAGCACACAGCAGTGGTGAGATAGACAACCAGCACACAGCAGAGGTGAGATAGACAACCAGCACACAGCAGAGGTGAGATAGACAACCAGCACACAGTAGTGGTGAGATAGACAACCAGAATACAGCATGGAGAGATAGACCACCAGCATACAGTTGTGGTGGGATAGACAACCAGTATACTCTAGTGGTGGTATAGACACCCAGTATGCAGCTGTGGTGAGATAGAAAACCAGTAAACTAGTGGTGAGATAGAAAAACAATGCACTGTAGTGGTGAGATGGACAACTGGTGTGCAGCAGTGGTGAGATAGAAAACCAGTAAACTCTAGTGGTGAGATAGAGAACCAAAATACAGCAGAGGTGAGATAGAAAACCAGTACACAGAGGTGTTGAGATAGACAACCAGTATACTGTCGTGGTGAGATAGACAACCAGCACACAGAAGTGGTGAGATAAACAACAACCAGCCAGTAGTGGTGAGATAGTCAACCAGCAGACAGTAGTGGTTGGATAGAAAACCAGTACACAGAGGTGTTGAGATAGACAACCAGTATACTGTCGTGGTGAGATAGACAACCAGCACACAGTGGTGGTGAGATAAACAACCAGCTCACAGCAGAGGTGAGATAGAAAACCGGTATAGAGCAGTGGTGCTGTAGAAAACCAGCACACAGCATTAGTGAGATAGAAAGGCAGTATACCGCAGTGATGAGTTAGACAACCAGCAGACAGCAGTGGTGGGATAGAGAACCAGTATACAGCAGTGGTGAGATAGATAACCAGCACACAGTAGTGGTGAGATAGAAAACCAGTACACTGTAGTGGCAAGATAGAGAACCAGTGCACAGTAGTGGTGATATAGATAGCCAGCACACATCATTGTTGAGATAGACAAACAGTATACTGTCGTGGTGAGATAGACAAACGGCACACAGCAGTGGTGAGATAGACAACCAGCACACAGCTGTGGTGAGATAAACAACAAGCAGCCAGTAGTGGTGAGATAGACAACCAGCACAGAGTAGTGGTGAGATAGACAACCAGTATACAGCAGTAGTGAGATAGAAAACCAGTAAACTCTAGTGGTGAGATAGAGAACCAAAATACAGGAGAGCTGAGATAGAAAACCAGCACACAGTGGTGTTGAGATAGACAACCTGTATACTGTCGTGGTGAGATAGACTACCAGCACACAGCTGTGGTGAGATAGACAACCAGAACACAGCAGTGGTGAGATAGACAACAAGCACACAGTAGTGGTGAGATATAAAACCTGTGCACAATAGTGGTGAGATAGAAATCCAGCACTCAGCAGTGGTGAGATAGACATCCAGTATACTGTCATGGTGAGATAGACAACCAGCACACAGTGGTGGTCAGATAAACAACCAGCACACAGCTGTGGTGAGATAGACAACCAGCACACAGCAGTGGTGAGATAAACAACAAGCAGCCAGTAGTGGTGAGGTAGACAACCAGCACACAGTAGTGCTGAGATAGAAAACCAGCACACAGCAATGGTGAGATAGACAACCAGCACACAGTAGTGGTAAGATAGACAACCAGCACACAGCAGAGGTGAAATAGACAATCAGCACACAGTAGTGGTCAGATAGACAACAAGCACACAGCAGAGGTGAGATAGACAACCAGCACACAGTGGTGGTGAGATAATCAACCAGCACACAGCAGAGGTGAGATAGAAAACCGGTATAGAGCAGTGGTGCTGTAGAAATCCAGCACACAGCATTAGTGAGATAGAAAGGCAGTATACCGCAGTGGTGAGTTAGACAACCAGCAGACAGCAGTGGTGGGATAGAGAACCAGTATACAGCAGTGGTGAGAGAGATAACCAGCACACAGTAGTGGTGAGATAGAGAACTAGTGCACAGTAGTGGTGATATAGATAGCCAGCACACATCATTGTTGAGATAGACAAACAGTATACTGTCATGGTGAGACAGACAAACGGCACACAGCAGTGGTGAGATAGACAACCAGCACACAGCTGTGGTGAGATAGACAACCAGCACACAGCAGTGGTGAGATAAACAACAAGCAGCCAGTAGTGGTGAGATAGACAACCAGCACACAGTAGTGGTGAGATAGACAACCAGAATACAGCATGGAGAGATAGACAACAAGCACACAGCTGTGGTGAGATAGACAACCAGCACAGAGTAGTGGTGAGATAGACAACCAGTATACAGCAGTGGTGAGATTGAAAACCAGTATACAGCAGTGGTGAGATAGAAAACCAGCACATAGCAGTAGTGAGATAAAAAAACAATGCACTGTCGTGGTGAGATAGACAACCAGCACACAGCTGTGGTGAGATAAACAACAAGCAGCCAGTAGTGGTGAGATAGACAACCAGCACAGAGTAGTGGTTAGATAGACAACCAGTATACAGCAGCAGTGAGATAGAAAAACAGTAAACTCTAGTGGTGAGATAGAGAACCAAAATACAGGAGAGCTGAGATAGAAAACCAGCACACAGTGGTGTTGAGATAAACAACAAGCAGCCAGTAGTGGAGAGGTAGACAAACAGCACACAGTAGTGTCGAGATAGAAAACCAGCACACAACAATGGTGAGATAGACAACCAGCACACAGTAGTTGTGAAATAGACAATCAGCACACAGTAGTGGTCAGATAGACAACCAGCACACAGCAGAGGTGAGATAGACAACCAGCACACAGTAGTGGTGAGATAGACAACCAGAATACAGCATGGAGAGATAGCTGTGGTGAGATAGACAACCAGCACAGAGTAGTGGTGAGATAGACAACCAGTATAGAGCAGTGGTGAGAATGAAAACCAGTATACAGCAGTGGTGAGATAGAAAACCAGCACATAGCAGTAGTGAGATAGAAAAACATTGCACTGTAGTGGTGAGATAGACAACCGGTATGCAGCAGAGGAGAGATTGAAAACCAGCACACAGTGGTGTTGAGATAGACAACCAGTATACTGTCGTGGTGAGATAGACAACCAGTATACAGCAGTGGTGAGATAGAAAACCAGAACGCAGCAGTGGTGAGATAGACAACAAGCACACAGTAGTGGTGAGATATAAAACCTGTGCACAATAGTGGTGAGATAGAAATCCAGCACTCAGCAGTGGTGAGATAGACAACCAGTATACTGTCGTGGTGAGATAGACAACCAGCACACCGTGGTGGTGAGATAAACAACCAGCACACAGCAGTGGTGCGATAGACAACCAGTATACAGCAGTGGTGAGACAGATAACCAGCACACAGTAGTGGTGAGATAGAAAACCAGTACACTGTAGTGGCAAGATAGAGAACCAGTGCCCAGTAGTGCTGAAATAGATAGCCAGCACACATCATTGTTGAGATAGACAAACAGTATACTGTTGTGGTGAGATAGACAAACAGCACACAGCAGTGGTGAGATAGACAACCAGCACACAGCTGTGGTGAGATAGACAACCAGCACACAGCAGTGGTGAGATAAACAACAAGCAGCCAGTAGTGGTGAGGTAGACAACCAGCACACAGCAGAGGTGAGATAGACAACCAGCACACAGTAGTGGTGAGATAGACAACCAGCACACAGCAGAGGTGAGATAGACAACCAGCACACAGTAGTGGTGAGATAGACAACCAGAATACAGCATGGAGAGATAGACCACCAGCATACAGTTGTGGTGGGATAGACAACCAGCACACAGCAGTGGTGAGATACACAACCAGCACACAGCAGAGGTGAGATAGACAACCAGCACACAGCAGAGGTGAGATAGACAACCAGCACACAGTAGTGGTGAGATAGACAACCAGAATACAGCATGGAGAGATAGACCACCAGCATACAGTTGTGGTGGGATAGACAACCAGTATACTCTAGTGGTGGTATAGACACCCAGTATGCAGCTGTGGTGAGATAGAAAACCAGTAAACTAGTGGTGAGATAGAAAAACAATGCACTGTAGTGGTGAGATGGACAACTGGTGTGCAGCAGTGGTGAGATAGAAAACCAGTAAACTCTAGTGGTGAGATAGAGAACCAAAATACAGCAGAGGTGAGATAGAAAACCAGTACACAGAGGTGTTGAGATAGACAACCAGTATACTGTCGTGGTGAGATAGACAACCAGCACACAGAAGTGGTGAGATAAACAACAACCAGCCAGTAGTGGTGAGATAGTCAACCAGCAGACAGTAGTGGTTGGATAGAAAACCAGTACACAGAGGTGTTGAGATAGACAACCAGTATACTGTCGTGGTGAGATAGACAACCAGCACACAGTGGTGGTGAGATAAACAACCAGCTCACAGCAGAGGTGAGATAGAAAACCGGTATAGAGCAGTGGTGCTGTAGAAAACCAGCACACAGCATTAGTGAGATAGAAAGGCAGTATACCGCAGTGATGAGTTAGACAACCAGCAGACAGCAGTGGTGGGATAGAGAACCAGTATACAGCAGTGGTGAGATAGATAACCAGCACACAGTAGTGGTGAGATAGAAAACCAGTACACTGTAGTGGCAAGATAGAGAACCAGTGCACAGTAGTGGTGATATAGATAGCCAGCACACATCATTGTTGAGATAGACAAACAGTATACTGTCGTGGTGAGATAGACAAACGGCACACAGCAGTGGTGAGATAGACAACCAGCACACATCTGTGGTGAGATAAACAACAAGCAGCCAGTAGTGGTGAGATAGACAACCAGCACAGAGTAGTGGTGAGATAGACAACCAGTATACAGCAGTAGTGAGATAGAAAACCAGTAAACTCTAGTGGTGAGATAGAGAACCAAAATACAGGAGAGCTGAGATAGAAAACCAGCACACAGTGGTGTTGAGATAGACAACCTGTATACTGTCGTGGTGAGATAGACTACCAGCACACAGCTGTGGTGAGATAGACAACCAGAACACAGCAGTGGTGAGATAGACAACAAGCACACAGTAGTGGTGAGATATAAAACCTGTGCACAATAGTGGTGAGATAGAAATCCAGCACTCAGCAGTGGTGAGATAGACATCCAGTATACTGTCATGGTGAGATAGACAACCAGCACACAGTGGTGGTCAGATAAACAACCAGCACACAGCTGTGGTGAGATAGACAACCAGCACACAGCAGTGGTGAGATAAACAACAAGCAGCCAGTAGTGGTGAGGTAGACAACCAGCACACAGTAGTGCTGAGATAGAAAACCAGCACACAGCAATGGTGAGATAGACAACCAGCACACAGTAGTGGTAAGATAGACAACCAGCACACAGCAGAGGTGAAATAGACAATCAGCACACAGTAGTGGTCAGATAGACAACAAGCACACAGCAGAGGTGAGATAGACAACCAGCACACAGTGGTGGTGAGATAATCAACCAGCACACAGCAGAGGTGAGATAGAAAACCGGTATAGAGCAGTGGTGCTGTAGAAATCCAGCACACAGCATTAGTGAGATAGAAAGGCAGTATACCGCAGTGGTGAGTTAGACAACCAGCAGACAGCAGTGGTGGGATAGAGAACCAGTATACAGCAGTGGTGAGAGAGATAACCAGCACACAGTAGTGGTGAGATAGAGAACTAGTGCACAGTAGTGGTGATATAGATAGCCAGCACACATCATTGTTGAGATAGACAAACAGTATACTGTCATGGTGAGACAGACAAACGGCACACAGCAGTGGTGAGATAGACAACCAGCACACAGCTGTGGTGAGATAGACAACCAGCACACAGCAGTGGTGAGATAAACAACAAGCAGCCAGTAGTGGTGAGATAGACAACCAGCACACAGTAGTGGTGAGATAGACAACCAGAATACAGCATGGAGAGATAGACAACAAGCACACAGCTGTGGTGAGATAGACAACCAGCACAGAGTAGTGGTGAGATAGACAACCAGTATACAGCAGTGGTGAGATTGAAAACCAGTATACAGCAGTGGTGAGATAGAAAACCAGCACATAGCAGTAGTGAGATAAAAAAACAATGCACTGTCGTGGTGAGATAGACAACCAGCACACAGCTGTGGTGAGATAAACAACAAGCAGCCAGTAGTGGTGAGATAGACAACCAGCACAGAGTAGTGGTTAGATAGACAACCAGTATACAGCAGCAGTGAGATAGAAAAACAGTAAACTCTAGTGGTGAGATAGAGAACCAAAATACAGGAGAGCTGAGATAGAAAACCAGCACACAGTGGTGTTGAGATAAACAACAAGCAGCCAGTAGTGGAGAGGTAGACAAACAGCACACAGTAGTGTCGAGATAGAAAACCAGCACACAACAATGGTGAGATAGACAACCAGCACACAGTAGTTGTGAAATAGACAATCAGCACACAGTAGTGGTCAGATAGACAACCAGCACACAGCAGAGGTGAGATAGACAACCAGCACACAGTAGTGGTGAGATAGACAACCAGAATACAGCATGGAGAGATAGCTGTGGTGAGATAGACAACCAGCACAGAGTAGTGGTGAGATAGACAACCAGTATAGAGCAGTGGTGAGAATGAAAACCAGTATACAGCAGTGGTGAGATAGAAAACCAGCACATAGCAGTAGTGAGATAGAAAAACATTGCACTGTAGTGGTGAGATAGACAACCGGTATGCAGCAGAGGAGAGATTGAAAACCAGCACACAGTGGTGTTGAGATAGACAACCAGTATACTGTCGTGGTGAGATAGACAACCAGTATACAGCAGTGGTGAGATAGAAAACCAGAACGCAGCAGTGGTGAGATAGACAACAAGCACACAGTAGTGGTGAGATATAAAACCTGTGCACAATAGTGGTGAGATAGAAATCCAGCACTCAGCAGTGGTGAGATAGACAACCAGCACACCGTGGTGGTGAGATAAACAACCAGCACACAGCAGTGGTGCGATAGACAACCAGTATACAGCAGTGGTGAGACAGATAACCAGCACACAGTAGTGGTGAGATAGAAAACCAGTACACTGTAGTGGCAAGATAGAGAACCAGTGCCCAGTAGTGCTGAAATAGATAGCCAGCACACATCATTGTTGAGATAGACAAACAGTATACTGTTGTGGTGAGATAGACAAACAGCACACAGCAGTGGTGAGATAGACAACCAGCACACAGCTGTGGTGAGATAGACAACCAGCACACAGCAGTGGTGAGATAAACAACAAGCAGCCAGTAGTGGTGAGGTAGACAACCAGCACACAGCAGTGGTGAGATAGACAACCAGCACACAGCAGAGGTGAGATAGACAACCAGCACACAGTAGTGGTGAGATAGACAACCAGCACACAGCAGAGGTGAGATAGACAACCAGCACACAGTAGTGGTGAGATAGACAACCAGAATACAGCATGGAGAGATAGACCACCAGCATACAGTTGTGGTGGGATAGACAACCAGCACACAGCAGTGGTGAGATAGACAACCAGCACACAGCAGAGGTGAGATAGACAACCAGCACACAGCAGAGGTGAGATAGACCACCAGCATACAGTTGTGGTGGGATAGACAACCAGTATACTCTAGTGGTGGTATAGACACCCAGTATGCAGCTGTGGTGAGATAGAAAACCAGTAAACTAGTGGTGAGATAGAAAAACAATGCACTGTAGTGGTGAGATGGACAACTGGTGTGCAGCAGTGGTGAGATAGAAAACCAGTAAACTCTAGTGGTGAGATAGAGAACCAAAATACAGCAGAGGTGAGATAGAAAACCAGTACACAGAGGTGTTGAGATAGACAACCAGTATACTGTCGTGGTGAGATAGACAACCAGCACACAGAAGTGGTGAGATAAACAACAACCAGCCAGTAGTGGTGAGATAGTCAACCAGCAGACAGTAGTGGTTGGATAGAAAACCAGTACACAGAGGTGTTGAGATAGACAACCAGTATACTGTCGTGGTGAGATAGACAACCAGCACACAGTGGTGGTGAGATAAACAACCAGCTCACAGCAGAGGTGAGATAGAAAACCGGTATAGAGCAGTGGTGCTGTAGAAAACCAGCACACAGCATTAGTGAGATAGAAAGGCAGTATACCGCAGTGATGAGTTAGACAACCAGCAGACAGCAGTGGTGGGATAGAGAACCAGTATACAGCAGTGGTGAGATAGATAACCAGCACACAGTAGTGGTGAGATAGAAAACCAGTACACTGTAGTGGCAAGATAGAGAACCAGTGCACAGTAGTGGTGATATAGATAGCCAGCACACATCATTGTTGAGATAGACAAACAGTATACTGTCGTGGTGAGATAGACAAACGGCACACAGCAGTGGTGAGATAGACAACCAGCACACAGCTGTGGTGAGATAAACAACAAGCAGCCAGTAGTGGTGAGATAGACAACCAGCACAGAGTAGTGGTGAGATAGACAACCAGTATACAGCAGTAGTGAGATAGAAAACCAGTAAACTCTAGTGGTGAGGTAGAGAACCAAAATACAGGAGAGCTGAGATAGAAAACCAGCACACAGTGGTGTTGAGATAGACAACCTGTATACTGTCGTGGTGAGATAGACTACCAGCACACAGCTGTGGTGAGATAGACAACCAGAACACAGCAGTGGTGAGATAGACAACAAGCACACAGTAGTGGTGAGATATAAAACCTGTGCACAATAGTGGTGAGATAGAAATCCAGCACTCAGCAGTGGTGAGATAGACATCCAGTATACTGTCATGGTGAGATAGACAACCAGCACACAGTGGTGGTCAGATAAACAACCAGCACACAGCTGTGGTGAGATAGACAACCAGCACACAACAGTGGTGAGATAAACAACAAGCAGCCAGTAGTGGTGAGGTAGACAACCAGCACACAGTAGTGCTGAGATAGAAAACCAGCACACAGCAATGGTGAGATAGACAACCAGCACACAGTAGTGGTAAGATAGACAACCAGCACACAGCAGAGGTGAAATAGACAATCAGCACACAGTAGTGGTCAGATAGACAACAAGCACACAGCAGAGGTGAGATAGACAACCAGCACACAGTGGTGGTGAGATAATCAACCAGCACACAGTGGTGTTGAGATAAACAACAAGCAGCCAGTAGTGGTGAGGTAGACAAACAGCACACAGTAGTGTCGAGATAGAAAACCAGCACACAACAATGGTGAGATAGACAACCAGCACACAGTAGTTGTGAAATAGACAATCAGCACACAGTAGTGGTCAGATAGACAACCAGCACACAGCAGAGGTGAGATAGACAACCAGCACACAGTAGTGGTGAGATAGACAACCAGAATACAGCATGGAGAGATAGCTGTGGTGAGATAGACAACCAGCACAGAGTAGTGGTGAGATAGACAACCAGTATAGAGCAGTGGTGAGAATGAAAACCAGTATACAGCAGTGGTGAGATAGAAAACCGGTATAGAGCAGTGGTGCTGTAGAAATCCAGCACACAGCATTAGTGAGATAGAAAGGCAGTATACCGCAGTGGTGAGTTAGACAACCAGCAGACAGCAGTGGTGGGATAGAGAACCAGTATACAGCAGTGGTGAGAGAGATAACCAGCACACAGTAGTGGTGAGATAGAGAACTAGTGCACAGTAGTGGTGATATAGATAGCCAGCACACATCATTGTTGAGATAGACAAACAGTATACTGTCATGGTGAGATAGACAAACGGCACACAGCAGTGGTGAGATAAACAACAAGCAGCCAGTAGTGGTGAGATAGACAACCAGCACACAGTAGTGGTGAGATAGACAACCAGAATACAGCATGGAGAGATAGACAACAAGCACACAGCTGTGGTGAGATAGACAACCAGCACAGAGTAGTGGTGAGATAGACAACCAGTATACAGCAGTGGTGAGATTGAAAACCAGTATACAGCAGTGGTGAGATAGAAAACCAGCACATAGCAGTAGTGAGATAAAAAAACAATGCACTGTCGTGGTGAGATAGACAACCAGCACACAGCTGTGGTGAGATAAACAACAAGCAGCCAGTAGTGGTGAGATAGACAACCAGCACAGAGTAGTGGTTAGATAGACAACCAGTATACAGCAGCAGTGAGATAGAAAAACAGTAAACTCTAGTGGTGAGATAGAGAACCAAAATACAGGAGAGCTGAGATAGAAAACCAGCACACAGTGGTGTTGAGATAAACAACAAGCAGCCAGTAGTGGTGAGGTAGACAAACAGCACACAGTAGTGTCGAGATAGAAAACCAGCACACAACAATGGTGAGATAGACAACCAGCACACAGTAGTTGTGAAATAGACAATCAGCACACAGTAGTGGTCAGATAGACAACCAGCACACAGCAGAGGTGAGATAGACAACCAGCACACAGTAGTGGTGAGATAGACAACCAGAATACAGCATGGAGAGATAGCTGTGGTGAGATAGACAACCAGCACAGAGTAGTGGTGAGATAGACAACCAGTATAGAGCAGTGGTGAGAATGAAAACCAGTATACAGCAGTGGTGAGATAGAAAACCAGCACATAGCAGTAGTGAGATAGAAAAACATTGCACTGTAGTGGTGAGATAGACAACCGGTATGCAGCAGAGGAGAGATTGAAAACCAGCACACAGTGGTGTTGAGATAGACAACCAGTATACTGTCGTGGTGAGATAGACAACCAGTATACAGCAGTGGTGAGATAGAAAACCAGAACGCAGCAGTGGTGAGATAGACAACAAGCACACAGTAGTGGTGAGATATAAAACCTGTGCACAATAGTGGTGAGATAGAAATCCAGCACTCAGCAGTGGTGAGATAGACAACCAGTATACTGTCGTGGTGAGATAGACAACCAGCACACCGTGGTGGTGAGATAAACAACCAGCACACAGCAGTGGTGCGATAGACAACCAGTATACAGCAGTGGTGAGACAGATAACCAGCACACAGTAGTGGTGAGATAGAAAACCAGTACACTGTAGTGGCAAGATAGAGAACCAGTGCCCAGTAGTGCTGAAATAGATAGCCAGCACACATCATTGTTGAGATAGACAAACAGTATACTGTTGTGGTGAGATAGACAAACAGCACACAGCAGTGGTGAGATAGACAACCAGCACACAGCTGTGGTGAGATAGACAACCAGCACACAGCAGTGGTGAGATAAACAACAAGCAGCCAGTAGTGGTGAGGTAGACAACCAGCACACAGCAGTGGTGAGATAGACAACCAGCACACAGCAGAGGTGAGATAGACAACCAGCACACAGTAGTGGTGAGATAGACAACCAGCACACAGCAGAGGTGAGATAGACAACCAGCACACAGTAGTGGTGAGATAGACAACCAGAATACAGCATGGAGAGATAGACCACCAGCATACAGTTGTGGTGGGATAGACAACCAGCACACAGCAGTGGTGAGATAGACAACCAGCACACAGCAGAGGTGAGATAGACAACCAGCACACAGCAGAGGTGAGATAGACAACCAGCACACAGTAGTGGTGAGATAGACAACCAGAATACAGCATGGAGAGATAGACCACCAGCATACAGTTGTGGTGGGATAGACAACCAGTATACTCTAGTGGTGGTATAGACACCCAGTATGCAGCTGTGGTGAGATAGAAAACCAGTAAACTAGTGGTGAGATAGAAAAACAATGCACTGTAGTGGTGAGATGGACAACTGGTGTGCAGCAGTGGTGAGATAGAAAACCAGTAAACTCTAGTGGTGAGATAGAGAACCAAAATACAGCAGAGGTGAGATAGAAAACCAGTACACAGAGGTGTTGAGATAGACAACCAGTATACTGTCGTGGTGAGATAGACAACCAGCACACAGAAGTGGTGAGATAAACAACAACCAGCCAGTAGTGGTGAGATAGTCAACCAGCAGACAGTAGTGGTTGGATAGAAAACCAGTACACAGAGGTGTTGAGATAGACAACCAGTATACTGTCGTGGTGAGATAGACAACCAGCACACAGTGGTGGTGAGATAAACAACCAGCTCACAGCAGAGGTGAGATAGAAAACCGGTATAGAGCAGTGGTGCTGTAGAAAACCAGCACACAGCATTAGTGAGATAGAAAGGCAGTATACCGCAGTGATGAGTTAGACAACCAGCAGACAGCAGTGGTGGGATAGAGAACCAGTATACAGCAGTGGTGAGATAGATAACCAGCACACAGTAGTGGTGAGATAGAAAACCAGTACACTGTAGTGGCAAGATAGAGAACCAGTGCACAGTAGTGGTGATATAGATAGCCAGCACACATCATTGTTGAGATAGACAAACAGTATACTGTCGTGGTGAGATAGACAAACGGCACACAGCAGTGGTGAGATAGACAACCAGCACACAGCTGTGGTGAGATAAACAACAAGCAGCCAGTAGTGGTGAGATAGACAACCAGCACAGAGTAGTGGTGAGATAGACAACCAGTATACAGCAGTAGTGAGATAGAAAACCAGTAAACTCTAGTGGTGAGATAGAGAACCAAAATACAGGAGAGCTGAGATAGAAAACCAGCACACAGTGGTGTTGAGATAGACAACCTGTATACTGTCGTGGTGAGATAGACTACCAGCACACAGCTGTGGTGAGATAGACAACCAGAACACAGCAGTGGTGAGATAGACAACAAGCACACAGTAGTGGTGAGATATAAAACCTGTGCACAATAGTGGTGAGATAGAAATCCAGCACTCAGCAGTGGTGAGATAGACATCCAGTATACTGTCATGGTGAGATAGACAACCAGCACACAGTGGTGGTCAGATAAACAACCAGCACACAGCAGAGGTGAGATAGAAATCTGATATAGAGCAGTGGTGAGATAGAAAGACAGCACACAGCATTAGTGAGATAGAAAGGCAGTATACCACAGTGGTGAGTTAGACAACCAGCACACAGCAGTGGTGCGATAGACAACCAGTATACAGCAGTGGTGAGACAGATAACCAGCACACAGTAGTGGTGAGATAGAAAACCAGTACACTGTAGTGGCAAGATAGAGAACCAGTGCCCAGTAGTGGTGATATAGATAGCCAGCACACATCATTGTTGAGATAGACAAACAGTATACTGTTGTGGTGAGATAGACAAACAGCACACAGCAGTGGTGAGATAGACAACCAGCAGCCAGTAGTGGTGAGGTAGACAACCAGCACACAGCAGAGGTGAGATAGACAACCAGCACACAGTAGTGGTGAGATAGACAACCAGCACACAGCAGAGGTGAGATAGACAACCAGCACACAGCAGAGGTGAGATAGACAACCAGCACACAGTAGTGGTGAGATAGACAACCAGAATACAGCATGGAGAGATAGACCACCAGCATACAGTTGTGGTGGGATAGACAACCAGTATACTCTAGTGGTGAGTTAGAAAACCAGTGCACAGTAGTGGTTTGATAGAAATCCAGTAAACTTCAGTGGTGAGATAGAAAACCAGTATACCGCAGTGGTGAGTTAGACAAACAGCGCACAGCAGTGGTGGTATAGACACCCAGTATGCAGCTGTGGTGAGATAGAAAACCAGTAAACTGTAGTGGTGAGATAGAAAAACAATGCACTGTAGTGGTGAGATGGACAACTGGTGTGCAGCAGTGGTGAGATAGAAAACCAGTAAACTCTAGTGGTGAGATAGAGAACCAAAATACAGCAGAGGTGAGATAGAAAACCAGTACACAGAGGTGTTGAGATAGACAACCAGCACACAGAAGTGGTGAGATAAACAGCAACCAGCCAGTAGTGGTGAGATAGTCAACCAGCAGACAGTAGTGGTGAGATAGAAAACCAGTACACAGCAGTGGTGAGAGAAACAACAAGCAACCAGTTCTGGTGAGATAGATAATCAGCACACAGTAGTGGTGAGGTACAAAACCAGCACACAGTCGTGGTAAGATAGACAACCGGTATACAGCAGTGGTGTGATAGACAACTAGCACACAGCAGTGGTGGGCAATATACAAAAACAGCACACAGCAGTAGTGAGATAGATAACCAGTATACAGTAGTGTTGTGATTGAAAACCAGCATACCGTAGTGTTGAGATAGACAACCAGCACACTGTAGTGGTGAGATAGAAAAACAATGCACTGTAGTGGTGAGATAGACAACCGGTATGCAGCAGTGGTGAGACAGAAAACCAGTAAACTGTAGTGGTGAGATAGAGAAACAAAATACAGCAGAGGTGAGATAGAAAGCCAGCACACAGTGGTGTTGAGATGGACAACCAGTATACTGTCGTGGTGAGATTGACAACCAGCACACAGCTGTGGTGAGATAAACAACAAGCAGCCAGTACTGGTGAGATAGATAACCAGCAGACAGTAGTGGGGAAATTGAAAACCAGCATACCGTACTGTTGAGATAGACAACCAGCACACTGTAGTGGTGAGATAGACAACCAGTATACAGCAGTGTTGAGATAGACAACCAGTAAACTGTAGTGGTGAGATCGAGAACCAAAATACAGGAGAGCTGAGATAGAAAACCAGCACACAGTGGTGTTGAGATAGACAACCAGTATACTGTCGTGGTGAGATAGACTACCAGCACACAGCTGTGGTGAGATAGACAACCAGAACACAGCAGTGGTGAGATAGACAACAAGCACACAGTAGTGGTGAGATATAAAACCTGTGCACAATAGTGGTGAGATAGAAATCCAGCACTCAGCAGTGGTGAGATAGACATCCAGTATACTGTCATGGTGAGATAAACAACCAGCACACAGCAGAGGTGAGATAGAAATCTGATATAGAGCAGTGGTGAGATAGAAAGACAGCACACAGCATTAGTGAGATAGAAAGGCAGTATACCACAGTGGTGAGTTAGACAACCAGCACACAGCAGTGGTGCGATAGACAACCAGTATACAGCAGTGGTGAGACAGATAACCAGCACACAGTAGTGGTGAGATAGAAAACCAGTACACTGTAGTGGCAAGATAGAGAACCAGTGCCCAGTAGTGGTGATATAGATAGCCAGCACACATCATTGTTGAGATAGACAAACAGTATACTGTTGTGGTGAGATAGACAAACAGCACACAGCAGTGGTGAGATAGACAACCAGCAGCCAGTAGTGGTGAGGTAGACAACCAGCACACAGCAGTGGTGAGATAGACAACCAGCACACAGCAGAGGTGAGATAGACAACCAGCACACAGTAGTGGTGAGATAGACAACCAGCACACAGCAGAGGTGGGATAGAGAACCAGCACACAGTAGTGGTGAGATAGACAACCAGAATACAGCATGGAGAGATAGACCACCAGCATACAGTTGTGGTGGGATAGACAACCAGTATACTCTAGTGGTGAGTTAGAAAACCAGTGCACAGTAGTGGTTTGATAGAAATCCAGTAAACTTCAGTGGTGAGATAGAAAACCAGTATACCGCAGTGGTGAGTTAGACAAACAGCGCACAGCAGTGGTGGTATAGACACCCAGTATGCAGCTGTGGTGAGATAGAAAACCAGTAAACTGTAGTGGTGAGATAGAAAAACAATGCACTGTAGTGGTGAGATGGACAACTGGTGTGCAGCAGTGGTGAGATAGAAAACCAGTAAACTCTAGTGGTGAGATAGAGAACCAAAATACAGCAGAGGTGAGATAGAAAACCAGTACACAGAGGTGTTGAGATAGACAACCAGTATACTGTCGTGGTGAGATAGACAACCAGCACACAGAAGTGGTGAGATAAACAGCAACCAGCCAGTAGTGGTGAGATAGTCAACCAGCAGACAGTAGTGGTGAGATAGAAAACCAGTACACAGCAGTGGTGAGAGAAACAACAAGCAACCAGTTCTGGTGAGATAGACAATCAGCACACAGTAGTGGTGAGGTACAAAACCAGCACACAGTCGTGGTAAGATAGACAACCGGTATACAGCAGTGGTGTGATAGACAACTAGCACACAGCAGTGGTGGGCAATATACAAAAACAGCACACAGCAGTAGTGAGATAGATAACCAGTATACAGTAGTGTTGTGATTGAAAACCAGCATACCGTAGTGTTGAGATAGACAACCAGCACACTGTAGTGGTGAGATAGAAAAACAATGCACTGTAGTGGTGAGATAGACAACCGGTATGCAGCAGTGGTGAGACAGAAAACCAGTAAACTGTAGTGGTGAGATAGAGAAACAAAATACAGCAGAGGTGAGATAGAAAGCCAGCACACAGTGGTGTTGAGATGGACAACCAGTATACTGTCGTGGTGAGATTGACAACCAGCACACAGCTGTGGTGAGATAAACAACAAGCAGCCAGTACTGGTGAGATAGATAACCAGCAGACAGTAGTGGGGAAATTGAAAACCAGCATACCGTACTGTTGAGATAGACAACCAGCACACTGTAATGGTGAGATAGACAACCAGTATACAGCAGTGTTGAGATAGACAACCAGTAAACTGTAGTGGTGAGATCGAGAACCAAAATACAGGAGAGCTGAGATAGAAAACCAGCACACAGTGGTGTTGAGATAGACAACCAGTATACTGTCATGGTGAGATAGACAACCAGCACACAGCTGTGGTGAGATAGACAACAAGCACACGGTAGTGGTGAGATATAAAACCTGTGCACAATAGTGGTGAGATACAAATCCAGCACTCAGCAGTGGTGAAGTAAACAACCAGCACACAGCAGAAGTGAGATAGAAAACCGGTATAGAGCAGTGGTGAGATAGAAAACAAGCACACAGCATTAGTGAGATATAAAGGCAGTATACCACAGTGGTGAGTTAGACAACCAGCACACAGCAGTGGTGTGATAGACAACCAGTATACAGCAGTGGTGAGTTAGACAACCAGCACACAGCAGTGGTGGGATAGACACCCAGTATGCAGCAGTGGTGAGACAGATAACCAGCACACAGTAGTGGTGAGATAGAAAACCAGTACATAGTAGTGGCAAGATAGAGAACCAGTGCACAGTAGTGGTGATATAGATAGCCAGCACACATCAGTGTTGAGATAGACAACCAGTATACAGTCGTGGTGAAATAGACAACCAGCACACAGCTGTGGTGAGAAAGACAAGCAGCACACAGCAGTGGTGAGATAAACAACAAGCAGCCAGTAGTGGTGAGGTAGACAGCCAGCACACAGTAGTGGTGAGATAGAACACCAGCACACAGCTGTGGTGAGATAGACAACCAGCACACAGCAGAGGTGAGTTAGACAACCAGCACACAGTAGTGGTGAGATAGACAACCAGAATACAGCAGTGGAGAGATAGACAAACAGCACACAGAGTGGTGAGATAGACAACCAGTATACTCTAGCAGTGAGTTAGAAAACTAGTGCACAGTAGTGGTTTGATAGAAATCTAGTAAACTTCAGTGGTGAGATAGAAAACCAGTATACAGCAGTGGTGAGTTAGACAACCAGCACACAGCAGTGGTGGGATAGACACCCAGTATGCAGCAGTGGTGAGACTGAAATCCAGTTAACTGTAGTGGTGAGATAGAAAAACAAGGCACTGTAGTGGTGAGATAGACAACCGGTGTGCAGCAGTGGTGAGATAGAAATCCAGTAAACTGAAGTGGTGAGATAGAGTACCAAAATACAGCAGAGGTGAGATAGAAAACCAGCACACAGCTGTGGTGAGATAGACAACCAGCACACAGCAGTGGTGAGATAGAAAACAAGCACACAGCATTAGTGAGATAGAAAGGCAGTATACCACAGTGGTGAGTTAGACAACCAGCACACAGCAGTGGTGCGATAGACAACCAGTATACAGCAGTGGTGAGACAGATAACCAGCACACAGTAGTGGTGAGATAGAAAACCAGTACACTGTAGTGGCAAGATAGAGAACCAGAGCACAGTAGTGGTGATATAGATAGCGAGCACACATCAGTGTTGAGATAGACAACCAGTATACAGTCGTGGTGAGATAGACAAACAGCACACAGCAGTGGTGAGATAGACAACCAGCACACAGCAGCGGTGAGATAGACAACCAGCACACCGAAGAGGTGAGATGGACAACCTGCACACAGCTGTGGTGAGATAGACAACCAGCACACAGCAGAGGTGAGTTAGACAACCAGCACACAGCAGTGGTGAGATAGACAACAACCAAAATACAGCAGTGGAGAGATAGACAAACAGCACACAGAGTGGTGAGATAGACAACCAGTATACTGTAGTGGTGAGATAGAGAACCAAAATAAAGGAGAGCTGGGATAGAAAACCAGCACACAGTGGTGTTGAGATAGACAACCAGTATACTGCCGTGGTGAGATAGACAACCAGCTCACAGCTGTGGTGAGATAGACAACCAGCACACAACAGTGGTGAGATAGAAAACAAGCACACTGTAGTGGTGAGATATAAAACCTGTGCACAATAGTGGTGAGATAAACAACCAGTATACAGCTGTGGTGAGATGGAAACCCAGTACACTGTAGTGGTGAGATAGACAACAAGCACACTGTAGTAGTGAGATAGAAAACCAGCACAGAGCATTGGTGAGATAGAAAACCAGCACACAGCAGTGGTGGGCAACTTGGAATACCAGCAGACAGCAGTGGTGAGATAGAAAACCAGTACACAGCAGTGGTGGGATAGACAACTAGCACACAGTAGTAGTGGGATAGACAACCAGCACACAGTAGTGTTGAGATAGACAACCAGTATACAATAGTGTTGAGATAGACAACCAGCACACAGTAGTTGTGAGATATAAAACCTGTGCGCAATAGTGGTGAGATAGAAAACCAGCACTCAGCAGTGGTGAGATACCCAACCACTATACAGCAGTGGTGAGATAGAATACCAGTACACTGTAGTGGTGAGAAGGACAACAAGCACACTGTAGTGGTGAGATAGAAAACCTGTATAGTGCAGTGGTGAGATAGAAAACCAGCACACAGCAGTGGTGAGATAGACAACCAGCACAGAATAGTGGTGAGATAGACAACCAGTATACAGCAGTGGTGAGAAAGAAAATCAGTATACTGTAGTGGTGAGATAGAAAACCAGCACACAGCAGTGGTGAGATAGAAAACCAGCACACAGCAGTGGTGAGATAGAAAACCAGCACACAGCAGAGGTGGGCAACATAGAATACCAGCAGACAGCAGTGGTGAGATAGAAAATAAGTACACAGCAGTGGTGTGATAGACAACCAGTATACAATAGTGTTGAGATAGACAACCAGCACACAGCAGTTGTGAGATATAAAACCTGTGCACAATAGTGGTGAGATAGAAAACCAGCACTCAGCAGTGCTGAGATAGACAACCAGTATACAGCAGTGGTGAGATAGATAAACCAGCACATAGCAGTAGTGAGATAGAAAAGCAGTATACCGCAGTGGTGAGTTAGAGAACCAGCACACAGCAGTGGTGGGATAGGCACCCAGTATGCAGCAGTGGTGAGATAGAAAACCAGTAATCTCTAGTGGTGAGATAGAAAAACAATGCACTGTAGTGGTGAGATAGACAACAGGTATGCAGCAGTGGTGAGATAGACAACCAGCACACAGCAGTGGTGAGATAGACAACCAGCACACAGCAGTTGTTGGATAGACACCCAGTATGCAGCATTGGTGAGATAGAAAACCAGTAAACAGTAGTGGTGAGATAGAAAAACAATGCACTGTAGTGGTGAGATAGACAACCGGTATGCAGCAGTGGTGAGATAGAAAACCTGTATAGTGAAGTGGTGAGATAGAAAACAAGCACACAGCAGTGGTGAGATGAACAACCAGCATACAGGAGAGGTGAGATAGTTAATCACTATACTGTAGTGCTGAGATAGACAACGAGAACACAGCAGTGGTGAGATAAACAACCAGCACACAGCAGAGGTGAGATAGACAACCAGCACACAGTAGTGGTGAAGTAGACAACCCAGCACAGAGAAGTGGTGAGATAGACAACCAGCACACAGTTGTGCTGAGATAGACAACCCCCAGACAGCAGTGCTGAGATAGACAACCAGCACACACTAGTTGTGAGATATAAAACCTGTGCACAATAGTGGTGAGAGAGAAAACCAGCACTCAGCAGTGGTGAGATGAACAACCAGCATACAGCAGAGGTGAGATAGTCAAGCACTATACTGTAGTGGTGAGATAGACAACCAGTATACAGCAGTGGTGAGATAGAAAACCAGCACATAGCAGTAGTGAGGTAGAAAAGCAGTATACCACAGTGGTGAGTTAGAGAACCAGCACACAGCAGTGGTGGGATAAACACCCAGTATGTAGCAGTGGTGAGATAGAAAACCAGTAAACTGTAGTGGTGAGATAGAAAACCTGTATAGTGCAGTGGAGAGATAGAAAACCAGCACACTGCGGTGGTGTGATGAACAACCAGCTTACAGGAGAGGTGAGATAGTTAACCACTATACTGTAGTGGTGAGATAGACAACCAGAACACAGCAGTGGTGAGATAGAAAACCAGCACAGAGTAGTGGTGAGATAGAAAAACAATGGACTGTAGTGGTGAGATAGACAACTGGTATGCAGCAGTGTTGAGATAGAAAATAGGTAAACTGTAGTGGTGAGATAGAGAACCAAAATACAGCAGAGGTGAGATAGAAAACCAGCACACAGTGGTGTTGAGATAGACAACCAGTATACTGTCGTGGTGAGATAGACAACCAGCACACAGCAGTGGTGAGATCAACAACAAGCAGCCAGTAGTGGTGAGATAGACAATCAGCAGACAGTATTGGTGAGGTAGAAAACCAGCGCACAGTAGTGGTGAGATAGACAATCAGTATAAAGCAATGGTGAGATATACAACTAGCACACAGCAGTGGTGGGCAATATAGAAAACCAGCACACAGCAGTGGTGAGATAGACAACAAGTATACAGTAGTGGTGCAAGTGAAAACAAGCAGACCGTATTGTTGAGATAGATAACCAGCACACAGCAGTGCTGAGATAGACAACCAGCAGACAGCTGTGCTGAGATAGAAAACTAGCACAGAGTAGAGGTAAGATAGAAAACCAGTATACAACAGTGATGAGTTAGACAACCAGCAAACAGCAGTGGTGGGATAGACACCCAGTATGCAGCAGTGGTGAGATAGAAAAAACAAAGCACTGTTGTGGTGAGATAGACAACCGGTATACAGCAGTGGTGAGATAGAAAACCAGTAAACTGTAGTGGTGAGATAGAAAACCAAAATACAGGAGAGCTGGGATAGAAAACCAGCACACAGTGGTGTTGAGATAGATAACCAGTATACTGTCATGGTGAGATAGACAACCAGCACACAGCAGTGCTGAGATAGAAAACTAGCACAGAGTAGAGGTAAGATAGAAAACCAGTATACAACAGTGATGAGTTAGACAACCAGCAAACAGCAGTGGTGAGATAGACAACAAGCACACTGTAGTGGTGAGATAGACAAACAGCACACAATAGTGGTGAGATAAACAACAGGCATACAGCAGAGGTGAGATAGTCAACCAGTATACTGTAGTGGTGAGATAGACAACCAGCACACAGCAGTTGTTGGATAGACACCCAGTATGCAGCATTGGTGAGATAGAAAACCAGTAAACAGTAATGGTGAGATAGAAAAACAATGCACTGTAGTGGTGAGATAGACAACAGGTATGCAGCAGTGGTGAGATAGACAACCAGCACACAGCAGTGGTGAGATAGACAACCAGCACACAGCAGTGGTGATATAAAAAACAATCAGCCAGTAGTGGTGAGATAGACAACCCGCAGACAGTAGTGGTGAGATAGAAAACTAGTATACTGTCGTGGTGAGATAGACAAACAGCACACAGCAGTGGTGAGATAGACAACCAGCACACAGCAGTGGTGAGATCAACAACAGGCAGCCAGTAGTGGTGAGATAGACAATCAGCAGACAGTATTGGTGAGGTAGAAAACCAGCACACAGTAGTGGTGAGATAGACAATCAGTATAAAGCAATGGTGAGATATACAACTAGCGCACAGCAGTGGTGGGCAATATAGAAAACCAGCACACAGCAGAGGTGAGATAGACAACCAGCACACAGTAGTGGTGAGATAGACAACCAGCACACAGCAGAGGTGAGATAGACAACCAGCACACAGTAGTGGTGAGATAGACAACCAGAATACAGCATGGAGAGATGGACCACCAGCATACAGTTGTGGTGGGATAGACAACCAGCACACAGCAGTGGTGAGATAGACAACCAGCACACAGCAGAGGTGAGATAGACAACCAGCACACAGTAGTGGTGAGATAGACAACCAGCACACAGCAGAGGTGAGATAGACAACCAGCACACAGCAGAGGTGAGATAGACAACCAGCACACAGTAGTGGTGAGATAGACAACCAGAATACAGCATGGAGAGATAGACCACCAGCATACAGTTGTGGTGGGATAGACAACCAGTATACTCTAGTGGTGAGTTAGAAAACCAGTGCACAGTAGTGGTTTGATAGAAATCCAGTAAACTTCAGTGGTGAGATAGAAAACCAGTATACAGCAGTGGTGAGTTAGACAAACAGCACACAGCAGTGGTGGTATAGACACCCAGTATGCAGCTGTGGTGAGATAGAAAACCAGTAAACTGTAGTGGTGAGATAGAAAAACAATGCACTGTAGTGGTGAGATAGAAAACCAGTAAACTCTAGTGGTGAGATAGAGAACCAAAATACAGCAGAGGTGAGATAGATAACCAGTACACAGAGGTGTTGAGATAGACAACCAGTATACTGTCGTGGTGAGATAGACAACCAGCACACAGAAGTGGTGAGATAAACAACAACCAGCCAGTAGTGGTGAGATAGTCAACCAGCAGACAGTAGTGGTTGGATAGAAAACCAGTACACAGAGGTGTTGAGATAGTCAACCAGTATACTGTCGTGGTGAGATAGACAACCAGCACACAGTGGTGGAGAGATAAACAACCAGCACACAGCAGAGGTGAGATAGAAAACCGATATAGAGCAGTGGTGCTGTAGAAAACCAGCACACAGCATTAGTGAGATAGAAAGGCAGTATACCGCAGTGGTGAGTTAGACAACCAGCAGACAGCAGTGGTGGGATAGAGAACCAGTATACAGCAGTGGTGAGACAGATAACCAGCACACAGTAGTGGTGAGATAGAAAACCAGTACACTGTAGTGGCAAGATAGAGAACCAGTGCACAGTAGTGGTGATATAGATAGCCAGCACACATCATTGTTGAGATAGACAAACAGTATACTGTCGTGGTGAGATAGACAAACGGCACACAGCAGTGGTGAGATAGACAACCAGCACACAGCTGTGGTGAGATAGACAACCAGCACACAGCAGTGGTGAGATAAACAACAAGCATCCAGTAGTGGTGAGGTAGACAACCAGCACACGGTAGTGTTGAGATAGAAAACCAGCACACAGCAATGGTGAGATAGACAACCAGCACACAGTAGTGGTAAGAGAGACAACCAGCACACAGCAGAGGTGAAATAGACAATCAGCACACAGTAGTGGTCAGATAGACAACCAGCACACAGCAGTGGTGATATAAACAACAAGCAGCCAGTAGTGGTGAGATAGACAACCCGCAGACAGTAGTGGTGAGATAGAAAACTAGTATACTGTCGTGGTGAGATAGACAAACAGCACACAGCAGTGGTGAGATAGACAACCAGCACACAGCAGTGGTGAGATCAACAACAGGCAGCCAGTAGTGGTGAGATAGACAATCAGCAGACAGTATTGGTGAGGTAGAAAAACAGCACACAGTAGTGGTGAGATAGACAATCAGTATAAAGCAATGGTGAGATATACAACTAGCGCACAGCAGTGGTGGGCAATATAGAAAACCAGCACACAGCAGAGGTGAGATAGACAACCAGCACACAGTAGTGGTGAGATAGACAACCAGCACACAGCAGAGGTGAGATAGACAACCAGCACACAGTAGTGGTGAGATAGAGAACCAGAATACAGCATGGAGAGATAGACCACCAGCATACAGTTGTGGTGGGATAGACAACCAGCACACAGCAGTGGTGATATAAACAACAAGCAGCCAGTAGTGGTGAGATAGACAACCCGCAGACAGTAGTGGTGAGATAGAAAACTAGTATACTGTCGTGGTGAGATAGACAAACAGCACACAGCAGTGGTGAGATAGACAACCAGCACACAGCAGTGGTGAGATCAACAACAGGCAGCCAGTAGTGGTGAGATAGACAATCAGCAGACAGTATTGGTGAGGTAGAAAACCAGCACACAGTAGTGGTGAGATAGACAATCAGTATAAAGCAATGGTGAGATATACAACTAGCGCACAGCAGTGGTGGGCAATATAGAAAACCAGCACACAGCAGAGGTGAGATAGACAACCAGCACACAGTAGTGGTGAGATAGACAACCAGCACACAGCAGAGGTGAGATAGACAACCAGCACACAGTAGTGGTGAAGTAGACAACCCAGCACAGAGAAGTGGTGAGATAGACAACCAGCACACAGTTGTGCTGAGATAGACAACCCCCAGACAGCAGTGCTGAGATAGACAACCAGCACACACTAGTTGTGAGATATAAAACCTGTGCACAATAGTGGTGAGAGAGAAAACCAGCACTCAGCAGTGGTGAGATGAACAACCAGCATACAGCAGAGGTGAGATAGTCAAGCACTATACTGTAGTGGTGAGATAGACAACCAGTATACAGCAGTGGTGAGATAGAAAACCAGCACATAGCAGTAGTGAGGTAGAAAAGCAGTATACCACAGTGGTGAGTTAGAGAACCAGCACACAGCAGTGGTGGGATAAACACCCAGTATGTAGCAGTGGTGAGATAGAAAACCAGTAAACTGTAGTGGTGAGATAGAAAACCTGTATAGTGCAGTGGAGAGATAGAAAACCAGCACACTGCGGTGGTGTGATGAACAACCAGCTTACAGGAGAGGTGAGATAGTTAACCACTATACTGTAGTGGTGAGATAGACAACCAGAACACAGCAGTGGTGAGATAGAAAACCAGCACAGAGTAGTGGTGAGATAGAAAAACAATGGACTGTAGTGGTGAGATAGACAACTGGTATGCAGCAGTGTTCAGATAGAAAATAGGTAAACTGTAGTGGTGAGATAGAGAACCAAAATACAGCAGAGGTGAGATAGAAAACCAGCACACAGTGGTGTTGAGATAGACAACCAGTATACTGTCGTGGTGAGATAGACAACCAGCACACAGCAGTGGTGAGATCAACAACAAGCAGCCAGTAGTGGTGAGATAGACAATCAGCAGACAGTATTGGTGAGGTAGAAAACCAGCGCACAGTAGTGGTGAGATAGACAATCAGTATAAAGCAATGGTGAGATATACAACTAGCACACAGCAGTGGTGGGCAATATAGAAAACCAGCACACAGCAGTGGTGAGATAGACAACAAGTATACAGTAGTGGTGCAAGTGAAAACAAGCAGACCGTATTGTTGAGATAGATAACCAGCACACAGCAGTGCTGAGATAGACAACCAGCAGACAGCTGTGCTGAGATAGAAAACTAGCACAGAGTAGAGGTAAGATAGAAAACCAGTATACAACAGTGATGAGTTAGACAACCAGCAAACAGCAGTGGTGGGATAGACACCCAGTATGCAGCAGTGGTGAGATAGAAAAAACAAAGCACTGTTGTGGTGAGATAGACAACCGGTATACAGCAGTGGTGAGATAGAAAACCAGTAAACTGTAGTGGTGAGATAGAAAACCAAAATACAGGAGAGCTGGGATAGAAAACCAGCACACAGTGGTGTTGAGATAGACAACCAGTATACTGTCATGGTGAGATAGACCACCAGCATACAGTTGTGGTGGGATAGACAACCAGCACACAGCAGTGGTGAGATAGACAACCAGCACACAGCAGTGGTGAGATAGAGAACAAGTATACAGTAGTGGTGAGACTGAAAACCAGCACACCGTACTGTTGAGATAGACAACCAGCAGACAGCAGTGGTGAGATAGACAACCAGCACAGAGTAGTGGTGAGATAGACAACCAGTATACAACAGTGGTGAGATAGAAAACCAGCACACAGCAGTGGTGAGATAGAGAACAAGTATACAGTAGTGGTGAGACTGAAAACCAGCACACCATACTGTTGAGATAGACAACCAGCAGACAGCAGTGGTGAGATAGACAACCAGCACAGAGTAGTGGTGAGATAGACAACCAGTATACAGCAGTGGTGAGATAGAAAACCAGTATACAGCAGTGGTGAGATAGAAAACCAGCACATAGCAGTAGTGAGATAGAAAAACAGTATATCGCAGTGGTGAGTTAGAGAACCAGCACACAGCAGTGGTGGGATAGACACCCAGTATGCAGCAGTGGTGATATAGAAAACCAGTAAACTGTAGTGGTGAGACAGAAAACCTGTATAGTGCAGTGGTGAGATAGAAAACAGGTATACTCTAGTGGAGCGCACGGCAGTTGTAAGATAGACAACCAGCACACAGTAGTGGTTAGTTAGAAATCCAGTGCACAGTATTGGTCTGATAGAAATCCAGTAAACTTTAGTGGTGAGATAGAAGACCAGTATACAGCAGTGGTGAGATAGAAAACCAGCACACAGCAGTGGTGGGATAGACACCCAGTATGCAGCAGTGGTGAGACAGATAACCAGCACACAGTAGTGGTGAGATAGAAAACCAGTACATAGTAGTGGCAAGATAGAGAACCAGTGCACAGTAGTGGTGATATAGATAGCCAGCACACATCAGTGTTGAGATAGACAACCAGTATACAGTCGTGGTGAAATAGACAACCAGCACACAGCTGTGGTGAGAAAGACAAGCAGCACACAGCAGTGGTGAGATAAACAACAAGCAGCCAGTAGTGGTGAGGTAGACAGCCAGCACACAGTAGTGGTGAGATAGAACACCAGCACACAGCTGTGGTGAGATAGACAACCAGCACACAGCAGAGGTGAGTTAGACAACCAGCACACAGTAGTGGTGAGATAGACAACCAGAATACAGCAGTGGAGAGATAGACAAACAGCACACAGAGTGGTGAGATAGACAACCAGTATACTCTAGCAGTGAGTTAGAAAACTAGTGCACAGTAGTGGTTTGATAGAAATCTAGTAAACTTCAGTGGTGAGATAGAAAACCAGTATACAGCAGTGGTGAGTTAGACAACCAGCACACAGCAGTGGTGGGATAGACACCCAGTATGCAGCAGTGGTGAGACTGAAATCCAGTTAACTGTAGTGGTGAGATAGAAAAACAAGGCACTGTAGTGGTGAGATAGACAACCGGTGTGCAGCAGTGGTGAGATAGAAATCCAGTAAACTGAAGTGGTGAGATAGAGTACCAAAATACAGCAGAGGTGAGATAGAAAACCAGCACACAGCTGTGGTGAGATAGACAACCAGCACACAGCAGTGGTGAGATAGAAAACAAGCACACAGCATTAGTGAGATAGAAAGGCAGTATACCACAGTGGTGAGTTAGACAACCAGCACACAGCAGTGGTGCGATAGACAACCAGTATACAGCAGTGGTGAGACAGATAACCAGCACACAGTAGTGGTGAGATAGAAAACCAGTACACTGTAGTGGCAAGATAGAGAACCAGAGCACAGTAGTGGTGATATAGATAGCGAGCACACATCAGTGTTGAGATAGACAACCAGTATACAGTCGTGGTGAGATAGACAAACAGCACACAGCAGTGGTGAGATAGACAACCAGCACACAGCAGCGGTGAGATAGACAACCAGCACACCGAAGAGGTGAGATGGACAACCTGCACACAGCTGTGGTGAGATAGACAACCAGCACACAGCAGAGGCGAGTTAGACAACCAGCACACAGCAGTGGTGAGATAGACAACCAAAATACAGCAGTGGAGAGATAGACAAACAGCACACAGAGTGGTGAGATAGACAACCAGTATACTGTAGTGGTGAGATAGAGAACCAAAATAAAGGAGAGCTGGGATAGAAAACCAGCACACAGTGGTGTTGAGATAGACAACCAGTATACTGCCGTGGTGAGATAGACAACCAGCTCACAGCTGTGGTGAGATAGACAACCAGCACACAACAGTGGTGAGATAGAAAACAAGCACACTGTAGTGGTGAGATATAAAACCTGTGCACAATAGTGGTGAGATAAACAACCAGTATACAGCTGTGGTGAGATGGAAACCCAGTACACTGTAGTGGTGAGATAGACAACAAGCACACTGTAGTAGTGAGATAGAAAACCAGCACAGAGCATTGGTGAGATAGAAAACCAGCACACAGCAGTGGTGGGCAACTTGGAATACCAGCAGACAGCAGTGGTGAGATAGAAAACCAGTACACAGCAGTGGTGGGATAGACAACTAGCACACAGTAGTAGTGGGATAGACAACCAGCACACAGTAGTGTTGAGATAGACAACCAGTATACAATAGTGTTGAGATAGACAACCAGCACACAGTAGTTGTGAGATATAAAACCTGTGCGCAATAGTGGTGAGATAGAAAACCAGCACTCAGCAGTGGTGAGATACCCAACCACTATACAGCAGTGGTGAGATAGAATACCAGTACACTGTAGTGGTGAGAAGGACAACAAGCACACTGTAGTGGTGAGATAGAAAACCTGTATAGTGCAGTGGTGAGATAGAAAACCAGCACACAGCAGTGGTGAGATAGACAACCAGCACAGAATAGTGGTGAGATAGACAACCAGTATACAGCAGTGGTGAGAAAGAAAATCAGTATACTGTAGTGGTGAGATAGAAAACCAGCACACAGCAGTGGTGAGATAGAAAACCAGCACACAGCAGTGGTGAGATAGAAAACCAGCACACAGCAGAGGTGGGCAACATAGAATACCAGCAGACAGCAGTGGTGAGATAGAAAATAAGTACACAGCAGTGGTGTGATAGACAACCAGTATACAATAGTGTTGAGATAGACAACCAGCACACAGCAGTTGTGAGATATAAAACCTGTGCACAATAGTGGTGAGATAGAAAACCAGCACTCAGCAGTGCTGAGATAGACAACCAGTATACAGCAGTGGTGAGATAGATAAACCAGCACATAGCAGTAGTGAGATAGAAAAGCAGTATACCGCAGTGGTGAGTTAGAGAACCAGCACACAGCAGTGGTGGGATAGGCACCCAGTATGCAGCAGTGGTGAGATAGAAAACCAGTAATCTCTAGTGGTGAGATAGAAAAACAATGCACTGTAGTGGTGAGATAGACAACAGGTATGCAGCAGTGGTGAGATAGACAACCAGCACACAGCAGTGGTGAGATAGACAACCAGCACACAGCAGTTGTTGGATAGACACCCAGTATGCAGCATTGGTGAGATAGAAAACCAGTAAACAGTAGTGGTGAGATAGAAAAACAATGCACTGTAGTGGTGAGATAGACAACCGGTATGCAGCAGTGGTGAGATAGAAAACCTGTATAGTGAAGTGGTGAGATAGAAAACAAGCACACAGCAGTGGTGAGATGAACAACCAGCATACAGGAGAGGTGAGATAGTTAATCACTATACTGTAGTGCTGAGATAGACAACGAGAACACAGCAGTGGTGAGATAAACAACCAGCACACAGCAGAGGTGAGATAGACAACCAGCACACAGTAGTGGTGAAGTAGACAACCCAGCACAGAGAAGTGGTGAGATAGACAACCAGCACACAGTTGTGCTGAGATAGACAACCCCCAGACAGCAGTGCTGAGATAGACAACCAGCACACACTAGTTGTGAGATATAAAACCTGTGCACAATAGTGGTGAGAGAGAAAACCAGCACTCAGCAGTGGTGAGATGAACAACCAGCATACAGCAGAGGTGAGATAGTCAAGCACTATACTGTAGTGGTGAGATAGACAACCAGTATACAGCAGTGGTGAGATAGAAAACCAGCACATAGCAGTAGTGAGGTAGAAAAGCAGTATACCACAGTGGTGAGTTAGAGAACCAGCACACAGCAGTGGTGGGATAAACACCCAGTATGTAGCAGTGGTGAGATAGAAAACCAGTAAACTGTAGTGGTGAGATAGAAAACCTGTATAGTGCAGTGGAGAGATAGAAAACCAGCACACTGCGGTGGTGTGATGAACAACCAGCTTACAGGAGAGGTGAGATAGTTAACCACTATACTGTAGTGGTGAGATAGACAACCAGAACACAGCAGTGGTGAGATAGAAAACCAGCACAGAGTAGTGGTGAGATAGAAAAACAATGGACTGTAGTGGTGAGATAGACAACTGGTATGCAGCAGTGTTGAGATAGAAAATAGGTAAACTGTAGTGGTGAGATAGAGAACCAAAATACAGCAGAGGTGAGATAGAAAACCAGCACACAGTGGTGTTGAGATAGACAACCAGTATACTGTCGTGGTGAGATAGACAACCAGCACACAGCAGTGGTGAGATCAACAACAAGCAGCCAGTAGTGGTGAGATAGACAATCAGCAGACAGTATTGGTGAGGTAGAAAACCAGCGCACAGTAGTGGTGAGATAGACAATCAGTATAAAGCAATGGTGAGATATACAACTAGCACACAGCAGTGGTGGGCAATATAGAAAACCAGCACACAGCAGTGGTGAGATAGACAACAAGTATACAGTAGTGGTGCAAGTGAAAACAAGCAGACCGTATTGTTGAGATAGATAACCAGCACACAGCAGTGCTGAGATAGACAACCAGCAGACAGCTGTGCTGAGATAGAAAACTAGCACAGAGTAGAGGTAAGATAGAAAACCAGTATACAACAGTGATGAGTTAGACAACCAGCAAACAGCAGTGGTGGGATAGACACCCAGTATGCAGCAGTGGTGAGATAGAAAAAACAAAGCACTGTTGTGGTGAGATAGACAACCGGTATACAGCAGTGGTGAGATAGAAAACCAGTAAACTGTAGTGGTGAGATAGAAAACCAAAATACAGGAGAGCTGGGATAGAAAACCAGCACACAGTGGTGTTGAGATAGATAACCAGTATACTGTCATGGTGAGATAGACAACCAGCACACAGCAGTGCTGAGATAGAAAACTAGCACAGAGTAGAGGTAAGATAGAAAACCAGTATACAACAGTGATGAGTTAGACAACCAGCAAACAGCAGTGGTGAGATAGACAACAAGCACACTGTAGTGGTGAGATAGACAAACAGCACACAATAGTGGTGAGATAAACAACAGGCATACAGCAGAGGTGAGATAGTCAACCAGTATACTGTAGTGGTGAGATAGACAACCAGCACACAGCAGTTGTTGGATAGACACCCAGTATGCAGCATTGGTGAGATAGAAAACCAGTAAACAGTAATGGTGAGATAGAAAAACAATGCACTGTAGTGGTGAGATAGACAACAGGTATGCAGCAGTGGTGAGATAGACAACCAGCACACAGCAGTGGTGAGATAGACAACCAGCACACAGCAGTGGTGATATAAAAAACAATCAGCCAGTAGTGGTGAGATAGACAACCCGCAGACAGTAGTGGTGAGATAGAAAACTAGTATACTGTCGTGGTGAGATAGACAAACAGCACACAGCAGTGGTGAGATAGACAACCAGCACACAGCAGTGGTGAGATCAACAACAGGCAGCCAGTAGTGGTGAGATAGACAATCAGCAGACAGTATTGGTGAGGTAGAAAACCAGCACACAGTAGTGGTGAGATAGACAATCAGTATAAAGCAATGGTGAGATATACAACTAGCGCACAGCAGTGGTGGGCAATATAGAAAACCAGCACACAGCAGAGGTGAGATAGACAACCAGCACACAGTAGTGGTGAGATAGACAACCAGCACACAGCAGAGGTGAGATAGACAACCAGCACACAGTAGTGGTGAGATAGACAACCAGAATACAGCATGGAGAGATGGACCACCAGCATACAGTTGTGGTGGGATAGACAACCAGCACACAGCAGTGGTGAGATAGACAACCAGCACACAGCAGAGGTGAGATAGACAACCAGCACACAGTAGTGGTGAGATAGACAACCAGCACACAGCAGAGGTGAGATAGACAACCAGCACACAGCAGAGGTGAGATAGACAACCAGCACACAGTAGTGGTGAGATAGACAACCAGAATACAGCATGGAGAGATAGACCACCAGCATACAGTTGTGGTGGGATAGACAACCAGTATACTCTAGTGGTGAGTTAGAAAACCAGTGCACAGTAGTGGTTTGATAGAAATCCAGTAAACTTCAGTGGTGAGATAGAAAACCAGTATACAGCAGTGGTGAGTTAGACAAACAGCACACAGCAGTGGTGGTATAGACACCCAGTATGCAGCTGTGGTGAGATAGAAAACCAGTAAACTGTAGTGGTGAGATAGAAAAACAATGCACTGTAGTGGTGAGATAGAAAACCAGTAAACTCTAGTGGTGAGATAGAGAACCAAAATACAGCAGAGGTGAGATAGATAACCAGTACACAGAGGTGTTGAGATAGACAACCAGTATACTGTCGTGGTGAGATAGACAACCAGCACACAGAAGTGGTGAGATAAACAACAACCAGCCAGTAGTGGTGAGATAGTCAACCAGCAGACAGTAGTGGTTGGATAGAAAACCAGTACACAGAGGTGTTGAGATAGTCAACCAGTATACTGTCGTGGTGAGATAGACAACCAGCACACAGTGGTGGAGAGATAAACAACCAGCACACAGCAGAGGTGAGATAGAAAACCGATATAGAGCAGTGGTGCTGTAGAAAACCAGCACACAGCATTAGTGAGATAGAAAGGCAGTATACCGCAGTGGTGAGTTAGACAACCAGCAGACAGCAGTGGTGGGATAGAGAACCAGTATACAGCAGTGGTGAGACAGATAACCAGCACACAGTAGTGGTGAGATAGAAAACCAGTACACTGTAGTGGCAAGATAGAGAACCAGTGCACAGTAGTGGTGATATAGATAGCCAGCACACATCATTGTTGAGATAGACAAACAGTATACTGTCGTGGTGAGATAGACAAACGGCACACAGCAGTGGTGAGATAGACAACCAGCACACAGCTGTGGTGAGATAGACAACCAGCACACAGCAGTGGTGAGATAAACAACAAGCATCCAGTAGTGGTGAGGTAGACAACCAGCACACGGTAGTGTTGAGATAGAAAACCAGCACACAGCAATGGTGAGATAGACAACCAGCACACAGTAGTGGTAAGAGAGACAACCAGCACACAGCAGAGGTGAAATAGACAATCAGCACACAGTAGTGGTCAGATAGACAACCAGCACACAGCAGTGGTGATATAAACAACAAGCAGCCAGTAGTGGTGAGATAGACAACCCGCAGACAGTAGTGGTGAGATAGAAAACTAGTATACTGTCGTGGTGAGATAGACAAACAGCACACAGCAGTGGTGAGATAGACAACCAGCACACAGCAGTGGTGAGATCAACAACAGGCAGCCAGTAGTGGTGAGATAGACAATCAGCAGACAGTATTGGTGAGGTAGAAAAACAGCACACAGTAGTGGTGAGATAGACAATCAGTATAAAGCAATGGTGAGATATACAACTAGCGCACAGCAGTGGTGGGCAATATAGAAAACCAGCACACAGCAGAGGTGAGATAGACAACCAGCACACAGTAGTGGTGAGATAGACAACCAGCACACAGCAGAGGTGAGATAGACAACCAGCACACAGTAGTGGTGAGATAGAGAACCAGAATACAGCATGGAGAGATAGACCACCAGCATACAGTTGTGGTGGGATAGACAACCAGCACACAGCAGTGGTGATATAAACAACAAGCAGCCAGTAGTGGTGAGATAGACAACCCGCAGACAGTAGTGGTGAGATAGAAAACTAGTATACTGTCGTGGTGAGATAGACAAACAGCACACAGCAGTGGTGAGATAGACAACCAGCACACAGCAGTGGTGAGATCAACAACAGGCAGCCAGTAGTGGTGAGATAGACAATCAGCAGACAGTATTGGTGAGGTAGAAAACCAGCACACAGTAGTGGTGAGATAGACAATCAGTATAAAGCAATGGTGAGATATACAACTAGCGCACAGCAGTGGTGGGCAATATAGAAAACCAGCACACAGCAGAGGTGAGATAGACAACCAGCACACAGTAGTGGTGAGATAGACAACCAGCACACAGCAGAGGTGAGATAGACAACCAGCACACAGTAGTGGTGAAGTAGACAACCCAGCACAGAGAAGTGGTGAGATAGACAACCAGCACACAGTTGTGCTGAGATAGACAACCCCCAGACAGCAGTGCTGAGATAGACAACCAGCACACACTAGTTGTGAGATATAAAACCTGTGCACAATAGTGGTGAGAGAGAAAACCAGCACTCAGCAGTGGTGAGATGAACAACCAGCATACAGCAGAGGTGAGATAGTCAAGCACTATACTGTAGTGGTGAGATAGACAACCAGTATACAGCAGTGGTGAGATAGAAAACCAGCACATAGCAGTAGTGAGGTAGAAAAGCAGTATACCACAGTGGTGAGTTAGAGAACCAGCACACAGCAGTGGTGGGATAAACACCCAGTATGTAGCAGTGGTGAGATAGAAAACCAGTAAACTGTAGTGGTGAGATAGAAAACCTGTATAGTGCAGTGGAGAGATAGAAAACCAGCACACTGCGGTGGTGTGATGAACAACCAGCTTACAGGAGAGGTGAGATAGTTAACCACTATACTGTAGTGGTGAGATAGACAACCAGAACACAGCAGTGGTGAGATAGAAAACCAGCACAGAGTAGTGGTGAGATAGAAAAACAATGGACTGTAGTGGTGAGATAGACAACTGGTATGCAGCAGTGTTGAGATAGAAAGTAGGTAAACTGTAGTGGTGAGATAGAGAACCAAAATACAGCAGAGGTGAGATAGAAAACCAGCACACAGTGGTGTTGAGATAGACAACCAGTATACTGTCGTGGTGAGATAGACAACCAGCACACAGCAGTGGTGAGATCAACAACAAGCAGCCAGTAGTGGTGAGATAGACAATCAGCAGACAGTATTGGTGAGGTAGAAAACCAGCGCACAGTAGTGGTGAGATAGACAATCAGTATAAAGCAATGGTGAGATATACAACTAGCACACAGCAGTGGTGGGCAATATAGAAAACCAGCACACAGCAGTGGTGAGATAGACAACAAGTATACAGTAGTGGTGCAAGTGAAAACAAGCAGACCGTATTGTTGAGATAGATAACCAGCACACAGCAGTGCTGAGATAGACAACCAGCAGACAGCTGTGCTGAGATAGAAAACTAGCACAGAGTAGAGGTAAGATAGAAAACCAGTATACAACAGTGATGAGTTAGACAACCAGCAAACAGCAGTGGTGGGTTAGACACCCAGTATGCAGCAGTGGTGAGATAGAAAAAACAAAGCACTGTTGTGGTGAGATAGACAACCGGTATACAGCAGTGGTGAGATAGAAAACCAGTAAACTGTAGTGGTGAGATAGAAAACCAAAATACAGGAGAGCTGGGATAGAAAACCAGCACACAGTGGTGTTGAGATAGACAACCAGTATACTGTCATGGTGAGATAGACCACCAGCATACAGTTGTGGTGGGATAGACAACCAGCACACAGCAGTGGTGAGATAGACAACCAGCACACAGCAGTGGTGAGATAGAGAACAAGTATACAGTAGTGGTGAGACTGAAAACCAGCACACCGTACTGTTGAGATAGACAACCAGCAGACAGCAGTGGTGAGATAGACAACCAGCACAGAGTAGTGGTGAGATAGACAACCAGTATACAACAGTGGTGAGATAGAAAACCAGCACACAGCAGTGGTGAGATAGAGAACAAGTATACAGTAGTGGTGAGACTGAAAACCAGCACACCATACTGTTGAGATAGACAACCAGCAGACAGCAGTGGTGAGATAGACAACCAGCACAGAGTAGTGGTGAGATAGACAACCAGTATACAGCAGTGGTGAGATAGAAAACCAGTATACAGCAGTGGTGAGATAGAAAACCAGCACATAGCAGTAGTGAGATAGAAAAACAGTATATCGCAGTGGTGAGTTAGAGAACCAGCACACAGCAGTGGTGGGATAGACACCCAGTATGCAGCAGTGGTGATATAGAAAACCAGTAAACTGTAGTGGTGAGACAGAAAACCTGTATAGTGCAGTGGTGAGATAGAAAACAGGTATACTCTAGTGGAGCGCACGGCAGTTGTAAGATAGACAACCAGCACACAGTAGTGGTTAGTTAGAAATCCAGTGCACAGTATTGGTCTGATAGAAATCCAGTAAACTTTAGTGGTGAGATAGAAGACCAGTATACAGCAGTGGTGAGATAGAAAACCAGCACACAGCAGTGGTGGGATAGACACCCAGTATGCAGCAGTGGTGAGACAGATAACCAGCACACAGTAGTGGTGAGATAGAAAACCAGTACATAGTAGTGGCAAGATAGAGAACCAGTGCACAGTAGTGGTGATATAGATAGCCAGCACACATCAGTGTTGAGATAGACAACCAGTATACAGTCGTGGTGAAATAGACAACCAGCACACAGCTGTGGTGAGAAAGACAAGCAGCACACAGCAGTGGTGAGATAAACAACAAGCAGCCAGTAGTGGTGAGGTAGACAGCCAGCACACAGTAGTGGTGAGATAGAACACCAGCACACAGCTGTGGTGAGATAGACAACCAGCACACAGCAGAGGTGAGTTAGACAACCAGCACACAGTAGTGGTGAGATAGACAACCAGAATACAGCAGTGGAGAGATAGACAAACAGCACACAGAGTGGTGAGATAGACAACCAGTATACCTCTAGCAGTGAGTTAGAAAACTAGTGCACAGTAGTGGTTTGATAGAAATCTAGTAAACTTCAGTGGTGAGATAGAAAACCAGTATACAGCAGTGGTGAGTTAGACAACCAGCACACAGCAGTGGTGGGATAGACACCCAGTATGCAGCAGTGGTGAGACTGAAATCCAGTTAACTGTAGTGGTGAGATAGAAAAACAAGGCACTGTAGTGGTGAGATAGACAACCGGTGTGCAGCAGTGGTGAGATAGAAATCCAGTAAACTGAAGTGGTGAGATAGAGTACCAAAATACAGCAGAGGTGAGATAGAAAACCAGCACACAGCTGTGGTGAGATAGACAACCAGCACACAGCAGTGGTGAGATAGAAAACAAGCACACAGCATTAGTGAGATAGAAAGGCAGTATACCACAGTGGTGAGTTAGACAACCAGCACACAGCAGTGGTGCGATAGACAACCAGTATACAGCAGTGGTGAGACAGATAACCAGCACACAGTAGTGGTGAGATAGAAAACCAGTACACTGTAGTGGCAAGATAGAGAACCAGAGCACAGTAGTGGTGATATAGATAGCGAGCACACATCAGTGTTGAGATAGACAACCAGTATACAGTCGTGGTGAGATAGACAAACAGCACACAGCAGTGGTGAGATAGACAACCAGCACACAGCAGCGGTGAGATAGACAACCAGCACACCGAAGAGGTGAGATGGACAACCTGCACACAGCTGTGGTGAGATAGACAACCAGCACACAGCAGAGGTGAGTTAGACAACCAGCACACAGTAGTGGTGAGATAGACAACCAAAATACAGCAGTGGAGAGATAGACAAACAGCACACAGAGTGGTGAGATAGACAACCAGTATACTGTAGTGGTGAGATAGAGAACCAAAATAAAGGAGAGCTGGGATAGAAAACCAGCACACAGTGGTGTTGAGATAGACAACCAGTATACTGCCGTGGTGAGATAGACAACCAGCTCACAGCTGTGGTGAGATAGACAACCAGCACACAACAGTGGTGAGATAGAAAACAAGCACACTGTAGTGGTGAGATATAAAACCTGTGCACAATAGTGGTGAGATAAACAACCAGTATACAGCTGTGGTGAGATGGAAACCCAGTACACTGTAGTGGTGAGATAGACAACAAGCACACTGTAGTAGTGAGATAGAAAACCAGCACAGAGCATTGGTGAGATAGAAAAACCCGCACACAGCAGTGGTGGGCAACTTGGAATACCAGCAGACAGCAGTGGTGAGATAGAAAACCAGTACACAGCAGTGGTGGGATAGACAACTAGCACACAGTAGTAGTGGGATAGACAACCAGCACACAGTAGTGTTGAGATAGACAACCAGTATACAATAGTGTTGAGATAGACAACCAGCACACAGTAGTTGTGAGATATAAAACCTGTGCGCAATAGTGGTGAGATAGAAAACCAGCACTCAGCAGTGGTGAGATACCCAACCACTATACAGCAGTGGTGAGATAGAATACCAGTACACTGTAGTGGTGAGAAGGACAACAAGCACACTGTAGTGGTGAGATAGAAAACCTGTATAGTGCAGTGGTGAGATAGAAAACCAGCACACAGCAGTGGTGAGATAGACAACCAGCACAGAATAGTGGTGAGATAGACAACCAGTATACAGCAGTGGTGAGAAAGAAAATCAGTATACTGTAGTGGTGAGATAGAAAACCAGCACACAGCAGTGGTGAGATAGAAAACCAGCACACAGCAGTGGTGAGATAGAAAACCAGCACACAGCAGAGGTGGGCAACATAGAATACCAGCAGACAGCAGTGGTGAGATAGAAAATAAGTACACAGCAGTGGTGTGATAGACAACCAGTATACAATAGTGTTGAGATAGACAACCAGCACACAGCAGTTGTGAGATATAAAACCTGTGCACAATAGTGGTGAGATAGAAAACCAGCACTCAGCAGTGCTGAGATAGACAACCAGTATACAGCAGTGGTGAGATAGATAA